>NC_135232.1:383694008-383998383 GCF_051348905.1 Ranitomeya variabilis
GATTGGCTAGCATGTGTGAATGATGAAGGGGTTCAAGGGGAAGGGCCTACAAAATGTGTGGGGTCTGGGAGCTCAAGAATGGAAGAAGACACACTAGAAGAGGAAGCATGGCAAGGGAGAGACAAATTAGAAAACAGACACATTGGAAGGTGAGGGTGGAGGTGGTAGGAGAGTTTTGGTGGTACGTTTGCTGGTCCTTGACTTCTTCTTGGTTTGCTGTGCTGAACTGGTACTATCCTTCTGTTTGCTTCTTTTTATTTCTTTGGGAGGGTGGGAGTGGTGGCTTGAGGCTGGTGTGCAGCAGGGGTCGGCAAGGTGGAGAAGGTAGACAGTTGCGCAGCAGGACTCGGCATGGTGGTGGAGGTAGACAGGTGCGTAGCAGGACTCAGCATGGTGGTGGAGGTAGACAGGGGCGCAGCAGGACTTGGCATGGTGGTGGAGGTAGACAGGCATGCAGCAGGACTCGGCATGGTGGTGGCTTGAGGCAGGTGTGCAGCAGGACTCGGCATGATGGTGAATCTGGTTAGTGGCTGAACAGCCAGAAATGCCATGTGTGGCTGCTGGAAGTACCAAGTCTGCTGCATAGCCTGGCTGTAAGCAGCATGGCAGGCTTGCATGACATTCAGCTGGAGATCAGGCATAAGTTTTTCTGACATGCCCAGCTCTATAGCATTAAAAAATTGCTGTGCCAGTCTCTGAAGGTCGGCATCCAGGCGGTCAAGGCGTAGGTTGGCTTCCTGGAAAAGTGAGTTCACATGCGCAAACCCACTTTCCATTCTGTCTCCAATGGCCTTTAGGCCATTGTGGAAGACCGAGCCTATGTGAACAAACTCGAGCATGAGTGGCCTGTTCCAGGCCTATTGCTGCTGGTAGAGGACTGGGACATGGGAAAACCTGATGGACCAGCTGCATGTTCTCCAGCCTGTGAAGCCTGCCCACTTACTGCATCACTGGTGGATGACTGGGACTATTCGGTGGCTGTTCAATGAGGGGCCGCTCCAACAGAGGACGATCTAGGTTCAGCGGTGCTGCTCCAGGTTCTGTTTGAAAAAGATATGAAAAACATTACTACAAAAAAATAACAATTTTTAAAGCGCCAACATATCCTGTTGAAAAGAAAAATTCAGATGTTATACCATGTAATACAACACAAAAATACTTACGTTTGATGACCAACGACAGGTCTCAGGAAGGAGAGCCTACAATGGTACTTGTATTTGGAAATCTTTCGAGCAGCACCACTTTGAACCCAACTCTCCTTACTCATGTCCTTATTGAAGCGATCCTTCATTGAACACCACCGGACTTTGACTCTTTTCACTGTGAAGGGGGAAAAAAAAGAAATTGTAAAACAATGCACCACAGGTTCATTGCCACGTCAGACCACATTTTACACTTTCAAAAATCCTTTCTGACTTGTGGCGTGGCATGGTCCCAATCATCCAACAGCGATCTGGCCACTTCATCCCATATCCGCCGAATGACCACAGTGTCCAAGTGCCACTGATCCCAGGTGTCTCACAACGGTACTCGCTCCTGCACCACTGATATTAGGAGGTCGTTGTCAATGGTGGCTTCACGATGTGGAACCTAGAAATCAAAGAAACACATTAATATAGTTGTAAAGATAAAACAAAACAAAAACAGTCAAGAATACTTACCCGCTGTCTTTCCACCTAAACTTGGGCTTGAATCTGATCCTACTCTGATGCACTGGAACTGTTCTGGAAAGAAAATACATGATTTTACCCCATGTGTCATATTGACAGTCAATACTTACCAATCAATAGCAAATGTACTCACTTCAGTCTTCTGTCCACTCTGGGAGATATGCTCTTCACTGGAAGACATCTTTGATGAATAATGCTGCAAGAGAGACAGAAGTGAGTACAGACTGCAATGAGAGAAACAGACAGGCAGACATATAGCTTCTATACTCACATCCTGAGTGAAATCCAGTGTTTTCAGATCAGCAAAGCAGTCTTCACAGCAGCTAACAATCGCTTCCAGAGTCTTGAAAGTAATGGACTATCTGTCTCCACACCCTCTTTTATACATCAGTGATTTTTCAGGTGGTAATATCGCTTCCAGGACATGATTAGTGTGAAGTACGCATGAGTATTGAATGAATGCATACGCATGTACTTGCATACCAATGCGTTCCCATAGACAGTAATGCGTTTACTGTCCTCCACAGTCACCAGGCCTGAACCCAATTGAGATGGTTTGGGGTGAGCTGGACCGCAGAGTGAAGGCAAAAGGGCCAACAAGTGCTAAGCATCTCTGGGAACTCCTTCAAGATTGTTGGAAGACCATTCCCGGTCACTACCTCTTGAAGCTCAAGAGAATGCCAAGAGTGTGCAAAGCAGTCATCAAAGCAAAAGGTAGCTACTTTGAAGAACCTAGAATATAAGACATATTTGCAGTTGTTTCACACTTTTTTGTTAAGTATATAATTCCACATGTGTTAATTCATAGTTTTGATGCCTTCAGTGTGAATGTACAATATTCATAGTCATGAAAATGCAGAAAAATCTTTAAATGAGAAGGTGTGTCCAAACTTTTGGTCTGTATATATATATATTTATACACTGCTCAAAAAAATAAAGGGAACACTTAAACAACAGAATATAACTTCGAGTAAATCAAGCTTCTGTGAAATCAAACTGTCCACTTAGGAAGCATCACTGTTTCACAATCAATTTCACATGCTGGTGTGCAGATGGAATAGTCAACAGATTGAAATTATTGGCAATTATCAAGACACACACAATAAAGGAGTGGTTCTGCTGGTGGGGATCACAGACCACATCTCAGTACCAATGCTTTCTGGCTGATGTTTTGGTCACTTTTGAATGTTGCTTGTGCTTTCACACTAGTGGAAGCATGAGACTCTACAATCCACACAAGTGGCTCAGGTAGTGCAGCTCATCCAGGATGGCACACCAATGCGAGTTGTGGCAAGAAGGTTTGCTGTGTCTGTCAGAGTAGTGTCCTGAGGCTGGAGGCCCTACCAGGAGACAGGTCAGTACACCAGGAGACGTGGAGGGGCCGTAGGAGGTCAACAACCACGCAGCAGCACCGCTACCTCAGTCTTTGTGCAAGGAGGAATTGGAGGAGCACTGCTAGAGCCCTGCAAAATGACTTCCAGATGGCCGCAAATGTGCATGTGTCTGCACAAATGGTTAGAAACTGACTCCATGAGTATGGTCTGAGTGCCCAACGTCCACAGATGAGGGTTGTGCTCACAGCCCAACACCATGCAGGAAGCTTGGCATTTGCCACAGAACACCAGGATTGGCAAATTCGCCACTCTTCACAGATGAAAGCAGGTTCACACTGAGCACATGTGACAGACGGGACAGAGTTTGGAGATGCCGAGGAGAGCAATTTGCTGCTTACAACATCCTTCAGCATGACCGGTTTGGCAGTTGGTCAGTAATGGTGTGGGGTGACATTTCTTTGGAGGGCCGCACAGCCCTCCATGTGCCCGCCAGAGGTAGCCTGACTGCCATTAGGTACTGAGATAAGATACTCAGATCCTTTGTGAGACTGTATGCTGGTGCAGTTGGCCCTGGGTTCCTTCTAGTGCAGGACAATGCCAGACCTCCTGTGGCTGGAGTGTGTCAGCATTTCCTGCAAGATGAAAGCATTGAAGCTATGGACTGGCCCGCCCATTCCACCGACCTGAATCCGATTGAACACATCTGGGACATCATGTCTCACATCATCCACCAATGTCACACTGCACCACAGACCATCCAGGAGTTGACTGATGCTTTATTGCAAGTTTGAGAGGGGATCCCTCAGAATTAGTGTTGAGCGATACCTTCCGATATCCATAAGTATCAGTATCGGATTGGATCGGGCGATATCCAAAAAATATTGGATATCGCCGATACCGATACCCGATACCAATGCAAGTCAATGGGACACAAATATCGGAATGTAAAAAAGCCCTTTCTGTGCTTCTACATCCTGTTTCGGAGGGGGGAAGAGTGTGGGCGGTGCATGGGTGGACACTGTGCGTGTCTGTGTGTGCGGGTGGGGTCTGTGTGGGCCTCCCGGGGATCTGTACGGGGGTCTGTGCCGGCTTCCGGGGGTCTGTATGTGCCTGCCAGGGCTCTGTGCGTGCCTGCTCGGGCTCTGTGCGGCCTGCCAGAGCTCTGTGCGTGCCTGCCGGAGCTCTGTGCGGGCTGCCGGGGCTCTGTGTGGTGTGCCGGGGCTCTGTGCGGCGTGCCGGGGCTCTGTGCGGGCCTCTGTGCTTCGTGCCGGGGCTCAGTGCGGGGCTCCATGCGGCATGCCAGGGCTCTGTGAGGCGTGCCGGGGCTCTGTGCGGCGTGCTGGGGCTCTGTGCGGGCTGCCGGGGGTCTGTGCGTGTGTGCACGCATCCTCCGATGGGACTACAAGTCCCATCGGACGATGCCTGCAACAGTGACAGTGATTGACACATTAGCCAATGATGGGACAATAGTAGTCCCATCATCCGGCTAATGTGTTGAATGTAAAAAAAAAAGAAAAAAACATACATACTACATACATACTACATACATACTACATACAATACATTCATACATTACATACAATACATACATTCAGACATACAGTACATTAAACATAGATTGCATACTCACCATTACTTGTCACTTTGTTCCCCAAAGCCAGTGTCATCTGTAAAAAAGATTAAAATAACAAATAACCAATATACTCCCTGTCCGCAGAAATCCACGAGTGTCCCATGACGATCTCCCGTGGAGAACGGCTGCATCAGCTGATGCGACCGCCATTAGATACCGAGATGAGATCCTCAGACCCTTTGTGAGACCGTATGCTGGTGCAGTTGGCCCTGGGTTCCTTCTAATGCAGGACAATGCCAGACCTCATGTGGCTGGAGTGTGTCAGCATTTCCTGCAAGATGAAGGTACTGAAGCTATGGACTGGCCCGCCCGTTCCCCAGACCTGAATCCGATTGAACACATCTGGGACATCATGTCTCACATCATCCACCAATGTCACGCTGCACCACAGACCATCCAGGAGTTGACTGATGCTTTATTGCAAGTTTGAGAGGGGATCCCTCAGAATTAGTGTTGAGTGATACCTTCCGATATCCATAAGTATCAGTATCGGATTGGATCGGCCGATATCCAAAAAATGTTGGATATCGCCGATACTGATACCGATACCAATACAAGTCAATGGGACAAAAATATCAGAATGCAAATAAGCCCTTTCTGTGCTTCTACATCCTGTTCCGGAGGGGGGAAGAGTGTGGGCGGTGCGTGGGCGGACACTGTGTTTGTCTGTGTGTGTGGGTGGGGCCTGCCGGGGATCTGTACGGGGGTCTGTGCGGGCTGCCGGGGGTCTGTACGTGCCTGCCAGGGCTCTGTGCGTGCCTGCTTGGGCTCTGTGCGGCCTGCCGGGGCTCTGTGCGTGCCTGCCGGAGCTTTGTGCGGGCTGCCGGGGCTCTGTGCAGCATGCCAGGGCTCTGAGCGGTCTGTGTGGAGCTCTGTGCGGCATGCCGGGGCTTTGTGCGGCGTGCTGGGACTCTGTGCGGGCCTCTGTGCTGTGTGCCGGGGCTTTGTGCGGCGTGCCGGGGCTCTGTGTGGGCCTATGTGCAGCGTGTCGGGGCTCTGTGTGGCGTGCCGGGGCTCTGTGCCATGTGCCGGTGCTCTGTGCGGTGTGCCGGGACTCTGTGCGGGGCTCTGTGCGGCATGCCGGGGCTCTGTGCGGGGCTCTGTGTGGCGTGCCGGGGCTCTGTGCGTGCCTGCTTGGGCTCTGTGCAGCCTGCCGGGGATCTGTGCGTGCCTGCCGGAGCTTTGTGCGGGCTGCCGGGGCTCTGTGCAGCATGCCAGGGCTCTGTGCGGTCTGTGTGGGGCTCTGTGCGGCATGCCGGGGCTTTGTGCGGCGTGCTGGGACTCTGTGCGGGCCTCTGTGCTGCGTGCTGGGGCTTTGTGCGGCGTGCCGGGGCTCTGTGTGGGCCTATGTGCAGCGTGCCGGGGCTCTGTGTGGCGTGCCGGGGCTCTGTGCCATGTGCCGGGGCTCTGTGCAGTGTGCCGGGACTCTGTGCGGCATGCCGGGGCTCTGTGCGGGGCTCTGTGTGGCGTGCCGGGGCTCTGTGCGGGGCTCTGTGCGGCGTGCCGGAGCTCTGTGCGAGCCTCTGTGCGGCATGCCGGGGCTCTGTGCGGGCCTCTGTGCGGTGTGCCGGGGCTCTGTGTGGCGTGCTGGGGCTCTGTGCGGGGCTATGTGCGGCGTGCCGGGGCTGTGTGGCATGCCGGGGCTCTGTGCGCGGCTCTGTGCAGCGTGCCGGGGCTCTGTGCGACATGCCGGGGCTCTGTGTGGGGCTTTGTGTGGCGTGCCGGGGCTCTGTGCGGCATGCTGAGGCTCTGTGTGGGACTCTGTGCGGTGTGCCGAGGCTCTGTGCAGGGCTCTGTGTGGCGTGCTGGGGCTCTGTGCGGCATGCCGGGGCTCTGTGCGTGTGTGCAGGCATCCTCCGATGGGACTACAAGTCACATTGGACGATGCCTGCCACAGTGACAGAGATTGTCACATTAGTCAATGATGGGACAGTAGTAGTCCCATCATCCGACTAATGTGTTGAATGTAAAAAAAACAAACAAATATACATACTACATACATACTACATACATGCTACATACTACATACATATTACATACATACTACATACATGCATACATACAACATACATACATACTACATACATACTACATGCATACTACATACAATACATTCATACATTACATACAATACATACATACAGACATACAGTACATTGAACATAGATTACATACTCACAATTACTTGTCACTTTATTCCCCAAAGCCAGTGTCATCTGTAAAAAAGATTAAAATAACAAACAATCAATATACTCCCTGTCCGCAGAAATCCACGAGTGTCCCACGACGATCTCCCGTGGAGAACGGCAGCATCAGCTGATGCGACCGCTCTCCAGGGGCTTCAGGAACACAATGACGGGAGGAAGGTATCCTTCTGCACTGTATTCCTCCGCCACTGAAAAAAAATAGTCCCTAGTCTCACTTTATGTATTGCTGTGTGAGAAATTTTCCCACACAGCAATTGCCATAAAGTAAGACTTTGTCCTAAGGTAACCTCTCAGTGATGCACTGCAGGAGCCATTGTCTCCTGTCAGTGTGTCACTGAAGGTCCTATAGAGCAGTGACATCACCGGATGTCACTGTTCTATAGGGGAGATCGTCGTGGGACACTCGTTATTAATTGGACTACGGCGGACAGGTAGAATATGGTTTATTAGTTTACGTTTTTTGCAGGCGCTGAAGTATGGTAAGTATGGTTAAATGAAAAATATTAAAATACTTTTTTCCTAATGTGTGTGTGTTTTATTAACACTTTATTACTAATAGATTAATAATCGATAGGCGTCTTATTGACTTATTAACCCGGCTTAATGTCACCTTACAATAGCAAGGTGACGTTAACCCCTTATTACCCCATATCCCACCGCTACACGGAGAGAGTGGCTAAGTGCTGGAATTGGCGCATCTTACAGATGCGCCATTTCTGGGGTGGCTGCGGACTGGTATTTGAAGCCAGGGGGCCAATATCCATGGCCCCTCTCTAGGCTATGAATATCAGCCAGCAGCTGTCTGCATAGCCTTTCTGGCTATAAAATATAGGGGGACCCCACGTCATTTTTTTGGGGTAGTCCCTCTATTTTAATAGCCCGTAAAGGCTAAGCAGACAGCTGCGGGCTGATATTCATAGCAGGCTACAAATATTGGCCCCCGGCCGTCGGCTTTCCTCGTCTGGCGCAGAAAATTGCGCTTGAGTCCACGCAGCTTTTTTCCGTTTTTTTTTTTAATTAAATGCTCATTAAGGCCTGTTTCACACTTGTGTCAGTACAGGTCCTTCGCTATGCGTTGGGCCGACGTACCGACCCACGTTGTGAAATTTGTGCACGTGGGCAGTGGATGCAGTTTTTCAATGCATCCGCTGCCCATTCTGAAGTCCGGGGAGGAGGGGGCGGAGTTTCAGCTGCGCATGCGTGGTAGAAAATGGCGGACGCGACGGACAAAAAACATTCACTTGAACGTTTTTTTTGTGCCGACGGTCCACCAAAACACGACGGATCCGTTGCACGACGGACGCGACAAGTGGCCATCCGTTACGATCCGTCGCTAATACAAGTCTATGGGTAAAAAACTTATCCTGCGAGCACATTTGCAGGATCCGTTTTTTTCCCAAAATGACGGATTGCGATGGATTGCTAAAAATGCAAGTGTGAAAGTAGCCTTAGAAACATCGGCCTTTCTATTATATATCTCTGGATATATCTATCTATAGAAATATTTATATATAGATATATCTATAGATACATAGATGTATCTATCCATATATCTAGCTGCTTTCACACATCTGGATTTGCCATCAGGCACAATCCGGTGAGTCTTGAAAAAAACGGATCCGGTGGAAAAAACGGATCCGGCGGAAAAAAACAGATCCGGGGGAAAAAACAGATCCGGTGGAAAAAAACAGATCCGGTGGAAAAAAACAGATCCGGCGGAAAAAAACGGATCCAGCGGAAAAAAACAGATCCTGCGGCAAAAACGGATTCGGCGGAAAAAACATATCATGCGGAAAAAAATGGATCCAGTGGAAAAAAACGGATCCTGCGGAAAAAAACCGGATCCGGCAGAAAAAAAAAACAGATCCAGCGGAAAAAAACGGATCCTGTGGAAAAAAACGGATCCTGCAAATGTGCTTGCAGGATGCGTTTTTTACCCACAGACATGTATTAGGGACGGATCGCGATGGATGGCCACACGTCGCCAGAAAGGCTACGCAGACAGCTGCAGGCTGATATTCATAGCCTAGAGAGGGGACATGGATATTGCCCCCCCCGGCTACAAATTCCAGTCTGCAGCCACTCCAGAAATGGCGCATCTGTAAAATGCGCCTATTCCAGCACTTAGCCACTCTCTTCCCACTCCCGTGTAGTGTTGGGATATGGAGTAATAAGGGGTTAATGTCACCTTGCTAATGTAAGGTGACATTAAGCCGAGTTAATAACGGAGAGGCGTCAATAAGACGCCTATCCATTATTAATCCAATAGTAGGAAAGGGTTAATAAAACACACACATTAGAAAAAAGTATTTTAATATTCTTCATATAACCATACTTACCATACTTCAGCGCCTGCAAAAAAATGTAAACTAATAAATCATATACTACCTGTCCGCCATAGTCCAATTAATATCGAGTGTCCCACGACGATCTCCCCTATAGAACATTGACATCGGGTGATGTCACTGCACTATAGGACCTTCAGTGACACACTGACAGGAGACAATGGCTCCTGCAGTGCACCACTAAGAGGTTACCTTAGGACAAAGTCTTACTTTATGTTAATTGCTGCGTGGGAAAATTTCTCATACAGCAATGCCAAAAGTGAGACTAGGGACTATTTTTTTTACAGCGGCGGAGGAATACAGTGCGGATGGATACCTTGCTCCCATCATTGTGTTACTGGAGCCCCTAGAGAGCTGATGCTGCCGTTCTCCACAGGAGATTGTCGTGGGACACTCGTGCATTTCTGCGGACAGGAAGTATATTGGTTGTTTGTTATTTTAATCTTTTTTACAGATGACACTGGCTTCGGGGAACAAAGTGACAAGTAATGGTGAGTATGAAATCTATGTTTAATGTACTGTATGTCTGTATGTATGTATTGTATGTAATGTATGAATGTACTGTATGTAGTATGTAGTGTGTATGTAGTATGCATGTTATATGTATGTAGTATGTATGTAGCATGCATGTTGTATGTATGTAGTATGTATGTATGTAGTATGCATGTAGTATGTATGTGGTATGTAGTATGTATATATGTAGTATATATGTAGTATGTATGTTGTATGTATGTAGTATGTATGTTGTATATATGTAGTATGTATATAGTATATAGTATGTATGTAGTATGTATGTAGTATGTATATAGTATGTATATAGTATGTAGTATGTATGTAGTATGTATGTATGTAGTATGTATGTAGCATGTATGTTGTATGTATGTAGTATGTATGTTGTATGTATGTTGTATGCATGTAGTATGCATGTACCGTATATACTCGAGTATAAGCCGACCCGAGTATAAGCCGACCCCCCCTAATTTTGCCACAAAAAACTGGGAAAACTTATTGACTCGAGTATAAGCCTAGGGTGGAAAATGCAGCAGCTACCAGTGAATTTCAAAATTAAAAATAGATGCTCCATACTGTTCATTATGGCCCCATAGATGCTCCACATAAAGCTGTGCCACATATAATGCTCTGCACTGTTCATTATGGCCCCATTGATGCTCCACGTAAAGCTGTGCCATATATATAATGCTCTGCACCGTTGCCCCATAGATACTCCACATAAATCTGTGCAATATACAATGCTGCTGCTGCTGCAATAAAAAAAAAACAAACACATACTCACCTCTCTTGCTTGCAGCTCCTCAGCGTCCCGTCTCGGCGTCTCTCCGCACTGACTGTTCAGGCAGAGGGCGGCGCGCACACTATATGCGTCATCGCGCCCTCTGACCTGCACAGTCAGAACAAGAGGACGCGAAGACAGAGCGGCGCTCGGCGTGTGGAACGCGGACAGGTGAATATGTAATACTTACCTGCTCCCGGCGTCCCTGGCTCCTTCTCCTGGACAGCTGTTCTCCGGGTTCCACAGCCTCTTCCTCTGTCAGTGGTCACCGTTACCGCTGATTAGAGGAATGAATTTGCGGCTCCACCCCTATGGGAGTGGTCCATATTCATTTCTCTAATGAGCGGTACCATGTGACCGCTGAACAGGGGACGAGCTGCGGCACCGAAGACCGTGGGACGGGTAGGGGGAGCGCCAGGAGCGCCGGGACTAGGTGAGTATGCCTCAGCGCCCTCTCCCCCTCACCCGCCGACCCCACTGCTGACCGTGACTCGAGTATAAGCCGAGAGGGGCACTTTCAGCCCAAAAATTTGGGCCGAAAATCTCGGCTTATACTCGAGTATATACGGTAGTTTGAATGTTGTATGTATGTAGTATTTTTTTTTTTACATTCAACACATTAGCCGGATTATGGGACTACTACTGTCCCATCATTGGCTAATGTGTCAATCACTGTCACTGTTGCAGACATCGTCCGATGGGACTTGTAGTCCCATCGGGCGATGCCGGCACACACGCACAGACCCCTGGCAGCCCGCACAGAGCCCCGGCACGCCACACAGAGCCCCGGCACGCCACACAGAGCCCAGCACAGAGCCCCGGCACACCGCACAGAGCCCCGGCACGCTGCACAGAGCCCCGGCATGCCGCACAGAGCCCCAGCACACTGCACAGAGCCCCGGCACGCCGCACAGAGCCTTAGGACGCTGCACAGAGCCCCGGGACGCCGCACAGAGCCCCGGCACGCCGCACAGAGCCCAGGGATGCCGCACAGAGCCCTGGCACATGGCACAGAGCTCCGGCACACCCGCACAGAGCCCTGGCACACCCGCACAGAGCCCCGGCAGGCCGCACAGAGCCCCGGGACCCCGCACAGAGCCCCGGAAGGCACACAAACACGCAGTCTCCACCCACGCACCGCCCACACTCCATTATAGTGCATAATTGCACTATGGTAACTTCCAATTCCGGTATCCGATATCGCAAAAATATCGGAACTCAGTATCGGAATTCCGATACAGTGAATATCGTCCGATACCCGATATTTGCAGTATCGGAATGCTCAACACTACTCAGAATAACATCCACCACCTCATTAGGAGCATGCCCAGACATTGTAGGGAGATCATACAGGCACGCGGAGGCCACACACACTACTGAGCATAATTTCCTTGTCCTGAGGCATTTCCACTAAAGTTGGATCAGCCTGTAACTTCATTTTCCACTTTGATTTTGAGCATCATTCGAACTCCAGACCTCCGTGGGATATTAGTTGTGATTTGCATTGAACATTTTTAGGTTTTAGATTTACAACTGGAATATTTCATTCAGTGATATGTTGGATGTGGGATTTTAGTGTCCCCTTTATCTTTTTGGGAAGTGTTTATATGTCTGTATATATATATACCGCGACGTCATCTAAGGTCTTTCAAGCGCTTGAAAGTCTTTAGATGACGTCGCGGCTTGTCATTGGTCGTGTGGCGGTCACGTGACCGCTCACGCGACCAATCACAGGCCGCGACGTCATCTAAGGTCTTTCAAGCGCTCATTCTTAGGAACGGAAGCTGCCGGTTACATCGGTAAGGTCCAGGCTGCGTCGGAGAGGTGAGTATATCAATATTTTTTATTTTTATTCTTTATTTTACACATTAATATGGATCCCAGGGCCTGAAGGAGAGTTTCCTCTCCTTCAGACCCTGGGAACCATACAGGATACCTTCCGATACTTGGTGTCCCATTGACTTGTATTGGTATCGGGTATCGGTATCGGCGATATCCGATACTTTTTGGGTATCGGCCGATACTATCCGATACCGATACTTTCAAGTATCGGACGGTATCGCTCAACACTAGTAAAAATAAGTCGCTATGTAATGAGGACATGCTGCTTGCCAAATTTCGAGACAATTGGCCCTATACAATTCGTTTGTACTGTACCAAAAAACTGAGAACCAAGGATCTTACCTTGAGTTCCAGTAAAAAGCAATAAAACATTTGATATTTAGAGATCAAGTGAGGGTAGGGGGAGATTTTTCTGGCGAGGCCAGTAGAATAATACCCAGTCATTTTCCTTCACAAGTTCCACTGACAGACAAAAAAGGCTGACCCCAAAAGATATGCAGGGGGTGTTATAAAGATGGAGTTAGGAGGGAAACCAGTTACCAGTGTGACACATGTACTGATAAACCTGGCCTCTGCCAACAGGGAATGTTTCTGTCACTATCTTACATCCCTAGAATAAATGGATTTATTGTTTTGTTTTTACCCTTGCCATCTTCTGCCATTTTCTTTCAACTCACTTTTTATTTCTTCATCATCACCCATTAATAAATTGGAATACAACCACCCCATCCCCCAAAAAATGAAAACGTTAATGCTCACTATAGCCCTAGATCAGTGTTTCTCAACTCCAGTCCTCAAGACCCCACAACAGGTCATGTTTTCAGGATTTCCTTAGTATTGCACAGGTGATAATTTCATCATCTGCTCAAGCATTAATTCCATCACCTATACCATACTAAGGAATTCCCGAAAACATGACCTGTTGTGTGGTCTTGAGGACTGGAGTTGAGAAACACTGCCCTAGATGAATACCATGAGGGGAATTTGCTGAAATATTATACTTTTTTTCCCACCAGTTTGACTATGTCCTGCCATCTAAAGCAGTCATTCTGAACCTTTCTACTGTTTGGTGTTATAGTCTAGACATGGCGGTTTTTAATGGAGGATACCTGGTACACGAGCCGTTCGTAATCTATAAAGATTGGGCTTTCTTATTGTTTTATTGTTATAAAACCCGTTTTACCTGCTAAAACTGTCCACATGTACTGTGGCATACTGCCTCTATATATATTTTGTAAAAAGCTGGGTTGCTCTGCACACATGGCAGTTCCTACCTTGCCGGGCAGGGACCTGTTATAGTGTGCCAACGTCACATGTCACATCCATCCCTCATATAGGAATTAATTGTGCTATAGAGACGTTGTACAACTAGTCCTTTTTCTTATAAAAAAAAAAAAAAAGGAGAAAGAGTAGCAGTCGCTTTGGATGATCTTTTATCCTGTGAACATTCTCAGCTTTGCAACATTGTTATACTCCTCCATTATAAAGCCTGTCGCCTTTCATTTCAATGCAGTTTTTTCCAGCTCTAATGAAATAACAGTGGCATTCTTTGTGAGCAAAGTAAAGTCGTATTTACTGGCAAATGTGATGCTGGGGACATTGTACCCTATATACAGTTGATACCAGAAGTTTACATACACTATATAAAAAGACACATATGCATGTTTTTTCTCAATATCTGACATTAAATCAATATAAACTTTCCCTTTTAGGTTCATTAGGATTACCATAATTATTAATATTTGCCAAATGCCAGAATAATGAGAAAGAGGGAATGTTTTAAGGCATTTTTAGTACTTACTGCAAAGTCAACAGTTTACATACACTAATATTACTATGCCTTTAAACAATTCTGGACTGCCAAATTTGTGTTCCAAACTTCAAATAGTGCTTCTTTCATGTTTTCTGCAACATGTCGAGTATCGCCATGCTCAGAAGAAAGTGGGCAACAAACTGAGTGGTCCATTTTTCATGTTACCTCTTACAAAAGTGAAAAAATTTGGGCTAAAACAACATTTTTGTGAAAAAATCACATTGTGTGTAATACCTGTGAGTTTAAAATCCTCACTATACTCCTGGATAAAATCTTTGAGGAGTGTAGTTTGTAAAATGTTGTCTCTTGTGGGCAGGTCCGTATTTGCCACTAGGCACTTGAGGGCACGTGCCTAGGGACAATGCAGGGGGCGGCACCTGAGCAAGGTTTTTTTTTTTTTTTTAATTTAAGTCCTGGGTCACCTCCTGACCGACCGTATGAGGGACGGGAGAAAGGAGATGGGGAGCATGAAGGAGGACAGTAAGCCACGCCACGCAAGATGGGAGCAGGAGCAGGGGGTGGAGAGATGAGCCATGCATACAGAGGGGGAATATGAGCCATGCATACAGGGGGAATATGAGCCATGCACACAGGGGGGAATATGAGCCATGCATACAGGGGGGAATATGAGCCATGCATACAGGGGGGAATATGAGCCATGCATACAGGGGGGGAATATGAGCCATGCATACAGGGGGGAATATGAGCCATGCATACAGGGAGGAATATGAGCCATGCATACAGGGGGGAATATGAGCCATGAATACAGGAGGGGGGATATGAGCCATGCATATGGGATGGGAGGGAGATGAGCCATGCATACAGGAGGGGGGTCATTATACAGTAAGGAGCATTATGTATGGCCATTATACAGTACTGAGCATCATGTGGGATCATTATACAGTATGGAGAACTGTGTGGCCATTATACAGTAAGGAGCATCATGTGTGGCCATTATACAGTATTGAGCATCATGTGGGATCATTATACAGTATGGAGAACTGTGTGTGGTCATTATACAGTATCGAGCATCATGTGTGGCCGTTATACAGTATTGAGCATCATGTGTGGCCGTTATACTGTATGGAGCATCATGTGTGGCCATTATACAGCATCGAGCATCACGTGGGATCATTATACAGTATGGAGAACTGTTTGTGGCCATTATACATTATGGAGCATCATGTGTGGCCATTATACACTATGGAGCATCATGTGTGGCCATTATACAGTATTGAGCATCATGTGTGGCCATTATACAGTATGGAGAACTGTGTGTGGCCATTACACAGCATGGAGCATCATGTGTGGTGGCCGTTATACAGTATTGAGCATCATGTATGGCCACTATACAGTATGGAGCATCATGTGTGGCCATTATACAGTATTGAGCATAATGTGTGGCCATTATACAGTATGGAGCACTGTGTGGCCATATTTTTTTTTGTTTATAATTATTGTATATGATACAGTGTGATCAGCAGTGCTAAATGGCTGTGTTTGGGACGTGGATATGGGTGTGACTAGTTGTGAAATGGGTGTGGTCAGAGGCGTGGCCTAAAATTTGCCGCAGTGCACTACGCGCGCCGCAAACTTTATTCCTCTTTCCCTTCTTCAAAAGTTGGGAGGTATGGTACCGCATTTGCCAGATCACGGCAAGTGCCGCAAATCCCATAGGGAATGAATGTTGCCGTAAGTGATCCGTTATGCGGCAGATGCAGAAAAACTGCCCAATCTGCAGCAAAAGGCGACTTTTACATCAGCGATTCTTGCCAAAGTCACTGCCGATAGTGTCGTACTCACCAAAGGGGGAGGCAGCATTTAAAGTGCCTAGGGCAGCAGAAACTCTAAATACGGCCCTGCTTGTGGGGGATTTCAACTGTTTAGACACATCAGGGGCTCTCCAAACATGACATGGCATCCGCTACTGTTACCTGTCAATTTTGCATTCAAAAGTCAAATGGTGCTCCATCCCCTCCAAGCCCTGCCATGCACCCAAATAAATATTTTCTACCACATATGTGATATTGAGTCATATTCATGAGAAATTGCAGTACAAATCATATAGTGAATTTTCTGTTTTATCTTTCTGAAAATGCAAAATTTGGGCATAAAACACAAGTTTTGTGGTAAAAACTTGATTTTTTATTTTCTCAGCTCAATGTCATAAACTTTTGTGAAGCATCTGGAGGTTCAAGGTGCTCACCAGTCACCACATATCTACATAAATTCATGGAGGTTTCTAGTTTCCAAAATGGTGTCACTTGTGGGGGCTTTACACTGTTTAGGCACATCAAGGGGCTTTTCAAATGCAACATGGCATTCACTACTGATTTCAGCCAATTTTGCGTTGCAAAAATCGAAAGGTGGTCGTTCTCTTCTAAGCCTTATCGTTCATCCAAATAGTTGTATTTGCGTATTCAGCAGAAATTGCACAACAAATTGAAGGGTGAATTTTCTCTATTTATCCATCTGAAAGTGCTAAATTTGGGCATAAAACACAAGTTTTGTGGTAACAAAAGGGATTTTTTATTTTTGTGGCTCAATAACATAAACTTCTGTGAAGCACCTGGAGATTCAAAGTGCTCATCATCACATATTTAGACAAATTCCTTGAGGTGTCTACTTTTCAAAATGGGGTCACTTATAGGGGGCTTCCATTGTTTAGGCACATCACGGGCTCTTCAAATGCAACATGGCGTCCACTACAAATTTCAGCCAATTTTGCGTTGCAAAAGTCAAATGGCTCTCCTTCCCTTCCGAGCCCTATTGTGCACCCAAATAGTAGTTTTCATACCATTATCATAAAGTACAATATGTCTTGAAAATAACAGTCTCAGAATCAGTGGAGTCCGTTGAAGCATTCCAGAGTTATTACCTCACAAAAGTTACAATGGTCAGATTTAAAAAAACGAGGCCTGGTCATTAACCTACAAAGTGGCTTGGTCCTTAAGAGGTTAAATAACTCGAGTGTTGCTTTAGTAGTATGCTTTGGATCATTGTCCTGTTGGAAGTGAACCTCCCCCAGTCTCAAATCACTGACAGACTGAAACAGGTTTTGATCAAGAATATACCAGTATTTTACTCCATCCATCTTCCCCTTGACTCGGACCATTATCGTTGTCCCTGCTGCCAAAAGCATCCCCACAGCATGATGCTGCCACCATCATGTTACACTGCGGGGATGGTGTTCTTGGAGTAGGGAGCTGTGTTAGTTTGGCATCAGATATAGCATTTACCTTGGTGACCAAAAAGTTAAATAAATATGTATGAAAATTCAAAGTATATGGCATGCAATCTACTACAAGCTATATCATATTGTATCACCTAACATACCCAGCTCTGCTGCTCTGTTGGGCTTTGCTACTTATGAATCTCCTGACATACCCAGCTCTGTTGTTCCAGTGGGCACTGTTACATCACTTTTAGTGGTTTCCTTAAATAGATAGTTCTGCTGTTCCTCTGGGCTCTACTGCATTGTTAACAGTGAGTCCCCTGACAGATGAAGCTCTGCTATTCCACTGGGTTTTATTACTCAAGCTCCAGTCCAGCTTCTACAGCCTCCATCCTTCCAGCTGCCATTCAGCCTCTATAATCTCTGTTACTTTTACAGATTCATGTCAGGGCATGAATGCCTTATGTCAATGCAGCACATACATAACTTTGGCTTCATGAATCCATTTCACCAGGTGTGCCATTGCACAGTTGCAGAAGAGGTTTTAAATACGAATTCACTGTTTTGTAGAAATGGAAAAGATTTGTAAATTGTATATTTACAGCTAAACATGTCCTGACATGCACCCAATATGCCTGCTATAAAATAATAACTCCATTCTAGCTGCAAATCATTTACTACCATAAGGAAACACAAGATCTGAACACACTTTGCTCTTTCAAATTGGCCACAGTGAATAAGTGAATTGGTGAAAGTGATAATGCTGAAAACAGATCTGTCACAAGATTTCATAATACAAACTACCAAGATTATTAAATAGATCTAATAGGTCTGATAAGGCTTGAGTATCTACTTTGAAAATTCTTGTCAAAATGACTGTATTATCGTGATATGAAAAAACAATATTTTATAAATCCAGCTTTAGAATACGTGATCTCATGAGTACAAGTGTATTCTGGCTTTGTCCATGAACTTTCAAAAAGGATTCTTCCACCATGGATTTTCAAAGTAAGTACATCAGCCTTATCAGGTTTACCACAAATATTCAATATTGTATGCAATTTTTATTGTGGAAACTGGTGATATATCTGTTTTAACCTCTTTACACACAATGCTGTGCATCGTAGTTGAAGTGTTATTTACTGCATAGCTCCCAACCATCGCAGAATCAGCAGGACTGTTCCGATTTGATGGCTCAGTGTCATGAATTAAATTATAATATTCACTTCTTCTGAGATCTGGTCTCCATAGGACTCAAAGTCACATGTTCCCAGGCAGCAGCTAAAGCTAGAAACCACACCCATTAAGGAAAAACAGGAGAATTTGGTAATCTTGGGCTGTATTGCAGACAGTGAATACAGAATCAGATTAAACCTGTACATTGTATATAGCAGTATATTTCTTTCTACTTGTATACCAAGGTGAAGAAAAAGTCAGCTTTTTTTGTTCCTATAACACTACTAAAAATAATAAAAAGCAATTGAAAAATGTATTTTTTTATGAGTCTCCTCTGGTTTCAAACCGACAATCTTCAAAATTACAGGCAAGATCTAAAGCCAGTGAGCCACAGGTTCTAATGATGTCCCTGGCAGAATTTTGTTTACTTGATTTGTATTGGAGGCTCTGACTCCACATGCAGATTACATAGAGACACCTCTGTACAAGTGCATTTTTATGTCTCTGTATTCTAAAGCGTAATCAGATTATTTAAAGGAATCAGTAAATAGTGTAAAAAAACTGGCATGGTTGACATTTTTCTTTATTAAACTCATAAAAAAGTAATAAAAATGTAACTCTGAGGCTGTGTTCACAAGTAGCAAAAATGCTTTGTTTTTTTCTACTGCTTTTTTCCCCGCAAGTTTTCTGCAGATGTCCGCATCACATGACGCAATAACTATTTTGTCTGATTATTATCAACACGGACAGCACCACCGCTTTCTATAACACCACCCTCATATCAGCCATAGACTCAGTCACCACTCTCACGCATGGAAAGTGTGACGAATCAATAGGCAACCCTGGCATAACAATCTCATCAAAAAACTTCGACAAGCATCCATGGTCGCGGAGTGGCGCTGGAAGAAAACACGCCTGCCAGACGACTTCACTGCTTTCAAACAAGCTGCTATGCCCAGCTATCGCCCCATATCATTGCTCCCGTTTGCTTCCAAACTCATTGAACAGCATGTCCATGCTCAGCTTTCCTCCCACCTCTCATCTAACTCTCTCCTTGACAACCTCCAATCTGGCTTCCACACCCACCACTCCACCGAAACTGCCCTGACCAAAATTGCTAATGACTTACTCACAGCCAACGCTAACAGTCAGCTCTCCATCCTCCTCCTTCCTGTCCTCTGCCTTCATCACAGTCGACCACTGCCCACTGCTACAGATTCTTTCTTCCCCTGGCATCAAAGACGTTGCCCTGTCCTGGATTGCCTCATACCTTTCTGACTGCACATTTAGCATTTCTCACTCCCACACTACCTCCTCATCCCGCCCTCTCTCTGTTGGACTCCCTCAAGGCTCTGTCCTGGGGCCCCTACTTATTACATCTATACCCTTGGCCTAGGACAACTCATAAAGTCCCATAGCTTCCAGTATCACCTGTTTGCTAACAAAACACTCAGATCTACCTCTCTGGCCCGGATGTCACATCTCTGCTGTCCAGAATCCCGGAGTGTCTATCAGCCATATCCTCCTTCTTCACCTCTCGCTTCCTAAAGCTCAATGTAGACAAAACTGAACTCATCATCTTTCCTCCATCTTGCGTATCTCCCCTACCCGATCTATCTATTATGGTAAACAGCATCACACTCTCTCCCATACCTGAAATCCACTGCCTCGGAGTAACTCTTGACTCTGCCTTGTCTTTCAAATCACACATCCAAACTCTTGCCACCTCCTGTCGCCTCCAACTCAAAAATATTGCCAGAATCCATCTCTTCCTCAGCCCTCAATCTACTAAAACTCTTCTGCATGCCCTCCTCTGTGGCCTTCCCGCTAACTCTCTTGCACCACTCCAGTCTGTCCTCAACACTGCTGCCTGTCTAATCCACCTCTCTCCTTGCTACTCCCATTTCTCCCCTCTGTAAATCCCTCCACTGGCTCCCAATTCCCCAACGAATCCAGTTCAGACTACTAACACTGACCTACAAAGCCATCCACAACCTGTCCCCTCCCTATATCTCTGAACTAATCTCCCAATATCTTCCCCCACGTAATGTAATCTTTGATCCTCCCAATACCTCCTACTCTCCTCCACATTTATTCATTCCTCACACAACCTCCTCCAAGATTTCTCCCAATATCCCCCATCATCTTCAATTCCACACCTCAACACGTTCCGGTTACCCACCACCCTCGGATCCTTCAGATGGAACCTGAAAACCCATCTCTTCAGGAAAGCCTACAGCCTACAATAACCATTCTGCCGCCTCACCACCACCTGAGCTGCCGCCTCACCACCACCAGAGCTGATGCACCCCCGACCTTCTCTCCATTATCCCGTAGAATGTAAGTCCGCAAGGACAGGGTCCTCTACCCTCTGTACCAGTCTGTCATTGTAAATTTGTTTACTGTAAGGCTGTGTGCACACATTGCAGATTTTTCGCTTTTTTTCGCCTTTTTTTGCTATAAAAATGCGAAAGAAATGCATACATTATGCATCCCATCATTTAGAACGCAATTTTTGTGCACATGATGCATTTTTTTCCACGAAAAAAACGCATTGCGGTAAAAAACACAGCATGTTCATTAATTTTGCGGATTTTTTGTGGATTCCCCACTATATTATTGCACTGGGAACCTCCGGAAAAATCCGCCAAAAAAACGCACCAAAAATGCGGTAAAAACGCAAGAAAAATGCATGTGGATTTCTTGCAGAAAATGTCCTGTTTTGCTCAGGAAATTTCTGCAAGAAATCCTGAACGTGTGCACATAGCATAAAGGATATCTATAACTCTGTATATAACCCCATTCACATGTACAGCACCATGGAATTAATAGTGCTATATGAATAAATAATAATAATTATTATTATTATTACATGCTTGCTGTGTTTCTTTCATGCATGTTCCTCCATAAATGATGCATTTTTGTAAGGTTTTGGTGCACGTTTTTAATGCTTTTTTATTAGTATAGAAAAAATGTAATTCATTCTGGGCTTAAAAATGCAAGGTCGTCAATTTTTTTCCTTGCATTTTTTTCAGGTTCCACATAGAAGCTTAAAAAACACCAAAACCACAGAGGACAACAGCATCTTTAGATTCCCAGAGGGCGGAGATTTCATGAAATCACATCAATTTTGCTTAGACATTTAAATCGTGTTCACATGTAGCGTAAATGCTACGGGTTTTTTTTACATAAATTCTGTTGTGTTTAACTGTTCAAGCAAAATGGATGTGATTTCATGAAAAAAGCACTCCTTGTGCATCTTAAATACGCTGCTGAACTGTGCAGTTTTGCTGCAAATCAAATCAAATCTTTTCTGTACTATAAAAAGCACGTAAAGTCGCGACTTCACATCTGCACCAAAAACTAGTGATGATCGAATAGTGAAATATTCGGATTCAGGAAAATCAGCATGAAAAATGTCTAATATCCATGTATTTGTACCAAATAACTAATCCAATGCAAGTAAATGGGAAAGCCGAATATTTTTCTGCTGGAACAAATAAACAGGTCTGGGGGCATGAGAACAAAGCTGAAATGGATGGGAAATAGCTAAAACTAAATGGGAACAGCATGGAGAAGATGCCTGCATGCCTTTCTGACTCACATATGGTATCTGGGAATAACATTGTCAGAGTATTGCGCCGGTTTAACGGATTTTTAAAAAGTCCTATCAAAGCAAATAAAAAAAAAAAATTAAGGGAAAAATGCTAAGAAACATGTTTTCATAATTACATGTGGAGCAGCCCCCAGACGCAGGACAGTGGGGTACTCGGATCCGGGTCTCTCAGTTCTGGGGATGTCACGGTGGCCCGACCCGGTCCATGGCCCTGCTAAGGGGCGTCCAATAAAAGGTGTAGGTGGTGGTGTAGGTCGCAGTAAATAACGAGGACACAGGGTTGCAGTCTCTTTACCTCTTTACTGAAGGCTTCGGCATCCGCAATCCAGAGCACTGTTAACAGGGCTGGCTGAGACCAGCCGGTCCGAAGGCACATCCAGAGTTCCCTTTGCAGGTGGAAATCAGTGCCTACCTACTAGCGCCTGGGTGTTGTAGTACTTCCCTGCTGAGCACCACGGGATAGTCCTCACAACTGTCGTGTATGTTTCTGTTCTTTCTCTCTCCGTCCCCCAGATGATATGGATAGGACGCACCCGTATGACGGGGTAGGCCTGGAGTTATTTTATAGGGACCCTAGAGACGCCCCTCTCCCACAATTGCCTCCGTTGTCTTCATTAGGTGATTTAGGTGAGGCAGCCAACCTGAAATTAACTGCCCTGCCGTTGGTTTGAAGTAAAGCGTAGAGCCCAATACTTCCTCGGCGTTCCCGCCACCGGCTACGCGCCTCAGTAGGATGTTGCCAATCTCGGGGCACGACTCCTACTGGTTCTATCGCCTTTGTGCTGTGATCTCGTTTCTCACTTCTCCACAATATACTTCGCTTCGTGTCCTTTCTTAAGATGCCGCCGCAATGAAGTGCAGGCGCGGCTCCATAACGATCTGTCCTTTTTTGCTAGGCCTCTGCCAGGATCCTACCCCTGACAGGGACCCCCCTGAATCTTCCCAAGCAACGCTCTTCTCTCACTAGATGTTACCTGGGCAAAACCCAGTCAGCTTCTCTCTAACTTCCTATCCAACCCCCAGTTTTACCAGAGTGTGAGTAGTTGCCTAATACATAGAACCCTTTGCTCCCCCTGGTGGCCGGAGTGTAAAGTGTAATGTGTGACTGTGATACCTGGTCAGGTGAACTCCTTTAGTGCCATCAGACATACCATCACTCTCCTTAGTGGTGGAGTGTCAGTACTGCAACGACCAGGACTCGTACAATAATAATTGTATTTCTATAGCGCCAACTTATTCCGCAGCACTTTAGATTTTAGAGGGAACTTAAACAAATAAAATAAATACAAATAAATTTTAAAATATATATATATCTCCCCTTTAGCAAATGATCACAAGCAGCGTTTTGGCTTTAGTTTTCCCTTTAACATTTGTGAGGGCTCTCACTCCTACATTTGAGAGGTCCCTCCCTCATGCCAAATAGTTAGCAAAACAGTGGATTTCATGTTCTCCATCCATTTACAATGCCATTTCAAACATGCCATTTAAATTTTGGGCTTTGCCAGCCACCACCACCATGTTCTCCGTAATATCATTATGCGGCCCTCACAATTTGCAGAGTGTCTGTAGGTGCCGTGAAACCTGAGTTTGGTAAGGGCCCTCAGGTGGCCCTGTATCATACATTTGGGAGAGCTCTCACTCTTACATTTGGGAGGTCCCTCCCTCATGCCAAATAGTTAGCAAGGTAGTGGAATACATATTCCCCATCCCTTTACAATACCATTTCAACCATGCCCATGGGAATTTTGGGCTTTGCCCACCATCACCACTATGTCCACCGCCATGTTACTATACGGCCCTCACTTTTAACTTTCAGAGGGTCACCAGGTGCTTTGAAACCTGCATTTTGTAAGGTCCACAGTTCATTTTTGCCACTGGATCCAAATGAAACCACTGTCATAGGAGGTGAAACCGCTGTAAGGTGAATATAATACAGGAGTTTGGTGAGCTGCATGATCAATGTCAGTAAATTGGATTTTACCAGTTAAATATGCTTAATTTGCACTTTTAATTAAATAAGGACTCTTTACCAGGTGCATTACTCTTAAAGAAAAATGTCATGATATTTTCATAAAAATTGTAGTGGTTTATTGGATTGTCCACAGAAAAAACACATTGCAGCAAAACATAAAATAGGTAAAATAGTTATGAACAGATTGTCCATTTGTTCCTCATTTTTCTTGAAATGGTAAAAAGCATCTGTCTTTCTGTCATGGAATATAAGTCATCATGGCTACCAGTTGTTCATTTCTTCTGTGTTGTCTGAAGTCCATGGAGAATGATGGAGAAGCATGCAAGAGGTGACCCCCACGTGACAGCCTCCTCCTTCTCCTAAGAGCTGTGATTATAAATGTGTCCCACACACCACGTATTTTCTCTATATGGTGTTAACTTATACTCTGAGCTACATATACAGAAATAGCTTTTTGTAATGTCAGCAAGAGGCAATGTGCTCAGTACGTAATTGAGAATAAGAATAATTCAAGTAATAATTAATATTTAACAATTCTCCCTTTTGAGGGTGACAGACATTGATTGGAACCCTCAAAATAAATATAATAATGAAGAGCGAGAGGATGAACGCAGCACTCACCGGCACTATGGTACGAAAGTGTTCTTTATTGCAGCATATAAAATGACATCTTCATGGCACGGGGGAGTATATCAGGTGAGGAGCGTGCAGGACGGGACAACAGCCGTTTCGCGCTGAACAATAGCGCTTCTACGGGTAATGGACCCGTATCATAGTGCCGGTGAGTGCTGCATTCATCCTCTCGCTCTTCATCTATGAAAGACTGTTTTTTCCTTACGCCAGCACCGCCGTTCCAGACGTCTGTGGATCTGCCCCATTCTGATGGTACACCTCGATATATATCCTCCGAAAGTGAGTTGTGCCACTTTACTTTTTTCTCCTTGGTTTATAAATATAATAATAATAAGATTTTCTTTCCTCTTTTCTTCTTCTTTGGCAAAATAATTTAATGCCCAAAATAATAATAATATTATTGTTATACGTATTCAATAATGTAATGAAACGTAAATTCATGTTATGTTAAGCCGTATTAAACCAATATTCATATAAAATATATAATTATATTAAACCAATTGTATTAAACCAATATTCATATAAAATATATAATTATACTTCCCTATACATAATTGAAGCATCTCAGGTCTGATGTCATCTGGTCCTCTTCTTGATGTCTTTTTCTTGGTTCTTTTAAAACAATATTTATTATAATTCTTTTGAAATAGATGATAGCATGTAGATATTGTAGAAACCATGTGTCATGTGTCAATCAAAGTCCATAAATTCAAATGTTGATAAGAAAACAAATTCCATAGATGAAATGTAGTTTTAATATCTGTGCAGTGTCACCTTTAAAGACCTGGACTTACATTGGCTCGCCTTGGAAATCATCTGGAATCTTCCACATCATCAGCACTTGTCTTGGAACAGATGTGACATCTTTGGTCAGCACAGCAAAGTTTAAATTGACTTTTCCTTGCTAAACATAGCACCATAACAAGTCCTTAGTGCACAGGACACATGTCAAGATTGTTAGTGTCCTGACAATTACGTTATTGCTCACCAGCTTTCATGGAAGTCTTATAGGTGATAGGAAACCACTGGAACATGATATAACGTAATAACACAGTTCATAATAGTATGACAGGATCCAATTGTGGTTGACAGTTTAGATACTGCAATCATTGTTGTCAGTGATGGCTACTGCAGTTGTGGTTGTCAGTGGTGACATGTACTGTATTTGAAACAGTCATTTATTACTCAGAAATCATAGCATTGTTACCTTGCGGAACTTCTGGACAGCAGCTTTTTCTTCTTGCAACTTTTAAGAATCAATTGAATTTAGAAATATGAAAAGTCTTTATTAACGTAACTCCAGTATCTTGATTGAAGTCTTCATTCCCTATTCTATACAAAATCTGGTAATTTTCCTAACCTATAATATCACAGCATACCATAGCAATCAATAATATCCATATAATTATCAGAATATTAATATGGAATTCATATTTGGAAAAATAAAATAATAATGAATAATAATACATTATTAACCATATTCTTCATGTGATAGAACATTTTTATGTTATAGATGTAATTTCTTTTTTAACCCATAGATGTCAGTGTGTTTATTATGTAACAAGTGTTTCCATCTTTATTACTAAAACTTTATTAATAAATTATATTTATTATACCAATAATAAGTAAGAATGTATATCCATGAACCAAAATAAGAATATTTATGAATGAATGAGTGAAAGAATTGTTAAAACATTTTTCTTAGAATTAAACCATATGATCACTATATTTAATGAAGCAATATTCTTGTACTAGACATTACTTTATTAAATATTGATTTTTTCCCTTCTTGAGATAAAAAATAAAAATTAAGAATAAGAATGGAGTTAGAATAAAAATGAAAAATGAAAAATAAAAATTAGAATAAAAATAAAAATAAGGCCTTTATATGTTGATGATAAATGCAGAGGTTATGTCTCAGTAACACATTCCCTTTAATATTTCCATTGTCTAGATGTTTTTGTATTTGTCATAACCTTGTATTACCAAAATATTGAAATTATGCAACTTTGCATATAATACCCTTCATTAGAGTAAAAAAAGAAAGACTTTTATAATACTTAATGTTATTATACCCAAAAATACCTTATAAATATTTCTTCTTTATTAAAATGTGTGAAGAAGAGGTATTGATGAAATGTGATGATGTAATCAGGATCAAAAACACATTTCCCCTTATTACCCAAAAAATATTATTTTATGAAAAAAATTCATTTGTAAAAACCAAAATAAAAAAATAATTATTTTATAACTGTCATATCAGCTTGTGCCATATATTTGTTTGAAGATGTGTACTCTAGGGTTGAGCGACTTTCATTTTTTTAAGATCGAGTAGGGTTTTGGGAAACCCGATTTTGTCCAGAGTCGAGTCGAGTGCAGTCGGCCGATTATCGCTAAAAGTCGGGGATCGACCGAAACACGAAACCCAATGCAAGTCAATGGGGAAGCATAGTCGGCAGTGAGTGGAGGCCAGGAAAACACCTACAGTGCCCATTTTAATGCCAAAAACATCCATTCTTGTTTCTGAAGCTTGTCAATCTTAATTAACTTTATAATAATAGTTGGGCATAGGGAATTGGGGGTCATTTGGCAAAAGTTGTGGGGGGAGTAGGGCCGGCTCAAGTTTTTCGTGGGCCCAGGAAATGCGGACTACGTCACGGCGGTGTTGCAGGGAAAGGTAATTATTTAAAAGTTGCAAGTGCTGTGATCCTGAGCAAGCAGGGGGGGGGCCCACTCGTTCGCATTGCCACTGGCACAGGGCCCCTCAAAGTACGGCGGTGTGTTTGCATGGCGGGGGCGCCTCCCACCAGCAGCGACACTTTTGCGTACTCTGAGGGGCCCTGTGCCAGTGACGTCGCCAACGAGTATGCCCCCCCACCTGATGAAGGAACCTGCACTTTCATCTGCACCTTCCTCTTTGTCCCTGTGTAAGGTGGTATAACATGCGGGAAGGGGAACCTTACTTTCAGCAGGGACAGATTCTGGCTGTGTAGAGTACAAGGGGAATGTAGTGGTCTCGGTCAATGTACCAGCAGACTCATTTAGCAGTGGCTGGGCAATGGGCAGGATGAGGAGGAAACAGATATAGGGCCAAAGAATAAAGTAGGCTACATGCAGTTCAAAATTGGTAACAGGACTAAACAGGCGGCATTGCTTTGTTCAGTGGAGTAGCAAACCCAAGAGCAGCAGACACTGTTTCAAGGGCCTAACCACACTAGTAGGCCAAATGCAGTTTAATATCTGATAGTATAGGGCGAAAGCCAGAATGTGGAAGCTCAGCTTTGTTCAGTTGAGGACAACACCAGGGAGGGGCAGACACCTTTAGTAGGCCGGAAAAGCCTATTGCATTTTTTAAAATGGTAATTTGGAGCAGAAGGTTGAAGCTCAGCTTTATTTAGTTGAGGGCAACACCAGGGAGGGGCAGAAGCCGTTAGTAGGCCCTAACCACCATTTTTTTTTTAAAACCACTTAATGAGAGCCGGAAGGTTGAAGCTCAGCTTTATTTAGTTGAGGACAACACCAGGGAGGGGCAGAAGCCGTTAGTAGGCCCTAACCACCATTTTTTTTTTTAAAACCACATAATGAGAGCCGGAAGGTTGAAGCTCAGCTTTATTTAGTTGAGGACAACACCAGGGAGGGGCAGAAGCCGTTAGTAGGCCCTAACCACCTTTTTTTTTTTTAAAACCACATAATGAGAGCCGGAAGGTTGAAGCTCAGCTTTATTTAGTTGAGGACAACACCAGGGAGGGGCAGAAGCCGTTAGTAGGCCCTAACCACCTTTTTTTTTTTTAAAACCACATAATGAGAGCCGGAAGGTTGAAGCTCAGCTTTATTTAGTTGAGGACAACACCAGGGAGGGGCAGAAGCCGTTAGTAGGCCCTAACCACCTTTTTTTTTTTTAAAACCACATAATGAGAGCCGGAAGGTTGAAGCTCAGCTTTATTTAGTTGAGGACAACACCAGGGAGGGGCAGAAGCCGTTAGTAGGCCCTAACCACCATTTTTTTTTTTAAAACCACATAATGAGAGCCGGAAGGTTGAAGCTCAGCTTTATTTAGTTGAGGACAACACCAGGGAGGGGCAGAAGCCGTTAGTAGGCCCTAACCACCTTTTTTTTTTTTAAAACCACATAATGAGAGCCGGAAGGTTGAAGCTCAGCTTTATTTAGTTGAGGACAACACCAGGGAGGGGCAGAAGCCGTTAGTAGGCCCTAACCACCTTTTTTTTTTTTAAAACCACATAATGAGAGCCGGAAGGTTGAAGCTCAGCTTTATTTAGTTGAGGACAACACCAGGGAGGGGCAGAAGCCGTTAGTAGGCCCTAACCACCTTTTTTTTTTTTAAAACCACATAATGAGAGCCGGAAGGTTGAAGCTCAGCTTTATTTAGTTGAGGACAACACCAGGGAGGGGCAGAAGCCGTTAGTAGGCCCTAACCACCTTTTTTTTTTTTAAAACCACATAATGAGAGCCGGAAGGTTGAAGCTCAGCTTTATTTAGTTGAGGACAACACCAGGGAGGGGCAGAAGCCGTTAGTAGGCCCTAACCACCATTTTTTTTTTTAAAACCACATAATGAGAGCCGGAAGGTTGAAGCTCAGCTTTATTTAGTTGAGGACAACACCAGGGAGGGGCAGAAGCCGTTAGTAGGCCCTAACCACCTTTTTTTTTTTTAAAACCACATAATGAGAGCCGGAAGGTTGAAGCTCAGCTTTATTTAGTTGAGGACAACACCAGGGAGGGGCACACAGACAGACTCCTTTAGTAGGCCTGAAAAGCCTATTGCATTTTTCAAAATGGTAATTTGGAGCAGAAGGTTGAAGCTCAGCTTTATTTAGTTGAGGGCAACACCAGGGAGGGGCAGAAGCCGTTAGTAGGCCCTAACCAAAGTTGAAGGCCAAATGCAGTTTAATTTCTGATACTATAGGCCGAAAGCCAGAAGGTGGAAGTTCCGATTTAGACAGTGGAGCACAATTTGAATTAGGGACTGCAGACAGACTTAGTAGGCTGTCCCCTGTGGACCATGCATCCACCACATTAACCCATTGCGCCGTAATGGACACGTAATCTTCCGTGGCCATGCCTACAGGTCCATGCGTCTGTTGTCAGGTGCACCTTTGTACTCACAGATTGCCAGAGTGCATGGACAATGCGGTCTTCTACATGCTGGTGGAGGGTTGGGATGGCTTTTCTCGCAAAAGAAGTGTCGACTGGTTAGCTTGTAGCGTGGTACAGCGTAGTCCATCATGGCCTTATTAATAGTAAATAAAATATATAACTAGGCTCTATGAACTTTTAAATAGGTTCCAGGGGTACACGGGCAGCATTGGTGTGGTCAGTGGAGGAGTATTGCAAGTAGGGGCTGCAGACAGGCTATCAAAGGCCTAAAATAACAAACAGTAGGCAGTCATGGCAGTTTTACATCGGTTACATGGATACACAGGCAGGCACTCCAGGCAGCATTGTGGTCAGTGGAGGAGTATTGCAAGTAGGGGCCGCAGACAGGCTATCAAAGGCCTAAAATAACAAACAATAGGCTCATTGCAGTTTTACAGCGGTTACATGGATACACGGGCAGGCAGCTTGGTGGTGGTGAGTGGAGGAGTATTTAAAGTAGGGACCGCAGACAGGCTATCAAAGGCCTAACATAAGAAAATGGGCTGGCTGTAGGCACTTTATAATTGGTTCCAGGGGTACACGGGCAGCAGTGGTCTGGTCAGTGGAGGAGTATTTAAAGTAGGGACCGCAGACAGGCTATCAAAGGCCTAACATAACAAACAATAGGCTCATGATGGCAGTTTCACAGCGGTTACATGGATACACGGGCAGGCAGCTTGGTGGTGAGTGGAGGAGTATTTAAAGTAGGGACCGCAGACAGGCTATCAAAGGCCTAAAATAACAAACAATAGGCTCATGGCAGTTTCACAGCGGTTACATGGATACACGGGCAGGCAGCTTGGTGGTGGTGAGTGGAGGAGTATTTAAAGTAGGGACCGCAGAAAGGCTTCAAAGGCCTAACATAAGAAAATGGGCTGGCTGTAGGCACTTTATAATTGGTTCCAGGGGTACACGGGCAGCAGTGGTCTGGTCAGTGGAGGAGTATTTAAAGTAGGGACCGCAGACAGGCTTCAAAGGCCTAACATAAGAAAATGGGCTGGCTGTAGGCACTTTATAATTGGTTCCAGGGGTACACGGGCAGCAGTGGTCTGGTCAGTGGAGGAGTATTTAAAGTAGGGACCGCAGACAGGCTATCAAAGGCCTAACATAACAAACAATAGGCTCATGGCAGTTTCACAGCGGTTACATGGATACACGGGCAGGCAGCTTGGTGGTGAGTGGAGGAGTATTTAAAGTAGGGACCGCACACAGGCTATCAAAGGCCTAAAATAACAAACAATAGGCTCATGGCAGTTTCACAGCGGTTACATGGATACACGGGCAGGCAGCTTGGTGGTGAGTGGAGGAGTATTTAAAGTAGGGACCGCACACAGGCTATCAAAGGCCTAAAATAACAAACAATAGGCTCATGGCAGTTTCACAGCGGTTACATGGATACACGGGCAGGCAGCTTGGTGGTGGTGAGTGGAGGAGTATTTAAAGTAGGGACCGCAGACAGGCTTCAAAGGCCTAACATAAGAAAATGGGCTGGCTGTAGGCACTTTATAATTGGTTCCAGGGGTACACGGGCAGCAGTGGTCTGGTCAGTGGAGGAGTATTTAAAGTAGGGACCGCAGACAGGCTATCAAAGGCCTAACATAACAAACAATAGGCTCATGATGGCAGTTTCACAGCGGTTACATGGATACACGGGCAGGCAGCTTGGTGGTGAGTGGAGGAGTATTTAAAGTAGGGACCGCAGACAGGCTATCAAAGGCCTAACATAAGAAAATGGGCTGGCTGTAGGCACTTTATAATTGGTTCCAGGGGTACACGGGCAGCAGTGGTCTGGTCAGTGGAGGAGTATTTAAAGTAGGGACCGCAGACAGGCTATCAAAGGCCTAACATAACAAACAATAGGCTCATGATGGCAGTTTCACAGCGGTTACATGGATACACGGGCAGGCAGCTTGGTGGTGAGTGGAGGAGTATTTAAAGTAGGGACCGCAGACAGGCTATCAAAGGCCTAAAATAACAAACAATAGGCTCATGGCAGTTTTACAGCGGTTACATGGATACACAGGCAGCTTGGTGGTGAGTGGAGGAGTAGTGCAAGGAGTGTCTGTCCCAGTACTCCCAAAATATAAATAGATGTTAATGTCTCGCAAAACAACCAAAACAAAAAAAAAAGGTGGCATACTTAGGTACAGGGGTGGGCTCATCTACTGAGTTTCTGACATTGTAATTTGGCAGTAACTATTTAATGGTGCCAATATAGGACACAGACACAGACTACTTTAAGTTGCATCATAGATGTCTACAAATTTGTATTGTCAGTGCCAGACATTGAATGATGTCAGCGAATAGACTAAAGATTGGTGGAGCTGTGCGACATAATTTTGCACGTGGTAGAGCACATTTTGAGCTGGGGTAGGGGGGAACTCTCTTGAGGCCGGCGGGACCGCCCCAGGGCCCCTCATGTTACAACGGTGTGTCTGACGTTGGGTGCGCACCACCACCGCCAGAGACACTACATTGTACTATGAGGGACCCAGTAGCAATGCCGTCAACCAAAAGCGAGCACACCCACCTCTTCAGACAAACAGCAGTCTCACGGGTGCTTGCGCCAAGTCGCGATACCACGGCCCCGTGTGGGGAGTTTTGCCATTTAGGGAGGTGTAAACATGTCGTATGCTGTACAATCAGCTGCAGCAAATTAGACATTAGAAAAGTAATTCACAGGCAAGAGCTTTTCATAGGAAAGCTAGGTGTCGGCCGGGCAAGGTGGGGCAAAAGATTTCGAAATCCAGTTGTGGTTCATTTTAATGAATGTTAGATCGTCAACATTTTGGGTAGCCAGACGAGTCCTTTTTTCGGTTAATATTGAACCTGCAGCACTGAATACTCTTTCTGATAGGACACTTGCTGCCGGGCAAGCAAGCTCCTGCAATGCATATTCTGCCAATTCTGGCCAGGTGTCTAATTTGGAGGCCCAGTAATCAAATGGGAAGGACGGTTGAGGGAGAACATCGATAAGGGATGAAAAATAGTTAGTAACCATACTGGACAAATGTTGTCTCCTGTCACTTTCAATTGATGCAGCAGTACCTGTCCTGTCTGCGGTCATAGCAAAATCACTCCACAACCTGGTCAGAAAACCCCTCTGTCCAACGCCACTTCTGATGTGTGCACCCCTAACACTCCTAGTCTGCTGCCCCCTGGAGCTTGTGTGAGAACGATCACGTGCGCTGTGTGCTGGGAATGCCTGAAGCAAACGGTCAACAAGAGTTGATTGTTTGGTTGCTAATATTAGTTCCAAGTTCTCATGTGGCATAATATTTTGCAATTTGCCTTTATAGCGTGGATCAAGGAGGCAGGCCAACCAGTAATCGTCATCGTTCATCATTTTCGTAATGCGTGTGTCCCTTTTTAGGATACGTAAGGCATAATCCGCCATGTGGGCCAAAGTTCCAGTTGTCAAATCTCCGGTTGTGATTGGTTGAGGGGCAGTTGCAGGCAAATCTACGTCACTTGTGTCCCTCAAAAAACCAGAACCCGGCCGTGACACGCAACCAATTTCCTGTGCCCCCGTGAAAGTTTCCGCATTAAAAATATACTCATCCCCATCATCCTCCTCGTCCTCCACCTCCTCTTCGCCCGCTACCTCGTCCTGTACACTGCCCTGACCAGACAATGGCTGACTGTCATCAAGGCTTCCCTCTTCCTCTGGTGCAGACGCCTGCTCCTTTATGTGCGTCAAACTTTGCATCAGCAGACGCATTAGGGGGATGCTCATGCTTATTACGGCGTTGTCTGCACTAACCAGCCGTGTGCATTCCTCAAAACACTGAAGGACTTGACACATGTCTTGTATCTTCGACCACTGCACACCTGACAACTCCATGTCTGCCATCCTACTGCCTGCCCGTGTATCCTCCCACAAATAAATAACAGCACGCCTCTGTTCGCACAGTCTCTGAAGCATGTGCAGTGTTGAGTTCCACCTTGTTGCAACGTCTATGATTAGGCGATGCTGGGGAAGGTTCAAAGACCGCTGATAGGTCTGCATACGGCTGGCGTGTACAGGCGAACGTCGGATATGTGAGCAAAGTGCACGCACTTTGAGGAGCAGGTCGGAGAACCCAGGATAAGTTTTCAATAAGCACTGCACCACCAGGTTTAAGGTGTGAGCCAGGCAAGGAATGTGTTTCAGTTGGGAAAGGGAGATGGCAGCCATGAAATTCCTTCCGTTATCACTCACTACCTTGCCTGCCTCAAGATCTACTGTGCCCAGCCACGACTGCGTTTCTTGTTGCAAGAACTCGGACAGAACTTCCGCGGTGTGTCTGTTGTCGCCCAAACACTTCATAGCCAATACAGCCTGCTGACGCTTGGCAGTAGCTGGCCCATAATGGGACAACTGGTGTGCAACAGTGTCATCTGCCGATGGAGTGGTTGGCCGACTGCGTTCTGTGGAAGAGCTGTAGCTTCTGCAGGAGGACGAGGAGGAGGAGGAGGGGGTGCGAACGCCTACAGCCAACTGTTTCCTAGACCGTGGGCTAGGCACAACTGTCCCTAAATTGATGTCGCCTGTGGACCCTGCATCCACCACATTCACCCAGTGTGCCGTGATGGACACATAACGTCCCTGGCCATGCCTACTGGTCCATGCATCTGTAGTCAGGTGCACCTTTGTACTCACAGATTGCCTAAGTGCATGGACGATGCGCTGTTTAACATGCTGGTGCAGGGCTGGGATGGCTTTTCTGGAAAAAAAGTGTCGACTAGGTAGCTCGTATCGTGGTTCAGCGTACTCCATCAGGGCTTTAAAAGCTTCGCTTTCAACTAAACGGTAGGGCATCATCTCTAACGAGATTAGTCTAGCTATGTGGGCGTTAAAACCCTGTGTACGCGGATGCGAGGATAAGTACTTCCTTTTTCTAACCAGAGTCTCATGTAGGGTGAGCTGGACTGGAGAGCAGGAGATCGTGGAACTTTCGGGTGTGCCGGTGTACATGGCAGACTGAGAGACGGTTGGAGACGGTATTGTTTCCGCCGGTGCCCTAGATGCAATATTTCCTCCTACTAAACTGGTGATTCCCTGACCCTGACTGCTTTTGGCTGGCAAAGAAACCTGCACAGATACTGCCGGTGGTGCGGAAAATGGTGGCCTTACAGTGACGGAAGGGATGTTGCGTTGCTGACTAGCTTCATTGGCCGAGGGTGCTACAACCTTAAGGGACGTTTGGTAGTTAGTCCAGGCTTGAAAATGCATGGTGGTTAAGTGTCTATGCATGCAACTAGTATTTAGACTTTTCAGATTCTGACCTCTGCTTAAGCTAGTTGAACATTTTTGACAGATGACTTTGCGCTGATCAGTTGGATGTTGTTTAAAAAAATGCCAGACTGCACTCTTCCTAGACTCGGATCCCTTTTCAGGGATTGCAGACTGAGCTTTAACCGGATGGCCACGCTGTCCTCCAACAGGTTTTGGCTTTGACACGCGTTTTGGGCCAGATACGGGCCCGGCAGATGGAACCTGTTGCGATGTTGATGCCTGCTGCGGCCCCTCCTCCACCTCCGCTTCTGAACTACTGCCGCCTGCACCCTGTTCCCCCAATGGCTGCCAATCGGGGTCAATAACTGGGTCATCTATTACCTCCTCTTCGAGCTCGTGTGCAACTTCGTCTGTGTCACTGTGTCGGTCGGTGGTATAGCGTTCGTGGCGGGGCAACATAGTCTCATCAGGGTCTGATTGTGGATCTGTACCCTGAGAGGGCAATGTGGTGGTCTGAGTCAAAGGAGCAGCATAGTACTCTGGCTGTGGCTGTGCATCAGTGCACTCCATGTCAGAATCTACTTGTAATGGGCATGGCCTGTTAAATGTTTCACTTTCTAAGCCAGGGACGGTATGTGTAAAGAGCTCCATGGAGTGACCCGTTGTGTCGCCTGCTGCATCCTTCTCTCTTGTTGTAGTTTTTGCTGAGGAGGACAAGGAAGCGACTTGTCCCTGACCGTGAACATCCACAAGCGACGCGCTGCTTTTACATTTACCAGTTTCGGAAGAGGAGGCAAAAGAGCTAGAGGCTGAGTCTGCAATGTAAGCCAAAACTTGCTGTTGCTGCTCAGCCTTTAAAAGCGGTTTTCCTACTCCCAGAAAAGAGAGCGTTCGAGGCCTTGTGTAGCCTGACGACGAAACTGGCTCCACAGCTCCAGACTTAGGTGGAATATTTTTATCCCCACGACCACCTGATGCTCCACTACCACTACCATCATTACCAGCTGACAATGAACGCCCACGACGACCTCTTGCACCAGACTTCCTCATTGTTTAAAAATCGTAACCAAACTAACTTTATTTGTTGCTGTCAAACAACTTACACGGTGAGCTATAACTTCAGTATGATTTCAATATCCCTTAACAGGTTGGTGAGACCACAAGGAAAATCAGGCACAATGTTACACACTCTGTTTTCTGTGACACCAAATCACAGAGATGACACACACGCAGGACTGTCACTCAAGCACTAATGTCAATATTAATCTCCCACCTAATTTATTTTTTTTTTTTTCTCTGTGAGACTTTAGAAACCAAATAATATTTAAAAAAAAAACAAAAAAACAAGGCTTTCTATGGCCCACTGAATGAGAGATGGCACGCACAGGAGTGGCACACAAGCCCTGACTGAGGCCAATATTTTTCTCCCACTGATTGATGTAGTGTTTTTGTGTTGAGGTTGATTTTAAAACACAAATGAAGGAAAAAAATAAAAAGGCTTTCTATGGCCCACAATTAGAGAGAGAGGTGGCACACCCAGGAGTCAAGACTGGCACACAAGCTGAAATGGCAATATTACTCTCCCACTGTTTTTTTATGTTTTTTTTTTTTATTTTCAGGGAGACTTTAGAAACCAAATAATATTAAAAAAAAAACAAAAAAACAAGGCTTTCTATGGCCCACTGAATGAGAGGGAGAGAGGTGGCACACCCAGGAGTCAAGACTGGCACACAAGCTGAAATGGCAATATTACTCTCCCACTGTTTTTTTATGTATTTTTTTTTTTTATTTTCAGGGAGACTTTAGAAACCAAATAATATTAAAAAAACCAAAAAATAAATAGGCTTTCTATGGCCCACTGAATGAAAGGGAGAGAGGTGGCACACCCAGGAGTCAAGACTGGCACACAAGCTGAAAGGGCAATATTACTCTCCCACTGTTTTTTTATGTATTTTTTTTTTTTATTTTCAGGGAGACTTTAGAAACCAAATAATATTAAAAAAACCAAAAAATAAATAGGCTTTCTATGGCCCACAATTAGAGAGAGAGGTGGCACACCCAGGAGTCAAGACTGGCACACAAGCTGAAATGGCAATATTACTCTCCCACTGTTTTTTTATGTTTTTTTTTTTTATTTTCAGGGAGACTTTAGAAACCAAATAATATTAAAAAAAAAACAAAAAAACAAGGCTTTCTATGGCCCACTGAATGAGAGGGAGAGAGGTGGCACACCCAGGAGTCAAGACTGGCACACAAGCTGAAATGGCAATATTACTCTCCCACTGTTTTTTTATGTATTTTTTTTTTTTATTTTCAGGGAGACTTTAGAAACCAAATAATATTAAAAAACCCAAAAAATAAATAGGCTTTCTATGGCCCACTGAATGAAAGGGAGAGAGGTGGCACACCCAGGAGTCAAGACTGGCACACAAGCTGAAAGGGCAATATTACTCTCCCACTGTTTTTTTATGTTTTTTTTTTTTTTATTTTCAGGGAGACTTTAGAAACCAAATAATATTAAAAAAACCAAAAAATAAATAGGCTTTCTATGGCCCACAATTAGAGAGAGAGGTGGCACACCCAGGAGTCAAGACTGGCACACAAGCTGAAATGGCAATATTACTCTCCCACTGTTTTTTTATGTTTTTTTTTTTTATTTTCAGGGAGACTTTAGAAACCAAATAATATTAAAAAAAAAACAAAAAAACAAGGCTTTCTATGGCCCACTGAATGAGAGGGAGAGAGGTGGCACACCCAGGAGTCAAGACTGGCACACAAGCTGAAATGGCAATATTACTCTCCCACTGTTTTTTTATGTATTTTTTTTTTTTATTTTCAGGGAGACTTTAGAAACCAAATAATATTAAAAAAACCAAAAAATAAATAGGCTTTCTATGGCCCACTGAATGAAAGGGAGAGAGGTGGCACACCCAGGAGTCAAGACTGGCACACAAGCTGAAAGGGCAATATTACTCTCCCACTGTTTTTTTATGTTTTTTTTTTTTTTTCAGGGAGACTTTAGAAACCAAATAATATTAAAAAAAAAAAAAAAAAAAAAAATAGGCTTGCTATAGCCCACTGAATGAGAGATAGCACACACAGCAGTGGCACACAAGCCCTGACTGAGGCCAATATTTTTCTCCCACTGATTGATGTAGTGTTTTTGTGTTGAGGTAGATTTTAGAACACAAAACACGGAAAAAATAAATAGGCTTTCTATGGCCCACTGAATGAAAGGGAGAGAGGTGGCACACCCAGGAGTCAAGACTGGCACACAAGCTGAAAGGGCAATATTACTCTCCCACTGTTTTTTTATGTATTTTTTGTTTTTTCAGGGAGACTTTAGAAACCCAATAATATTTAAAAAAATAAATAAATAGGCTTTCTATGGCCCACTGAATGAGAGGGAGAGAGGTGGCACACCCAGGAGTCAAGACTGGCACACAAGCTGAAAGGGCAATATTATTCTCCCACTGTTTTTTTAGGTTTTTTTTTTTTTTTTCAGGGAGAATTAGAAACCAAATAATATTAAAAAAAAAAAAAAAAAATAGGCTTGCTATAGCCCACTGAATGAGAGATAGCACACACAGCAGTGGCACACAAGCCCTGACTGAGGCCAATATTTTTCTCCCACTGATTGATGTACTGTTTTTGTGTTGAGGTAGATTTTAGAACACAAATCACGGAAAAAATAAATAGGCTTTCTATGGCCCACTCAGTGAGAGATGGCACACACAGGGATGGCACTGTAGCAGAAATGCCAATCTTAATCTCCCACAAAAAAAAAAAACAAAAAAAAAAAAAAAACTGTCCTACAATTACTATCTCCCTGCAGTAATGTAAGCCAGGTATGGCAGGCAGCAATAGGAGTGGACTGATGCACAAATTAAATAAAAAGTGTGGAAAAACAGAAAAGATAGCTGTGCAGAAAGGAAGGAACAAGAGGATATGTGCTTTGAAAAAAGCAGTTGGTTTCCACAGTGGCGTACACACAGCAATACAGCTATCACGGAGCCTTCTAGGGCAGCCCAATGAGCTACAGCGCTGAGGGGAAAAAAAAAAAAAAATAGCTTCCACAGTCCCTGCACACCGAAGGTGGTGTTGGACAGTGGAAATCGCTGCAGCACAAGCGGTTTGGTGGTTAGTGGACCCTGCCTAACGCTCTCCCTGCTTCTGATGAAGCGGCAGCAACCTGTCCCTAAGCTCAGATCAGCAGCAGTAAGATGGCGGTCGGCGGGAACGCCCCTTTATAGCCCCTGTGACGCCGCAGACAGCAAGCCAATCACTGCAATGCCCTTCTCTAAGATGGTGGGGACCAGGATCTATGTCATCACGCTGCCCACACTCTGCGTTCACCTTCATTGGCTGAGAAATGGCGCTTTTCGCGTCATTGAAACGCGACTTTGGCGCGAAAGTCGCGTACCGCATGGCCGACAAGCACAGGGGTCGGATCGGGTTTCATGAGACGCCGACTTAGCCAAAAGTCGGCGACTTTTGAAAATGATCGACCCGTTTCGCTCAACCCTAGTGTACTCATCTATATAACCATTTTAAAAAAAACACTGAATACCATAAAATTATCATTTGGAAAAAATGTTCTAGATGTAGGTTTTCTTGATAAACCATATTGATGTGTGATTGCACTTATTCACTATTAACTAAATCAAAAAATAATAATTACTAAAGAAAAATAGAAATATATGTTTAGTAAATAATATTTCATAGAATGCCATGAGGCCTCTCTCATACTGCACATGCGCATTCCACGTTATAGTCACTCTTAGCAGCTGCTCATACGCTCATCAGTAGTGTTGCGCGATACCTTCCGATATCGGAAAGTATCGGTATCGGATTGGATCGGCCGATATTCAAAAAATATCGGATATCGCCGATACCAATACCCGATACCAATGCAAGTCAATGGGACCAAAATATCGGAATTAAAATAAACCTTTTCTTTCCTTGTAGGTTCTTTCTACATGAAGGAAAACAACTAAGAATAATGTAGGATGTATTGGGGGAGGTGGCGGAGACATTAAAGGCATAGAGGTTTAGCCCAATCAAATAGAATAGCAGGAATTTTTTTTTTTTTTTTTTTTAAACGTTCGGAGTTACAAAGATATTGACTATGTTAAGATTTGTTTTATTTTGTCAGATATTGATGTTTCACTACTTCCATGCCCTTCACCTTCTTTTTTACTTCTCCGACACTTTCTTCTTCATCATCCTCAGCAGCAGCATCTTTGACATCAACTTCTTCTTCACCTTATTCATCTTCTTCTTCATCTTCTACCTATTATTTTTTTTTGTTACATTCTTCATATTCTTTTTATTAAACTATTATTCTTTTTCATATTCTACTTCTTCATCATATTCTTATTTGTCACAGGCATTCCTGTAGTTGTTATCTATAACAGTTTGAAGATTACACCTTCCGTTCTGCCTGTCACAAAAGAGTTACAACAGGATTTGCCCGCGTTCAGTTAGGCCTGCAGGAGCAGGCTTTTTCCAGGGGCACCACGAGGAGGAATGGACTCACCCCCATACACTGCTTAGTCTTCTTCTGCTTATAATTTAGATAATATCTTTTGCTCTGATGTTTAGTCTTCTGCTTAATGTTCTTCTGCTCTTTGTTCTGCAGCCTCTTGTTCTTCTGCTTCTCGGTCTTCCGTGTCATCGTCTTTAGGGTCTTGAACTTGGAAATGTAGCAGAAGGTACAAGAAGGCTGAGAAAATGCTGAGAACCAGCTGATGGAACTGGAACTCGGATGGCTACCCGAAGGTCCAAGAGTAAATGGATCTACCGAGGACCAGCTGACGTTACTGGAACCCGGTTACTAAGCAGGAGGTACCCATGCCAGAAAGCACTACCAAGGACCACCTGACGTTGGTGGAACTTGGATACCCAGAAGGAGGCACATAAGCCAAAGGCTCTGCCCGGAACCAGCTGACGGTACTGGAACCAGGGGGACCTATTCAAGATTGTCTTCCTAGAGCCCCAACTAGCGGTGTTGGAGCCAAGGGTCAGCAGGGGGAGTAGAGTGTAGTCTGAAGCCAGCACTGGAGGCAGCTTAGTGTCTTTTGTTTCTGCGTGGCGTTTGCAGGACACGTTGCCAGCTACACAGCAGGGGAACAGCTGACGTTACTGAACCCCACTGACACAGTGGCGAGTGTTTTTCTCTGTGCAGCCAGCACTTCTGGGCACCAACTGGCGGTGTTAGAGCCCAGGGAATCAAGGAGGAGCAAAGGAGCAGAGTGTAGGCCGAAGCCTGCACTGGAGGCAGTTTCATATCTGTTGTGTCTGCGTGGCATTTGCAGGACACGTTGCCGGCTACACAGCAGGGAAACAGCTGACGTTACTGAACCCCACTGACACAGTGGCGAGTGTTTTTCTCTATGCAGCCAGCACTTCCGGGCACCAACTGGTGGTGTTAGAGCCCAGGGAATCAAGGAGGAGCAGAGGAGCAGAGTGTAGGCCGAAGCCTGCACTGGAGGCAGTTTAATATCTGTTGTATCTGCATGGCGTTTGCAGGACACGTTGCCCGCTACACAGCAGGGGAACAGCTGACGTTACTGAACCCCACTGACAAAGTGGCGAGTGTTTTTCTCTGTGCAGCCAGCACTTCCAAGCACCAACTGGCAGTGTTAGAGCCCAGGGAATCAAGGAGGAGCAGAGTGAAGGCCGAAGCCTGATTGGAGGAAGTTGAAAGGGAACCTTTAACACCCCCCCCAAGGCGTTTGTAGCTGAAAGAGCCATCTTGAGCAGCACTAAGGATGCAAAAGGAAAAGGTGGCTTTTTTAATTATGCTCCTTGCAAACGCAGAACTAAACACTTATAAAATGTGTCCCCTGATACCGTGAAACCATCCCGGAGGTGGGACTTTCCTTCAAAATGGGACGCAGCACAGCCGTCATTCCTACCCCCTTGGCGCCGTGCGCCGCCTCCTCAGCATTGTTTGAATCTGTCCCCTAGCCTGCGCTGTTATGTTCAACCTTGGCCATGCGCAGTTAGCGCAGCCCGTCTTCTGACATCATTTGGTGTCAGGCTGGCTGCGCCTGTGCGGACGCGCTGCCCGAGATCCCGCCTGGCAGTGTCGTCTAATGTAATCACACTGCGGGCCTGGGATCCATGGGCATGCGCAGTGCATATCTTCGGCTGTCACTCCCCTCCTTCCGGCTTCTTCAGACTGTGCGGCGTCACGGCCGTGGCATGCTATTAGGGATCAGCTGACGGCGCACAGTCTGAAGAAGGCGGAGGGAGAAGAGTGAGAGCCTGAGGTGAAGATATGCACTGCGCATGCCCATGAATCCCAGGCCCGCAGTGTGATTAAATCAGAAGAGACTGCGAGGCGGGATCTCGGGCTGCGCGGCCGCGCAGGCAGCCTGACAACAAATGATGTCAGAAGACAGGCAGCGCTAAATGCACATGGCCAAGGTTGAACATAACAGCGCAGGCTACGGGACAGTATCAAACAACGCTGAGGAGGCGGTGCATGGGTGAAGGGGGTAGGAATGACGGCTGTGCTGCGTCCCATTACGAAGGAAAGTCCCACCTCCGGGACGGTCTCACGGTATCAGGGGACACATTTTATAAGTGTTAAGTTCTGCGTGTGCAAGGAGCTAAACTAAAAGAGCTACCTTTTCCTTGTGCCGCATTACTGCTGCACAAGGTGGCTCTTTCAGTAACAAATGCCTGGGGGGGCACAGTTTCCCTTAAATTTCAGTTGTGGTGTCAGCGCGGCGTTCGCAGGACACATTGCCGCAACACAATGTGCTGAACCCCAATAACAGAGGAGCAACTGTTGACTGTGTAGACAGCACTTCCAAACAGCAACTGGCGGTGTTGGAGCCCAGGGAATGCAGGAGGAGCAGGCTAGAGTTATTGCCGCAACACAGCAGGGGAGCAGCTGGCGTTACTGAACCCCAATAACAGAGGAGCAACTGTTGACTGTGCAGACAGCACTTCCGGACAGCAACTGGCGGTGTTGGAGCCCAGGGAATGCAGGAGGAGCAGGCTAGAGTTATTGCCGCAACATAGCAGGGGAGCAACTGGCGTTACAGAACCCCAATAACAGAGGAGCAACTGTTGACTGTGCAGACAGCACTTCCGGGCAGCAACTGGCAGTGTTGGAGCCCAGGGAATGCAGGAGGAGCAGGCTAGAGTTATTGCCGCAACACAGCAGGGGAGCAGCTGGCGTTACTGAACCCCAATAACAGAGGAGCAACTGTTGACTGTGCAGACAGCACTTCCGGGCAGCAACTGGCAGTGTTGGAGCCCAGGGAATGCAGGAGGATCAGGCTAGAGTTATTGCCGCAACACAGCAGGGGAGCAGCTGGCGTTACTGAACCCCAATAACAGAGGAGCAACTGTTGACTGTGCAGACAGCACTACCGGACAGCAACTGGCGGTGTTGGAGCCCAGGGAATGCAGGAGGAGCAGGATAGAGTTATTTCTGCGACACAGCAGGGGAGCAGCTGGCATTACTGAACCCCAATAACAGAGGAGCAACTGTTGACTGTGCAGACAGCACTTCCGGACAGCAACTGGCGGTGTTGGAGCCCAGGGAATGCAGGAGGAGCAGGCTAGAGTTATTGCCGCAACACAGCAGGGGAGCAGTTGGTGTTACTGAACCCCAATAACAGAGGAGCAACTGTTGACTGTGCAGACAGCACTTCCGGACAGCAACTGGCGGTGTTGGAGCCCAGGGAATGCAGGAGGAGCAGGCTAGAGTTATTGCCGCAACACAGCAGGGGACCAGCTGGCGGTACTGAACTCCATTAACAGAGGAGCAACTGTTGACTGTGCAGACAGCACTTCCGGACAGCAACTGGCGGTATTGGAGCCCAGGGAATGCAGGAGGAGCAGAGTGTAGGCCGAGACTTAATTGGAGCAAGTTGAAAGGGAGCCTTTAATCCCCCCAGGCGTTTGTAGCTGAAAGAGCCACCTTGTGCAGCACAAATGATGCAAAAGGAAAAGGTGGCTCTTTTAATTATGCTCCTTGCAAACGCAGAACTAAACACTTATAAATTGTGTCCCCTGATACCGTGAAACCATCCCGGAGGTGGGACTTTACTTTGTAATGGGACGCAGCACAGCCATCATTCCTACCCCCTTGGTGCTGTGCGCCGCCTCCTCAGCTTTGTTTGAATCTGTCCCGTAGCCTGCGCTGTTATGTTATCCATTGGCCATGCGCAGTTAGCGCTGCCTGTCTTCTGACATTATTTGTTGTCAGGCTGGCTGCGCCTGTGCAGACACGCTGCCCAAGATCCCACCTTGCAGTGTTGTCTAATGTAATCAAACTGCGGGCCTGGGATCCATGGGCATGTGCAGTGCATATCTTTGCCTCGCACTCCCCTCCTTCTGGCTACTTCAGACTGTGCAGCGTCACGGCTGTGGCATGCTATTAGGGATCAGCTGACGGTGCACAGTCTGAAGAAGGCGGAGGGAGATGAGTGAGAGCCTGAGGTGAAAGTATGCACTGCGCATGCCGATGGATCCCAGGCCCGCAGTGTGATTAAATCAGAAGAGACTGTGAGGCGGGATCTCAGGCTGTGCGGCCGCACAGGTGCAGGCAGCCTGACAACAGATTATATCAGAAGATGGGCAGCGCTAAGTGCACATGGCCAAGGGAAAACATAACAGCGCAGGCTACGGGACAGATTCAAACAACGCTGAGGAGGTGGCGTACGGCACCAAGGGGGTAGGAATGACGGCTGTGCTGCGTCCCATTACGAAGGAAAGTCCCACCTCCGGGACGGTCTCACGGTATCAGGGGACACATTTTATAAGTGTTAAGTTCTGCGTGTTCAAGGAGCTAAACTAAAAGAGCTACCTTTTCCTTGTGCAGCATTACTCTTTCAGTAACAAACGCCTGGGGGGGGACAGGTTCCCTTAAATTTCAGTAGTTGTGTCAGCGTGGAGGTCGCAGGACACATTTCCAGCTACACAGCTGGGGATCAGCTGACGTTACTGAAACCCAATAACACTGGGTCATGTGTTTTGACTGTGCAGACGGCACTTCTGAGCATCAACTGGCAGTGTTGGAGCCCAGGGATTACAGTTCAGGTTGTAGAAACATGAACGCAACAGGAGACCTGGATACTGTAGCAAACCAATTATTTAATCTGGAAGAGGAGTGGCAAATTCCTGCAAGATCCAGGCCTTGTTCATTTTCAAAAAAGTAAGCCGGTCAACGTTATCGGAGGATAGTCGCATGCGACGGTCTGTTAGTACACCACCTGCGGCACTAAAGACGCGTTCCGATAATACATTAGCAGCAGGGCAAGCCAGCACCTCCAATGCATACTGGCTTAGCTCTGGCCATGTATCCAGCTTTGAGACCCAAAACTTGAAAGGGGAAGAGCCGTCTGGGAGTACAGCAAGAGGGCAAGACATGTAGTCTGTCACCATCTGACGGCAATGTTGCCTCCTGCTGACTGGAGCCGTCTGTGATGGTGTAGACATGTGTGGCGGGCACACAAAACTGTGCCACAGTTGGGCCATACCGGTCTTGCCGTGCTGAGGCATTGCTTCTGCTCCCTCTTTGTGCAGAGCTTCCTCCACTGCCTCGACGCACTGAGCTGCTTTGTAAAGCACTAGCAGCACTGCTGTTGGTTGGAATGGAGAACATGATGGCATGCACCAGTGTGTCTTGGTACTCCCGCATTTTACTCTCCCGCTTCAACGGTGTTATGAGGCTTTGTAAGCTGTCCCGGTAGCGAGGATCTAGGAGGGTGTACACCCAATAACAATTAGCCGTGTTGACAATGTGGGCGATGGGGTGGTCGTTTCTCAGGCACTGCAGCATGTAATCAGCCATGTGCTGCAGACTGCCAACTGGCCAAGAAACGCTGTCCCCTGCTTGAGGCGTGATCTCTGCCTGCTCTGCATCACCCCACCCTCGCTCTACACACTGACTACTGGAGAATTGTGTAACTCCCTCCTCTGGACCGATGTCTTCCTCCTCCATTGACTCCTCTTCATCCTCCTCACAAAGTGTCCCCTGCCTAGGCCTTTGTGAGGAACCACGTAGCGTTGACTGTCCAGAAGCTGATGGAATTGGTGACTCCTCATCCTCCACCTCTTCCACAACATCATCCCTTAGCGCTTGCAGTGTTTGTTGAAGCAGGCAGATAAGGGGGACAGTCATGCTGACTAGTGCATCATCTGCACTCGCCATCCGCATGGAATCATCGAAGGAACGCAAAACCTGGCAGACGTCCTTCATAGTGGCCCACTCAGTGGTTGTGAAGTCTGAACGGCGTGGAGTGCGATTTCCTTGCTCCTGATGCAGCTGGTACTCCATTACTGCTGGCTGCTGCTCATACAACCGCTCCAACATATGTAATGTGGAATTCCACCTGGTGGGTAGGTCACATATGATGCGATGTTCCGGAAGGTGGAATCGGCGCTGCAGAGCTGCAATGCACGATCTTGCCATGCTGGAACACCACAAGTGAGCACACTCTAGGCGGACCTTGTGCAGCAGTGCATCAAGATCCGGATAGTCCCTCAAAAAACGCTGCACGACCAAGTTGAGCACATGTGCCAGACATGGGATGTGAGTGAGGTTGCCTAGGGCAAGAGCTGCCACCAGATTTCGGCCATTGTCACACACTACCATGCAGGCTGGAGATTCGCTGGCACAAACCACACGTCGCTCCCCTGCTTGATGGCATTCCAGAGCTCCTGCGCTGTGTGGCATCGATTCCCCAAAGAAATTAATTTCAAGACGGCCTGTTGACGTTTAGCCACAGCTGTGCTCATGTCAGTCGTAACAGGTAAACGTTCACGGGTCCATGTGGAGGTGGACTGTGACAGCTCCTGCAGCGATGATTCTGAGGAACTTGTGTATGAGGAGGAGTCAAGGCATACAGACTGTATTCCTGCAATCTTTGGAGTTGGCAGAACCCATCCTGCGCCACTCGCACGATCTGTACCCGGCTCAACAACATTAACCCAATGGGCAGTGAGGGAAAGTTATCGCCCCTGTCCATGGTGACTGGTCCACGCATCGGTGGTGAGGTGGACCTTGTTACTGACGGCGTTCAGTAGTGCGTGTTTTATGTGTCCCTACACATGCTTGTGCAGGGCAGGGATGGCTTGCCTGCAGAAATAAAAGCGGCTGGGCGCATTTTATTGTGGGACTGCCAATGCCATCAAGTTACGGAAGCTGTCAGTCTCCACCAGCCTGAATGACAGCATTTCAAGGGACAGTAGTTTTGCAATGCCAGCATTCAGAGCCTGTGCTCGGGGGTGGTTTGCCGAGAAAGGCTGCCTTTTCTCCCATGCCTGTGCTACCGATGGCTGTAGACTGGGCTGGGAGTGTGAGGATGACTGGGAACGTGGTGCTGTGGGTGGAATTACACTGGGTCTCTGGACAACAGTGCCAGAGGTTCTTCCATGGCGATCCTGTGAGGAAGCCGAACCAGCTGTGTGTGAGCTGGAGGAAGAGGCAACAACACGAGCTGAAGAGGTGGTAGGTGCCGCTGTTGGTTGTCCTAGGTCTTCAGTGTGTTTTTGTAACTCCACCACGTGCTTGGTCCGCACATGTTTCCACATACTTGTGGTATTGAGGTTGCTGACACTTTTCCCTCTTTTGACTTTCTGATGACACACCTTGCATTTGAGAAAGCAAATGTCATCTGCAACTGTGTCAAAAAAGGACCAGGCACTGCAAGTCTTTGGGAGCGCCCGTTTCAGCTTTTGGAAGAGGCATGTGTTGTGAATTCCGCTCTTGGGCTCCCTCCGGTGGTTGTAAGTAGCACTTTTGTGAATTCTGCTCTTGGGCTCCCTCCTGTGGTTTTGAGTGGAATAGCTGCTTCTTGGATTTAGCATCAGCAGCTGCGTCCATTGATCTTCTTTCTGCTCAGCTATATTAGTCTGGCTTTATCCCTCAATCAATGCCAGTTGCCAATTGTTCCTGCCTGGAGGCACGGCTCTTGGATTTCCCTGACACTCTGACTCGTTCAGCAAAGATAAGTCCTTGCTTGTCCTTTTGCAGTCCACTTGTTGTGGACTTATTGTTCAGCACATTCTATGTTTTGCTCATTTGTCCAGCTTATCAGTATGGATCTATTTAGCTAAGCTGGAAGCTCTGGGCTGCAGATTTTGCCCTCCACACCTTTAGTCAGGTGTGGAGATTTTTGCATATCTCTGCGGTGGACTTTTTCTAGTTTTTATTACTGACTGCACAGTGTTTCTTTCCTTACTGTCTATCTAGCTAGAATTGGCCACCTTTGCTAAAATCTTGTTTCATACTACGTATGTCATTTCCTTCTCCTCTCACAGCCAATATTTGTGGGGGGCTGTCCTATCCTTTGGGGATTTTCTCTGAGGCAAGATAGCTTTCCGTTTTCTACCTTTAAGGGTAGTTAGTTCTCCGGCTGTGACGAGATGTCCAGGGAGTGACAGGAACATTCCACGGCTACTGCTAGTGTTGTGTTAAGATCAGGAACTGCGGTCTGTATAGTTACCACCTGCCCAGAGCTAGTCGCATGTCGCTCCTAAATTACCAGTCCATAACAGTGCAACTGGCCAAAAATGAGTTGAATGCATCTCAAAAGAAGGAAAAGAAAAAGAGTTCTGAGCCATTTTTTTTTTCTTTAGTCTGTTTTGTCTTTTTCCTTCCTCTTAATCTCTGGGTGGATTTGGGTGCGGATATGGATGTTCAGGGTTTGTTTTCTTGTGTGGATCAGCTTGCTGCAAGAGTTCAGAGTATCCAAGATTATGTTGTTCAGACTCCAGCCTTAGAGCCTAGAATTCCTACTCCAGATTTGTTTTACGGGGATAGATCTAAGTTTTTGAACTTTAAGAATAACTGCAAATTGTTTTTTGCTCTGAAACCCCGTTCCTCTGGTGACCCCACTCAGCAAGTTAAAATAGTTATTTCTCTGCTGCGTGGTGACCCTCAGGACTGGGCATTCTCCCTTGAGTCAGGGGATCCGGCATTGCTTAATGTAGATGCATTTTTTCAATCGCTCGGATTATTGCATGACGAACCTAACTCTGTAGAGCATGCTGAGAAAACACTTTTGGCCCTGTGTCAGGGTCAGGAAGCGGCAGAATTGTACTGCCAGAAATTTAGAAAATGGTCTGTGCTCACTAAATGGAATGAGGATGCTCTGGCAGCAATTTTCAGAAAGGGTCTTTCGGAAGCCCTTAAAGATGTTATGGTGGGGTTCCCCACGCCTGTTGGTTTGAGCGAATCTATGTCCCTAGCCATTCAGATTGATCGGCGCCTGCGCGAGCGCAAAGTTGTGCACCATATGGCAGCATCCTCTGAACAGAGTCCTGAGCCTATGCAATGTGATAGGATTCTGACTAGAGCGGAACAGAGGGGATACAGATGTCAGAATGGGCTGTGTTTTTACTGTGGTGAGTCTGCTCATACTATTTCTGATTGTCCTAAGCGTATTAAGAGAGTCGCTAGATCTGTTACCATTAGTACTGTACAGCCTAAGTTTCTCCTGTCTGTGACCCTGATTTGCTCATTGTCATCTTTTTCTGTCATGGCATTTGTGGAGTCAGGCGCTGCTCTGAATTTAATGGACTTAGAATTCGCCAGGCGCTGTGGCTTTTCTTTGCAGCCTTTGCAGAGTCCTATTCCCTTGAGGGGTATTGATGCTACACCGTTGGCCAAGAATAAACCTCAGTATTGGACTCAGCTGACTATGTGCATGGCTCCAGCACATCAGGAAGATTGTCATTTTCTGGTGTTGCATAATTTACATGATGTTGTTGTACTGGGTTTTCCATGGTTACAAGTACACAATCCAGTGTTGGATTGGAAATTGATGTCTGTGACTAGTTGGGGTTGTCAAGGGGTACATAGTGACGTTCCTTTAATGTCAATTTCCTCTTCCCCCTCTTCTGATGTTCCTGAATTTTTGTCAGATTTCCAGGATGTATTCGATGAGCCCAAGTCCAGTTCCCTTCCTCCTCATAGGGACTGTGATTGTGCTATCGACTTGGTTCCTGGCTGTAAGTTCCCTAAGGGCCGACTCTTCAATCTGTCTGTGCCAGAGCATGCCGCTATGCGGAGCTATGTTAAAGAGTCTTTAGAGAAGGGGCATATTCGGCCATCTTCGTCACCATTGGGAGCAGGATTCTTTTTTGTTTCCAAGAAGGATGGCTCCTTGAGACCTTGTATTGATTATCGCCTTCTTAATAAGATCACGGTCAAATTCCAATACCCTTTACCTTTGCACTCTGATTTGTTTGCTCGGATTAAGGGGGCTAGTTGGTTTACCAAGATTGACCTTCGAGGGGCGTATAATCTTGTTCGTATTAAACAGGGTGACGAATGGAAAACTGCATTTAATACGCCCGAAGGCCACTTTGAATACCTGGTGATGCCTTCCGGGCTTTCTAATGCTCCTTCTGTATTTCAGTCCTTCATGCATGATATTTTTCGCAATTATCTTGATAAATTCTTGATTGTGTATTTGGATGACATTTTGATTTTTTCCAATGATTGGGAGTCTCACGTGAAGCAGGTCAGGATGGTATTCCAGATCCTTTGAGATAATGCTCTATTTGTGAAGGCGTCTAAGTGCATATTTGGGGTCCAGAAGGTCTCTTTTTTGGGGTTTATTTTTTCTCCTTCGTCTATAGAAATGGATCCTGTTAAGGTCCAAGGCATTCATGACTGGGTTCAAGCCACATCTGTGAAGAGCCTTCAGAAATTTTTGGGCTTTGCTAATTTTTATCGCCGTTTCATTGCCAACTTCTCTAGTGTGGTTAAGCCCCTGACCGATTTGACGAAGAAAGGCTCTGATGTGGCAAATTGGTCCTCTGAGGCTCTGGAGGCCTTTCAGGAGCTTAAGCGCTGATTTACTTCTGCCCCGGTCTTGCGTCAGCCTGATGTGTCTCTTCCTTTTCAGGTTGAGGTTGATGCTTCTGAGATTGGGGCAGGGGCCGTTTTGTCACAGAGGAACTCTGATGGTTCCTTGATGAAACCATGTGCCTTCTTTTCCCGAAAGTTTTCGCCTGCGGAATGCAATTATGATGTCGGCAATCGGGAGTTGTTGGTGATGAAGTGGGCATTTGAGGAGTGGTGACATTGGCTTGAGGGAGCCAAGCATCGCGTTGTGGTCTTGACCGATCATAAGTAGTGTTGAGCGATACCGTCCGATACTTGAAAGTATCGGTATCGGATAGTATCGGCCGATACCCAAAAAGTATCGGATATCGCCGATACCGATACCCGATACCAATACAAGTCAATGGGACACCAAGTATCGGAAGGTATCCTGATGGTTCCCAGGGTCTGAAGGAGAGGAAACTCTCCTTCAGGCCCTGGGATCCATATTAATGTGTAAAATAAAGAATTAAAATAAAAAATATTGATATACTCACGCGTCCGGAGGCCCCTGCACCTTACCGCTGTTAACCGGCAGCCTGCTTTGCTTAAAATGAGCGCGTTCAGCACCTTCCATGACGTCACGGCTTCTGATTGGTCGCGTGCCGCTCATGTGACCGCCACGCGACCAATCACAAGCCGCGATGTCATTCTCAGGTCCTAAATTCCTAGAATGAGGAATGATGACCCAGCCTATTTTGGCCTTAATGACCTTGCCGTTTTTTCGTGACATATTGGGCTTCATGTTAGTGGTAAATTTAGGTCAATAATTTCTGCGTTTATTTGTGAAAAAAATGGAAATTTGGCGAAAATTTCGAAAATTCCGCAATTTTCAAATTTTTAATTTTTATTCTGTTAAATCAGAGAGTTATGTGACACAAAGTAGTTAATAAATAACATTTCCCACATGTCTACTTTACATCAGCACAATTTTGGAACCAAAATTTTTTTTTGCTAGGAAGTTATAAGGGTTAAAATTTGACCAGTGATTTCTCATTTTTACAACAAAATTTACAAAATCATTTTTTTTAGGGACCACCTCACATTTGAAGTCAGTTTGAGGGGTCTATATGGCTGAAAATACCCAAAAGTGACACCATTCTAAAAACTACACCCCTCAAGGTGCTGAAAACCACATTCAAGAAGTTTGTTAACCCTTCAGGTGTTTCACAGCAGCAGAAGAAACATGGAAGGAAAATATGAACATTTAACTTTTTATTCACAAAGGGTAAAAGGAGAAACTGGACCATGAACATTGTTGTCCAATTTGTCCTGAGTACGCTGATACCTCATATGTGGGGGTAAACCACTGGTTGGGCGCACGGCAGGGCTCGGAGGGGAAGGAGCGCCATTTGACTTTTTGAATGAAAATTTGGCTCCAATCTTCAGCGGATAGCATGTCACGTTTGGAGAGCCCCCGTGTGCCTAAACATTGGAGCTCCCCCACAAATGACCCCAATTTGGAAACTAGATGCCCCAATGAACTTATCTAGATGCATAGTGAGCACTTTAAACCCCCAGGTGCTTCACAAATTGATCCGTAAAAATGAAAACGTACTTTTTTTTCACAAAAAAATTCTTTTAGCCTCCATTTCTTCATTTTCACATAGGCAACAGGATAAAATGGATCCTAAAATTTGTTGGGAAATTTCTCCTGAGTACACCGATACCTCATATGTGGGGGTAAACCACTGATTGGGCATATGGTAAGGCTCGGAAGGGAAGGAATGCCATTTGACTTTTTGAATGAAAAATGATCTCCATCGTTAGCGGACACCATGTCGCGTTTGGAGAGCCCCTGTGTGCCTAAACATTGGAGCTCCTCCACAAGTGACCCCATTTTGGAAAGTAGACCCCCCAAGGAACTTATCTAGATGCATAGTGAGCACTTTAAACCCTTATGTGCTTCAGAAATTGATCCATAAAAATGAAAAAGTACTTTTTTTTCACAAAAAAAATTATTTTAGCCTCATTATTTTCATTTTCACAAGGGCAACAGGATAAAACGGATCCTAAAATTTGTTGGCCAATTTCTCCTGACTACGCCGATATCTCATATGTGGGGGTAAACCACTGTTTGGGCGCACGGCAAGGCTCGGAAGGGAAGGAGCGCCATTTGACTTTTTAAATGGAAAATTAGCTCCAATCATTAGCGGACACCATGTCGCCTTTGGAGAGCCCCTGTGTGCCTAAAAACTGGAGCTCCCCCACAAGTGACCCCATTTTGGAAACTAGACCCCACAAGGAACTTATCTAGATGCATAGTGAGCACTTTAAACCACCAGGTGCTTCACAGAAGTTTATAACGCAGAGCCGTGAAAGTAAAAAATAATTTTTCTTTCCTCAAAAATGATTTTTTTAGCCCGGACTTTTTTATTTTCCCAAGGGTAACAGGGGAAATTGGACCCCAATAATTATTGTCCAGTTTCTCGTGAGTACGCTGATACCCCATATGTGGGGGTAAACCACTGTTTGAGCACACGGCAGGGTTCGGAAGGGAAGGCACGCCATTTGGCTTTTTGAATGGAAAATTAGCTCCAATCATTATCGGACACCATATCGCGTTTTGAGAGCCCCTGTGTGCCTAAACATTGGAGCTCCCCCACAATTGACCCCATTTTGGAAACTAGACCTCCGAACGAACTAATCTAGATGTGTGGTGAGCACTTTGAACCCCAAAGTGCTTCACAGAAGTTTATAACGCAGAGCCATGAAAATAAAAAATAATTTTTATTTTCTCAAAAATGATTTTTTAGCCATGAATTTTTTATTTTCCCAAGGGTAACAGGAGAAATTTGACCTCAAAAGTTATTGTACATTTTCTCCTGAGTACGCTGATACCCCATATGTGGGGGTAAACCACTGTTTGGGCACACGTCGGGGTTCGGAATGGAAGTAGTGACGTTTTGAAATGCAGACTTTGATGGAATGCTCTGCGGGCGTCACGTTGCGTTTGCAGAGCCCCTGATGTCCCTAAACAGTAAACCCCCCCACAAGTGACCCCATTTTGGAAACTAGACCCCCAAAGGAACTTATATAGATGTTTGGTGAGCACTTTGAACCCCCAAATGCTTCACAGAAGTTTATAACGCAGAGCCGTGAAAATAATAAATATGTTTTCTTTCCTCAAAAATATTTTTTTTGCCCAAAATTTTTTATTTTCCCAAGTGTAACAGGAGAAATTTGACCCCAAAAGTTGTTGTCCAGTATCTGCTGAGTACGCTAATACCCCATATGTGGGGGTAAACCACTGTTTGGGCACATGCCGGGGCTCGGAAGTGAAGTAGTGACATTTTGAAATGCAGACTTTGATGGAATGCTCTGCGGGCGTCACGTTGCGTTTGCAGAGCCCCTGATGTCCCTAAACAGTAAACCCCCCCACAAGTGACCCCATTTTGGAAACTAGACCCCCAAAGGAACTTATCTAGATGTGTGTTGAGCACTTTGAACCCCCAAGTGCTTCACAGAAGTTTACAACGCAGAGCTGTGAAAATAAAAAATCATTTTTCTTTCCTCAAAAATGATCTTTTAGCAAGCAATTATTTATTTTCACAAGGCTAAAAGGAGAAATTGGACCTCAATAGTTGTTGCCCAGTTTGTCTCGAGTATGCTGGTATCCCATATGTGGGGGTAAACCACTATTTGGGCACACGCCGGGGCTCGGAAGGGAAGTAGTGACGTTTTGAAATGCAGACTTTGATGGAATGGTCTGCTGGCGTCACGTTGCATTTGCAGAGACCCTGATGTGTCTAAACAGTAGAAACCCCCCACAAGTGACCCTATTTTGGAAACTAGACCCCCAAAGGAACTTATCTAGATATGTGGTGAGCACTTTGAACCCCCAAGTGCTTCACAGAAGTTTACAACGCAGAGCCGTGAAAATAAAAAATCATTTTTATTTCCTCAAAAATGATGTTTTAGCAAGCAATTTTTTATTTTCACAAGGGTAACAGATGAAATTGGACCCCAATAGTTGTTGCCCAGTTTGTCCCGAGTATGCTGGTACTCCGTATGTGGGGGTAAACCACTGTTTGGATGCACGTTGGGGCTCGGAAGGGAGGGTGCACCATTTGACTTTTGGAACGCAAGATTGGCTGGAATCAATGGTGGCGCCATGTTGCGTTTGGAGACCCCTGATGTGCCTAAACAGTGGAAACCTCTCAATTCTAACTCCAAAATTAACCCCAACACACCCCTAACCCTAATCCCAACTCTAGCCATAACCCTAACCCCAACACACCCCTAACCACAACCCTAACCCAACACACCCCTAACCCCAACACTAATTTCAACCCTAACCCCAACACACCCCTAACCATAACCCTAACCACAAGCCTAATCTTAAACCTATTTCCAACCCTAGCCCTAATTCCATCCTTAACCCTAAGGCTATGTGCCCACGTTGTGGATTTGTGTGAAATTTTTCCGCAACATTTTTGAAAAATCCGCAGGTAAAAGGCACTGTGTTTTACCTGCGGATTTACCACAGATTTCCAGTGGTTTTTGTGCGGATTTCACCTGCGGATTTATTGAGGAACAGGTGTAAAATGCTGCGGAATCCGCACAAAGAATTGATATGCTGCGTAAAATACAACGCAGCGTTTCTGCGCGGTATTTTCCGCACCATGGGCACAGTGGATTTGGTTTTCCAAAGATTTACATGGAACTGTAAACCTGTTGGAAAACTGCTACGAATCCGCAGCAGCCAATCCGCTGCGGATCCGCAGCCAAATCCACACCGTGTGCACATAGCCTAATTCTAAGGCTATGTGCACACGCTGCTGAAAATGCTGCGGATCCGCAGCGTTTCCGCAGCTGCGGGTCCGCAGCAGTTTCCCTTGAGATTATAGTTCAATGTAAACCTATGGGAAACAAAAAACGCTGTGCCCATGCTGCGGAAAAAACTGCGCGGAAACGCAGCGGTTTACATTCCGCAGCATGTCACTTCTTTCTGCGGATTCCGCAGCGGTTTTACAACTGCTCCAATAGAAAACCACAGTTGTAAAACCGCAGTGAAATCTGCAGAAAAACCACGTTGAATCCGCGATAAGTCCGCAGCGGTTTTACACTGCGAATTTATCAAATGCGCTGTGGAAAAATCCACAGAGGACCAGAATACCCTAACCCTAAGGAAAAATCCACAGGGGACCAGAAAACCCTAACCCTAACCCTAACCCTAACCCTGGTTCTGAACCTAGTGGGGAAAAAAATAAAATAAATATTTTCTTTATTTTATTGTTGTCCCTAGCTATAAGGGTGATAAAGGGGGGGAGGGGGGTCATTTACATTTTTTTTTATTTTGATCACTGTGATAGGTTTTCACAGTGATCAAAATGTACATGGAACGAATCTGCCGGCAGGCAGATTCGGCGGGCGTACTGCGCATGCGCCCACCATTTTGGAAGATGGCGGCGCCCAGGGAGGAGACGGACCGACACCAGGAGGCTCGGTAAGTATGTGGGGATAAGGGGGGGAGCTCGGGGGGTGGATCGGAGCACAGGGGAGGTGGATCGGAGCAAGGAAGGAGCGGGCAGGAGGACAGGGGAGCGGACAGGAGGACGGAGAGGACCGGGCCACATAGCGGACGACTGGGGAGGAGATCGGGGGCGGTGGGGGGGGGGGCAGAACATGATTTCCAGCCATGGCAGATGCTATTGCAGCATCGGCCATGGCTGGATTGCAATATTTCACCATTTTCATAGGTGAAATATTGCAAATTGCTCTGATTGGCTGTTGCACTTTCAACAGCCAATCAGAGCGATCGTAGCCACGTGGGGGAAAAGCCACCCCCCCTGGGCTGAAGTACCACTCCCCCTCTCCCTGCAGATCGGGTGAAATAGGAGTTAACCCTTTCACCCGATCTGCAGGGACGCGATCATTCTGTGACACAGCATATGCGTCACAGGTCAGATTGGCACCGACTTTCATGACGCATACGCTGTGTCACAGGTAGGGAAGGGGTTAAGCAAAGCAGGCTGCCGGTCACTACCAGGGCACGTCAGAGGGTGAGTATATCCCTATTTTTTATTTTAATTCTTTATTTTTTACATGGATATGGATCCCAGGGCCTGAAGGAGAGTTTCCTCTCCTTCAGACCCTGGGAACCATACACTGGGAACTTCCGATTCCGATTCCCGATACCACAAAAGTATCGGATCTCGGTATCGGAATGCTCAACACAAATCATAAGAATCTGATTTACCTTGAGTCGGCCAAGCGGCTGAACCCTAGACAGGCTCGATGGTCCCTGTTTTTCTCCCGTTTCGATTTTGTGGTCTCATATCTTCCGGGATCTAAGAATGTTAAGGCAGATGCCCTCTCTAGGAGTTTTTTGCCTGATTCTCCTGGAGTTCTTGACCCAGTTGGCATTCTTAGGGAAGGGGTGATTCTTTCTGCTATCTCCTCTGATTTACGGCGGGTGCTTCAGGAATTTCAGGCTGATAAACCTGACCGCTGTCCTGTGGGGAAGCTGTTTGTTCCTGATAGATGGACAAGTAAGGTAATTTCTGAGGTCCATTGTTCTGTGTTGGCCGGTCATCCTGGGATTTTTGGTACCAGGGATTTGGTTGCTAGGTCCTTTTGGTGGCCTTCCTTGTCGCGGGATGTGCGTTCTTTTGTGCAGTCCTATGGGACCTGTGCCCGGGCTAAGCCTTGCTGTTCCCGCGCTAGTGGGTTGCTTTTGCCTTTGCCTGTCCCTGAGAGGCCCTGGACGCATATTTCCATGGATTTTATTTCGGATCTTCCTGTGTCTCAGAGGATGTCTGTTATCTGGGTGGTTTGTGACCGGTCCTCTAAGATGGTCCATTTGGTACCTTTGCCTAAATTGCCTTCCTCCTCTGATTTGGTTCCATTGTTTTTTCAGCATGTGGTTCGTTTGCATGGCATTCCAGAGAATATTGTGTCTGACAGAGGTTCCCAGTTTGTTTCCAGGTTTTGGCTGTCCTTTTGTGCCAGGATGGGCATTAATTTGTCTTTTTCTTCGGCGTTCCATCCTCAGACAAATGGCCAAACTGAGCGAACTAATCTAACCTTGGAAACCTATTTGAGATGCTTTGTGTCTGCTGATCAGGATGATTGGGTGGCTTTCTTGCCGTTGGCCGAGTTTGCCCTTAATAATCGGGCCAGTTCGGCTACTTTGGTTTCACCTTTTTTTGTAATTTTGCTTTCCATCCTCGTTTTTCTTCAGGGCAGGTTGAGCCTTCTGATTGTCCTGGTGTTGATTCCGTGATGGACAGGTTACAGCAGATTTGGACTCATGTGGTAGACAATTTGACGTTGTCTCAGGAAAAGGCTCAGCGTTTTGCTAACCACCGTCGGTGTGTTGGTCCTTGGCTTCGTGTGGGGGATTTAGTCTGGTTACCTTCTCGTCATGTTCCTATGAAGGTTTCTTCCCCTAAGTTCAAGCCTCGGTTTATTGGTCCTTATAAGATTTCTGAGATTATCAATCCAGTGTCTTTTTGTTTGGCCCTTCCAGCCTCTTTTGCCATCCACAATGTTTTCCATAGATCGTTGTTGCGGAGATATGTGGTACCTGTGGTTCCCTCTGTGGATCCTCCTGCCCCGGTGTTGGTTGAGGGGTTGTTGGAATATGTGGTTGAAAAAAATTGGGATTCTCGTTTTTCAAGGCGGAGGCTTCAGTATCTTGTCAAGTGGAAGGGTTATGGCCAGGAGGATAATTCTTGGGTGGTTGCCTCCGATGTCCATGCCGCCGATTTGGTTCGTGCTTTTCACTTGGCTCGTCCTGATCGGCCTGGGGGCTCTGGTGAGGGTTCGGTGACCCCTCCTCAGGGGGGGTACTGTTGTGAATTCCGCTCTTGGGCTCCCTCCGGTGGTTGTAAGTAGCACTTTTGTGAATTCTGCTCTTGGGCTCCCTCCTGTGGTTTTGAGTGGTATAGCTGCTTCTTGGATTTAGCATCAGCAGCTGCGTCCATTGATCTTCTTTCTGCTCGGCTATATTAGTATGGCTTTATCCCTCAATCAATGCCAGTTGCCAATTGTTCCTGCCTGGAGGCACGGCTCTGGGATTTCCCTGACACTCTGACTCGTTCAGCAAAGATAAGTCCTTGCTTGTCCTTTTGCAGTCCACTTGTTGTGGACTTATTGTTCAGCACATTCTATGTTTTGCTCATTTGTCTAGCTTATCAGTATGGATCTATTTAGCTAACCTGGAAGCTCTGGGCTGCAGATTTTGCCCTCCACACCTTTAGTCAGGTGTGGAGATTTTTGCATATCTCTGCGGTGGACTTTTTCTAGTTTTTATTACTGACCGCACAGTGTTTCTTTCCTTACTGTCTATCTAGCTAGAATTGGCCACCTTTGCTAAAATCTTGTTTCATACTACATATGTCATTTCCTTCTCCTCTCACAGCCAATATTTGTGGGGGGCTGTCCTATCCTTTGGGGATTTTTTCTGAAGCAAGATAGCTTTCCGTTTTCTACCTTTAGGGGTAGCTAGTTCTCCGGCTGTGACGAGATGTCCAGGGAGTGACAGAAACATTCCACGGCTACTGCTAGTGTTGTTAAGATCAGGAACTGCGGTCAGTATAGTTACCACCTGCCCAGAGCTAGTCGCATGTCGCTCCTAAATTACCAGTCCATAACAGGCATGCTCCTAACGGGTGCCAAAGTGGAGGCTACAGGGACCGCAGTTTTCCCCCTCCCTCTCCCTCTTTGGCCCGTTCAGGGAATCTCTTCCTCAGAGCTGCTCCCACCACCTTCCTGTACCTCACGCCACGATGGGTCAAGGACCTCATCATCAGCACTACCCTCTGCCACCAACTGCTTCTCCTGGGTAGTCTCGGCAGCACAGTATGCACCATAAAGTGGCACCTAAGTCTCATCATCAGATGCGTACTGCGGTGTGGTGACCAGAGGCACTGGCCCACCCGTCTCTTCAGAGTCAGAGAGACAAAGCTGTTGGGCATCACTGCATACTGCCTCTTCTTCCATTTCTCCAATGCTGCTTGGCTGGCCCCTGTTTCCAAGCCAAGAGATTCAGAGAACAGAAGTAGAGATGGCTCCTGTCCTGTGCTCTCTGACTGCCTGGATAATTTGGCAGGTAGTGAAGAGACAGATGGGTGCTCTCCAGTGCTCTTTGCCTGAGAGGATGTGGCACTAATTTAAGTCGATGCGTTAACTGCAATCCATCCGACAATGGCTTCAATTTAATCTTCGCGCAGCAGTGGTGTACGGTGATCTCCTACAAAGCTGCGCATGAAGGACTGTTACCTGCTGAAACTGGGTGATGATGAGCCACCGGTGCCCGCAGCAGGCACAGAATCCTCACGTCCTCTCCCTGCTCCGCGCCCACGCCCACGTGCCTTACTCCCTGCCTTCTTCATCTTGGTTGACTGATAAAGATAAGCAGAAAAGTACTAGGGGCTTAGTGTGCTTATTCCTGAACAGCTCCTAACAGGTATAAGAAACACAAATTTTCTAAAGTGTGGACTATACTTTAATATGAACTAATGTGGCCTACACAACTGTAAAGTGGTGTGTTTGGTGAACTTTATTAATTTTTTTTTTTTTTTTGCACAACTGACTGCAGAGTGAGATGCACTCACACACAGACCGTGCAGACAGCCGTGAACGGTGCTGCAAGGCCAAAACAAGCTCCTCTATGTAATCCTATTTAGTGTTTTTCCACAATCTAGCAGGATACGGAGGGAAAGCCACTAATAGGATAAATTTGAAATATGTGCAGCGGTCTGCACTAATTGAGAAACAGACAATGGAACGGTATGAGGCAGTCACGCACCCTGAGCTGACTGCAACCGGCTGTGGCTGCGGACAGACTACAGAGCGATGTGCACTCACACAGAGACCGTGCAGACGGCCGTAAACAGCGCTGCAAGGCCAAAAAAAGCTGCTCTATGTAATCCTATGTAGTGTTTTTCCACAATTTAGCTGGATATGGGTGGAAAGCCACTAATAGGAAATATTTGAAAAAATGTGCAGCAGGCTGCACTAATTGCAAAAAAGGACAATGGATTGAACGGTATGAGGCAGTGACACACTCTGAGCTGACTACAACCGGCTGTGGCAAACATCAGATTCCTCTCAAAGGTCAATGCAGACCCGCTTTGGCAATTCGGGCAAACGTAAATGGGAACAGAGACCTAACAGTAATAAGCGTGGTCCTGAACGCCAGAATGGGCAGAAGGACACACTTAAGGTAATCAATTTGTCCGAGCACACTTTTAGCCCAGATGAGATTGGCCTACTTACAAAAGGTTTTACTTTTTCCCCCAGTAGGCGGTTTGAACCCTTCACAGCTCTTAAGGACCTTCATATGTTTGCCAGGTCTCTTATTTTTAAAAAATGGCATCATAGTGAGGATATTCAGCAGGCTTTTCCATTACCAGAGGAACAGGCGGCCTTGAGGATACTGGAGGAGTTGGCTCAGGAACACGTTGGTCCAAATCTGGGTAGGTTGCCGCCGTCCTTACGTCCTAGGTCCACGAAATTCCCACCCTTGTCACTCTGCCCTAATGTAGACATTTTTGTTAAACTTGTGTCTTATGAGTTTGATAAGATACCTAACTCTATTTATTGTGACAATCTGTCAAGAGCAGAAAAATTGGGTTTTGATCGGCTCAAGAAACTCGATGATGTAGTTTTTAAACCGGCAGACAAGGGCGGGAATGTGGTGGTATGGCCCAGAAAGATGTATCTTGCAGAGGCGTCACGGTTGCTCAAGGATGCCTCCTGTTATAAAAAACTAACTTTTAACCCCCTGATTTCTTATAAGGGGGAATTGCTTAAAATTCTGCAGAGGGCCGTTGATTTTGGCATCATATCCACCCAAGTACGGGACATTCTACTGGTTAAGGACCCACGTGTTCCTACACTATACCTCCTACCGAAGGTACACAAGGACGTCGGCAACCCTCCAGGTAGGCCAATTATATCTGGGGTGGGTGGGCTTACGGAGGGCATCGGCAGATATATTGACTCCTTCCTCAAACCCCTGGTGGAGACTACCCCTTCTTATCTGAAGGACACTTCAGAGTTCCTAAAGAAAATAGACTCCGTACACATTGATGATGATATGCTGCTTGTCACTTGTGACGTTGAGTCGCTGTATACAAGTATTCGCCACCAGGATGGTTTGAGGGCAGTCAGGCATTTCCTCTCAATGACTAGCTTCTCCTCCGGTGACAATGATTTTTTGATAGAGTTGTTACAATTTCTTTTGACAAAAAAATTTTTCCTCTTCAATGGGTCCTTCTACCTGCAGCTCCAGGGCACAGCGATGGGCGCGGCCTGTGCGCCGGCCTATGCAAACCTGTTCCTGGGGCTGTGGGAGAGGGACCTGTTCTCATCCGATCTTGACTCATCAATGGAGCGGGTCATTTTATGGACCCGCTACATTGATGATATTTTCATGATCTGGAGAGGTACCCCATTGGAGCTACAGTCCTTTTTTTCTGGTTTGAATTCTAATAATTTGAATATTCGTTTGACTTATAGGTTTGATCCTATTTCTATTGATTTTTTGGACGTCACCGTGAGGAGGGGTGCTGGGGGGGTTTTGTGTGCCGATGCCTTCCGTAAGGACACTGCGGTTAATTCTGTGTTGCATGCCGCGTCTTCCCACCCGCCTCATGTGATCAACTCTGTTCCTGTAGGCCAGTTCCTCAGAATCAAAAGGATTTGTACCAGTAATGAGGATTTTGAAGTGAGGGCTAGTGAAATGATGAACCGTTTCCAGGAAAGGGGATATAGCAAGAGGTGCCTCAAGAGAGCATATAATCGTGCCCGTAATACTGACAGACATCAACTTCTCTATTCTTCAAGAACCAATAAACCAGAAACACAGGTGAGATTAGTCACACAGTATAATTCCCAGTGGAAAAAAATGTTGGATGTAATTTCCAAATATTGGCCGATCCTTCTGGTAGATCCTGTTCTTAAACAGTATTTACCAGATAAACCTTCTATCACGGCACGAAGGTCACAGAATCTGGGGGATCATCTTGTGAGAAGTTATTTGGTACCTTCCCCGCCACCTCCCATCTTTCCAGGCTTCCCCACTCGGGTCAATACTTGGGGATGTAGTCCGTGTGGCAGGTGCGTGGCATGCCCAAACATTTTGTCAGCCCAAGATTTCCTTTCTTCTGATGGCTGTTTATTTAAAATCACACAGACCATCACGTGTACAACCACAATGGTGGTATACCATGCTTCTTGCCCGTGTGGTAAGATATACGTGGGCCTTACCACACGAGCCCTCAAGGTGAGAACCAGGGAGCATGTTCGTGATATCCAGGCTGCTGCTGAGGAAGATAATATTGATGTTCTAAAAACTATCCCACGTCATTTCAAGAAATTTCATCTGTGTGACCCTTCTGGCCTTCGGGTGGTGGGCATTGACCGTATTGTTTTGGGTCTCCGTGGGGGTAATGCCAGTCGTCTTTTGTCCCAGAAGGAATCATTCTGGATTTGGAAACTCCGTTCTTTACAACCACAAGGGTTAAATGAAGTTTTAAGTTTTGTTCCATATTTGAAAACTCCCTGAATCCCTTGCTGTATTATGTTTTTATTGGCATTTTTATTGTGTTTTTAACATTTCTTTCCCTTTATTTTCCCTTTAGTCTTTTGGTGTGATTAGTTGCCCTCAGCCGTATTGGATATAATTCCTATTTACTTCTATGGACACATGTTGGATTAGTTTTCTACACATCTCCACCATCGTTTCGCATGCTTATTGTATTTATCATGCTTATTACTCTTATACTATATTATTTATTTGACACTTGTTTGATCACCATATGCATCTTAGTGAAATGTCATTGTATATTGGGTGCAATCATTTTATATATATTTATATACACCTGTTTTTATATTATTCATTATTCTGTTTATATAATGATCACCATGTTATTTATTCATTTATTTATCATCAAATTCTTTTAACTTGTACATATATATGCACCACCACTATTGCACATCACTTCTTTGTCATCCGGCTTGTGTCTTTTTCATCGCTGTGCGCATGTGCGCTTACTTCTGGTCGTTGGACGCTTGTGACGGCGTCTCTTCCCATGTGTTTTGTCCTGCTCGCTGGGCTCCGCTCACCTTTCGGTGGGCGTGGCCTCGCGGGGGGATGACTCACCTGGTGACGTCCTCGCCGGCGCCCACTTCCGGCTATGTCGGCGTCTACATGCGCCGCTACATGCGGTGCTTTACATCAGCTGTAATTATTTTGTTGGGCAAGTTCTCCTTTATAAGGAGCCTATAACACTTTGGATGCCATCCCCCGGAAGAAGGCTTTTAGCGCCGAAACGCGCGTAGGGGACAGGTGGCACCGCAGTTTTCTCAGCGCCCTCTCAGGTAATATATGTGCTTTACTTTTTACTTTTTGCCGTACTGGTGTCTTGTTGCTCCTAGCTTTAGGGGTGGTTTACAGCCCTCCCTACACCCTTGTACTCTTTGTGATTATGTAGATTACTAGGTAGTTTTAGAGCAATATCAGCAACTTTTGTTTAATCTGACTGGGTTCTGCCTCTCTGTGGTGCCATCTGCCTATAGTTCACTTTGTCATATCCCTATTTTACTTTGGTTCTTATGTTGTTTGAAAGGGATTTGTTTAATAAACTTTAATTATTCATATTATTTTTTGTTGGTGTTCTGTTCTTATATGATTCTCTGCTAACAGACTACAGACCGATGTGCACTCACACAGAGACCATGCAGACAGCCGTAAACAGCTCTGCAAGGCCAAAAAAATATGCTCTGTGTAATCCTATGTAGTGTTTTTCCACAATTTAGCTGGATACAGATGGAAACCCACTAATAGGAAATATTTGAAAAAAATGTGCAGCAGGCAGCACTAATTGCAAAAAAGGATAATGGATAGAACAGTATGAGGCAGTGACGCACTCTGAGCTGACTACAACCGGCTGTGGCTGCAGACAGACTACAGAGCGATGTGCACTCACACACACAGAGACCTTGCAGACAGCTGTGAACAGCGCTGCAAGGCAAAAGCAAGGATCTCACACAGCGGTTGCTAAATTAGCCTTGGAAAAGCACAATGAAGCAAATTGCTATCTCTAAACTGGCCCTCAGTCAGAACACAGCATCCTGTCCCTAACTGAATTCACAGCAGAGTGAGCCCTAAATGGCGGCAGCAACTTTTATAGTGCATCATGACATCATTTCAGCAGCCAATCACAGCCATGCCAGTACTTCTATGCCCACCATGCAGAACAGGATGTGCCCACACTTCTAATCATTCCTCATTGGCTGAATTCGGGCACATTGAATTGTGGGAACTTCCGATTCCGGTATCCGATATACAGAAAATATCGGAACTCAGTATCGAATTCCGATACCGCAAATATCGGCCGATACCCGATACTTGCGGTATCGGAATGCTCAACACTACTCATCAGTCATCTGTTACTCAGACTGTGACACACATATACAGTAAGTTCACAATACATATTTCACATACAAAGGATAAGAATTCCTGTGTATTAACCCAAATTATTGTATCCTAATTATCAATGCGCATTGTAAACTATTAAATTTAATATTTTAATATTTCTTTGAATATTCCCCAAATACACATAACCTAACACTTTGTAAAACATTCTATAAATAGAAAGACTAATAAGAACTTGGCCTTTGACTTGCAAAGGCTGAGGGGCTTCAAAAGTTCTTCTTACTAAGGTTACCAACTTTAAACTGAAACACCTGTTGTGACATGACAAACGCCATGCAGTAAAAAAAAAAAAAAAAAAAAAAAAAAAAAAATATATATATATATATATATATATATATATATATATATATATATATAATATATATATATATATATATACATATATTATTACCATGCAAAGAAAAAAACACATTTTAGATTATGTTACAGAAAGAAATTTACAGTACACAAATTTCAGATTGTTAATTACATCTTTTTGTCTTTTAAGTGTTAAATATATATATAAAATAATGCAGTTATTATAACTTCCTGTGTAAATAAAGCCATAAATCCACGTAAGAGGTTTTTTTGTTCAATTCCTGCTTTGAAAAGAAAATTCTACGGAGAAATAAAAGATAAAATTTAAATTTCATATTCAATAAAAAAACAAAACAATTTAAATATTTTATACATATGTATATATTTAATATATGTATTTAATGCAATTCTAAGTATTATTACTGGAGTACATTTTAATTATTTCACTATACATACATACAGTATTAATATATGTATTCACTGTATACTGTATGAATATATATATCAACAAAACGATAGAACTACAGAATTATACTGTATAAAATAATTACAAATTTGTAAATAATACATTGTATAACTGATTTACACATCATATAATATAATTACATTTTTAGCCAATACATAACTCCTTGTCGATCATTTCTAGAAAAACTTTATTGAAAATTGTAATTTTTGGATTTATGGATTCTGTGAAAAGCTCAGATAGTGGAGTCTTCAGCTTACCTTCCATAATGTGGCTTTGTGAAGACACCTGTTTCTGTCTGTCAGTTTCCGCCATCTTTACAGAGAGCTCTGACCAGTCAGCTTTTAACCCTTTCAATGCAACTTCTTTAGAGTTTTGGATTTTTTGGTAGGGCTTGTAACACATATGCAATTTTCTTCGTACTTCATAGATTTGATTTTGGGATCTCAGTTTTGGAGATTTTGATTTTGGCTTCTGATTAAATTTTACTCTGTCAGTTTTCAAAAACTTAGTATGATTTATTTTCCTGTCAAGATTCTCATGCTTTCTAGAAAAATCAAGGGATTGCGCACATTCAAATAAAGAATCTTTCTGTGACACAATAACACGAGATGCAGAATTTAGGAATCCAAATTTGTTTACAAAACAATATATCACTGATTGTTTATTGAAATTTGTAATGATGACAGTTTTGTACAACCTTTCAAATATGGACATGTATGTAAAAGTACGTTCTTTCCGGCCAATCCTTAATTTTAGAAGAATATCAATATCTGGATAATTTTCTTTTCATCCCCACAATATCAAAATTTTTAATCTTTCTATATCGGTTATTTCTTCATGGAACTCATCATTCTGCATTTTTATTGAGAACCGCCTGGAAAAAGTTACTGGAAGCTACATTTTAAACAACTGATTTTTCTCTTTATTAGTCAAATCAAACTTATCAGCAAAACTGTCAAATATCTCTGAATTTCTGCACACATGCATTTTGTCATCATATGCAGGAATGATTTTGCATAATTTTAACAAGTTTTTCCTAGATTTAGTTTGGAGGAGTTGGATCTCCGAGTCATCTTCTATTTTTAGTGGTCTTTGTACATCTGTTCCTTGTACATAATCTTCATCAGTTCTCATGTGTCCTCCATCTTTTTTTACATCATGAGACACAAGGTCACCCTGAGTGGCCATTACAGATATATATATAATATATTATATATAAAATTATATGTGTAAGGCTGCAGCTTGAATAGGTCTGTGGAGTGTATTATATTATATATCTTTATATTTCATAGACAGATAGCAGAATAGTCGATAATTAATTTGTCGTCTTCTGCAAAATTATTGCAGAAGCCGACAGGATAGGGGACATGGTTTACATCTTGTTCACTCTCCCCATTAGGGCTCATTTCCACTGGCGAGAGACAAATCGGTCCGTAATCTGGACCGAAAAAAGGGATGTAGCGTATGCGATTGTCATGCGAGTGTAATGCGAGTGCAATGCGATTTTTAATCGCACCATCCGTTTTACATCCGTATGACATCCCTATGCAATCCGTTTTTTTCTCTGCAACTATTTTTATACAGTCAGTTACAGGACCATGGACAGTGTTCTAGGCCACAGAATGGTGATATATCCGTAAAAAATGGACAGAATACGGATGGTCCGTATTCCGTCCGTTTTTTTTCTCGCACCCATTGACTTGCATTGGCGAGTCTCGTCCAAGACTCGCAGCAAATCGCAGCATGCTGCAATTTTTTTCTCAGTCCGATTTCGGCTGAGAAAAAAATCGTAAATGAAAAGACACCTATTGAATAACATTGGTCCGAGTGCAATCCGATTTTTTATCGGATTGCACTCGTCCGTTTTCCTCGCCAGTGGAAATGAGCCCTTACAGTCAATCTTGGGAACATCACTAATTTGCTTAGAAATTCTTTCTACACAATCTTTTTTAGATTTCTCTGAAACAAACTTATGAAATACGTCAACCAAACATAAAATATTTTTCAGTTTCTCTTTTTCTCTGGATATTAGCTTAGAATCTATCTTTAGATTTGCTATTTTGCATTCTGCATATAAGCTCAGCCAAAATATTTCTAAGCTAGACTTGTACAAACTTAAAAATTCTAACTGACTTGATTAAGTATATGTATGAATTAAATCCATTTTTCTTACCTTGAAATATCTCAGCTTGTAGTTCCTTTGTTGAACAACGCTGGGCTCTGGTCTCAGCAAGTCTGTCTGTCTTCAGCACGTCTGGCACTTGTAATGCTTCTACTTGTCAATCCATCTGGCACCTGTTAGTCCTCACTCATAGGTTCTCTGTGTGATTCTTGTGACTTGATGTTTTGTAGTGGAATTCCTGAAAACTTGCACAATTGACCTTTAGCAAAGCTCTTCTGTTCGCCCTTGTGCAAGGAGATGGAAATTCATGCAAAAATAGCACAAAAAATCAAATCTGGCTGGCTTGGCCAATGTTAAATATGCTTAGTTTGCACATTTATTTAATCAGGACTCTTTACCAGGTGTGTTACTCTTAAAGAAAAAGTGTTATGATATTTTCATAAAAATTGTAGTGGTTTGTTGGATTGTCCACAGAAAAACCACATTGCAGCTAAACATAAAATAGGTAAAATAGTTATGAACAGATTGTCCATTTGTTCCTCATTTTTCTTAAAATAGCTTTTTGTAATGTCAGCGAGAGGCAATGTGCTCAGTACAGAATTGAGAATAAGAATCATTAAATTAATAATTAATATTTAACATTACCAGACACCAAAAGCATTAGAATTAAATTTGGAATATGGTGTATGCAAGCGACAGCATGTCTGTCAGACCTGAAAACCATGTCAGGAACATGTACCAGCCTAATTTTATTTGAAAGCAGCCTCCTCAAGGGAAAGAGACTTTAGTGCCATTGACCAATCTGCACAAGCTTACGCACTTCTTCTGGAAACTACCCAAACAGGCAGAATGGATCTTTTGCATGGTTTTGAGCAACAATAGAGTACTTACAGGATATGTCCCAGAGAGTATCGAAGTCTGTGAAGTGTATTACTCAAGTGACATTCAGTGTTACAGATCTCTGGTAAAGGCCTTAGCATGGCAATGACGATGTTTCAATATGTGTAAGGCTGCAGCTTGAATAGGTCTATGGAGCGTATTATATGATATATCTTTATATTTCATAGACAGATAGCAGAATAGCCGATACTTAATTTGTCGGCTTCTGCAAAATCATTGCAGAAGCCGACAGGATAGGGGCCATGGTTTACATAAAATAAACCATTGCAGAACAGTGATATATATATATATATGTTAGTGTCTGATACTGTTAGTAGTATGTGTGTGTAAAATTTGGGACCTGTATGTATTTAATAAAAGAATGTATTCACGGAAAAAAATGGCATGGGCCCCTGCACAATTTTCTCCGCCAGAGAAGGAAAGCCAGTGACTAAGGGCAGATATTAATAGCCTAGAGAGGGACTATGGTTATTGCCTCCCTGTCTAAAAACATCTGCCCCAGCCACCCCAGAAAAATCTTCCCACTGCCCTGTAGAGGTGGCATATGGGGTAATAAGGGGTTACTGTCACCTTTGCATTGTAAGGTGACATTAAGCCCATTAGTAATGGAGAGGTGTCAATAAGACACCTATCCATTACTAATCCTAAAATATGTAAAGGGTTAAATAAACACACACATGCAGAATAAAATCTTTTAATGAAATAAAACACTAAACACTGTTTGACCATTTTATTGTTACAGGTAATCCATGCAAAGCCATCGATCTCCTGTAAAAAATTTAAAATAGCAAACCAACAATATACCTATAGCTGTCAGGTGTACAGTCAGTCCCACCGTGTAATCCATATTATCTAGGGTATATTCAGTTTACAACCGGGAGCGTTGCTAATATGACCGCTCCTGGCTGTAAACTACTGGGGAATGAATGAATGCTGGAAGCGGAGCTTCAGTGACTAGCAGTGACGTCTCTGAAGCTTTGCTCCTTGGTGGCATAAACTCATATGAACTCTTCAGTGTGGGAAAATCAGCTGGCATTTTCTCACGTTCAAGAGTCCATTTGAGTTCATGCCGGCAGGGAGCGCAGCTTTGGTCAAACAGTGTTTAGTGTTTAATTTCATTACAAATTCTGCATGTGTGTTTGTTTATTTAACCCTTTACAAACTTTAAGATTAATAATGGATAGGTGTCTTACACCTCTCCATTACTAATGGGCTTAATGTCACCTTACAATACAAAGGTGACATTGAGCCCTTAGTACCCCATATGCCACCACTACAGGGCAGTGGGAAGAGAGAGGCTAAGTGCCAGAATTGGCGCATCTTGCAGATGTGCCTTTAGATGCACCTTTTCTGGGGTGGCTGAGTGCTGGTGTTTGTAGCCGGGGGGGAGCAATATCCATTGTCCTTTCCTAGGCTATGAATCTCAGCCCGCAGCTGTCTGCATAGCCTTTCTGGCTATTAATTATAGGGGGACCCCACATCATTTTTTGGGGGTTCATCCTATTTTAAAAGACAGTAAATGCTAAATATACATCTGCGGGCTGAGATTCAAAGCCTGGGAAGCTCCATGGGTATTAACACCTTCCTAGGCTATAAACATTGGTCCCCCAGTCGCTGGCTTTCCCTCTCAAGAGCAGAAAATTGTGTGGGAGCTCACGCCAGTTTTTTCCCAAAAAATATTCTGTTACTAAATACATAAAATTCCCCTAATTTGCACACACTATACTAATTGTATTGGTCACTGGCACCTATATATCTAACTATTCTGCATGGATTTACTGTATGTAATCCATGTCTCCTATCCTGTTGGCTTCTGCAGTGATATTATAGAAGCCAACAAATGAATTAACGTCTATTCTTCTGTCTGTCTATGAAATATAAAGATATACATATATACATATATGTGTATCACTGACATATATATATATATATATATATATATATATATATACGTATATATATATATATATATATATATATATATATATATATATATCTACACCTATTCTATGTTTATATATCTATTCTATCCTATTCTAACCTATTCTATTCTATACTGTACGCGGCAGATCATTTGCCGGCTTTTAAGCTATCTATCTAACTATCTACAGTGCCTTGCGAAAGTATTTGTCCCCCTGGAACTTTTCAACCTTTTCCCACATATCATGCTTCAAACATAAAGATTCCAAATGTATGTTTTTGGTGAAGAATCAACAACAAGTGGAACACATTTGTGAAGTTGAACAAAATTTTTTGTTTATTTTAAAGTTTGGTGGAAATTCAAAAACTGAAAATTGGGGCGTGGAATATGATTCGGCCCCTTTACTGTCAGTGCAGCAAACTCACTCCAGAAGTTCATTGCGGATCTCTTAATGATCCAATGTTGTCCTAAATGCCTAATGATGATAAATATAATCCACCTGTGTGTAATCAAGTCTCCGTATAAATGCACCTGCTCTGTAATAGTCTCAGGGTTCTGTTTGAAGCACAGAGAGCATCATGAAGACCAAGGAACAAAACAGACAGGTCCGTGATACTGTTGTGGAGAACTTTAAAGCTGGATTTGGATACAAAATGATTTCCAAAACTTTAAACATCCCAAGGAGCACTGTGCAAGCAATCATATTGAAATGGAAGGAGTATCATACCACTGCAAATCTACCAAGACCCAGCCGTCCCTCTAAACGTTCATCTCAAACAAGGAGAAGACTGATCAGAGATGCAGCCAAGAGGCCCATGATCACTCTGGATGAACTGCAGAGATCTACAGCTGAGGAAGGACAGTCTGTCCATAGGACAACAGTAAGTGGTACACTGCACAAATCTGGCCTTTATGGAAGAGTGGCAAGAAGAAAGCCATTTCTCAAAGATATCCATAAAAATTGTTGTTTAAAGTTTGCAACAAGCCACCTGGGATACACACCAAACATGTGGAAGAAGGTGCTCTGGCCAGATGAAACCAAAATCGAACTTTTTGGCAACAATGCCAAATGACATGTTTGGTGTAAAGGCAACACAGCTCATCACTCACACACCATCCCCACTGTCAAACATGGTGGTGGCAGCATCATGGTTTGGGCCTGCTTTTCTTTCGCAGGGACAGGGAAGATGGTTAAAATTGTTGGGAAGATGGATGGAGCCAAATACAGGATCATTCTTGTAGAAAACCTGTTGGAGTCTGCAAAAGACCTTAGACTGGAGATTTGCCTTCCAACAAGACAATGATCCCAAACATAAAGCAAAATCTACAATGGAATGGTTCACAAACATATCCAGGTGTTAGAATGGCCAAGTCAAAGTCCAGACCTCAATCTAATCGAGAATTTGTGGAAAGAGCTGAAAACTGCTGTTCACAAATGATCTCCATCAAACCTCACTGAGCTCGAGCTGTTTGCAAAGGAAGAATGGGCAAGAATTTCAGTCTCTTGATGTACAAAACTGACAGGGACATACCCCATGTGACTTGCATCTGTAATTGCAGCAAAAGGTGGAGCAACAAAGTATTAAGTTAAAGGGGCTGAATAATATTGCACACCCCACTTTTCGAATTTCCACAAAAATTTAAAATAACCAATAAATTTTGTTTAACTTCACAATTGTGTTCCACTTGTTGTTGATTCTTTACCAAAAATTTACATTTGGTATCTTTATGTTTGAACCATGATATGTGGGAAAAGATTGAAAAGTTCCAGGGGGGCGAATACTATTGCAAGGCACTGTATCTATCTACCTATATATCTATTATATATATATATATATATATATATATATATATATATATATAATTTTTATTTATATAGCGCCAACATATTCCGCAGCGCTTTACAAATTATAGAGGGGACTTGTACAGACAATAGACATTACAGCATAACAGAAATCACAGTTCAAAACAGATTCCAGTAGGAATGAGGGCCCTGCTCGCAAGCTTACAAACTATGAGGAATATATATATATATATGTTTTGATGAATATTCCATTTTAAAATGATGTGTAAATTACTTTAAAAATTTCTCTATGTCAATGCTCATGTTAAAATCCCATTGCAGTCTGATAGCAATCGCACTGCATTCGGATTTAAATTGTGCACTAGGTGTGAAAAATCGGATTGTACTCACATAAAAAATGCATGATACTCGCATGACAATTGCATTGCACTTGCCCGACTCTCCTGCATCAAAATCGGACCGATTTTTAAATCGCTAGTGTGTCTCCAGCCTAAGGGTGGCATCTGGTCTATGAATTTATTTAGTGTTTGCAGCAATGGAGTGGATGTGTCAATTGTACAGTAATAGCTGAATATGTCCTGACATGTATGCAACCTGCTGGTTATAAATTAATAACTCTCTTTCATGTAGTATCTGTAAACATTTATAGCCTTCAAGGAATACAAGATATGATTGCAGTTTGTTCTGTTTGATCAGCAGCATTGAAGAACAAGGTCAATGTGATGATTAAAGTACAGACCTGGCAAAATTTTGTCCTCCAAATTAGTACACCTAGAGCATTTGCTTTGAAACAAAACCTTTATGTCTAAATACTGGTTTAACTACAGCTTTGTGTTAACTGAAACAAGAAATCAATTAATTTAATTAATTTTTTAATTTCTTAAACCAGTTTAAAAATTGTGAATAAAATTATTAGAGAACACAAGATAACAATGAAAAATGTTCACAGGACGGAAAGTTTTGCATCCTTATAGAAGGAGATTCTCTAGGCCACATTCACAAGTTCAGTATTTGGTCAGTATTCTATTATACTTTTCCTCTGAATGAGGAACCATGGCATGGCCTAAAAGTCACTGCTAACCATGTTCTGATTGCTATTTAACCCCTAAAAGAGCAGGTATTTTGAGGTGGCTCATGAGTTGAACCCGAACCATTCCTGGAAGATGATAGCTATGTTATTTACCCATCAACTGCCTCTTACAGCAGAATGTAGAGCTGAGCTCTGCCCGCTGATGTTAACATGCTCAATTCTGTGACAGCAGAATTTACAGTGCTTGGCCAGGGGCATGCCAATTCCATCAGTAACCCCAAGATGGAACTATGAGTTGATGTATCAACCCGGAGATAGCTGCTAACCCCCGTTCTTGCCATTACAGTGCTCTGCAGAAGTCTAACCTATTAGGTTTAGATAATTTAGATTTAGAAAAGCCAGACTTGTGGCTCTTAGCTGATCATGTGCACTGTTTTTTGTTTTTTTTTAATTAAAAACAGTATTATTTCATAAAAAAAGAGTGTTTAAGGGATAAAGTTTCTCATTAAGGAGAACACCAAGTTGGAAATAGGAAGACTTATAGGCCATGCTATAATTCCCTAAGAAATTAGGCAAATGAAAAATCTCTTCCCAGGCTCAGGAGCTGAGCTCACACCATATGCTATAGCTGCTGGCTGTTACATACCCAGTATCTGCATCTATCAGCAGCAAACGGAGCTAAGCAACTGTTTCTTGGAGCAATGATAGCAGAGCACAGATGAGTTATCATGGTGGCTTCAGGTCTGCTAAAGACTCGTTTGTGTGTCACCCTGATAGTCCTATTCACAGGAGACAACAATTTAAACTACTGTAAAACTTGCTGTATATAATGTAGGTGTAATGCTAGTCAATGTTCACGGACAAACCGTGAGGCAGGATAGTCAAATGTTCCGATGTCAAATACCTAGAGAGCACATAATAAGCAAAAGGCAGATGAAAGCAAAGTCAGGTCATGGTCCAAAGTTAGAATACCAGGAGAATAGCAGATTAGAGTAAAGGGGTTCAGCAAGCAGATAGTCAGAATGAGGTCCAAAGTCAGGCAGCAGTAGATAAACGAACAGAGCACAGAAAACCAGGCAACAGCACCACCAAGCAAATGCTACTATTGGCATTGATCTGAGCTGAGATCTAAGCTAAGTAGCATGGAATTAGTTAGAAACAAGAAGCACCTACAAGAGACCCAGCACCTCCCAGTCTCTAATTGGATGGCTGAGCTATCAATCAAAGCACCGACAGCTCGGCATACCGTTGCACCAGATAAGCCGACTGAGCTGTCTATCAACACATTGACAGCTCAGCACACCCGTGCACCCGATTGGATGACTGAGCTGTAATTCAGCACACTGAAAGCTCAGCATTAGTGATGCATAGTGTTGAGCATTCCGATACCGCAAGTATCGGGTATCAGCCGATACTTGCGGTATCGGAATTCCGATACCGAGATCCGATACTTTTGTGGTATCGGGAATTGGTATCGGGATTAATATCAATGTGTAAAAGAAAGAATTTAAATAAAAAATAGGGATATACTCACCTCTCCGGCGGCCCCTGGACTTTACCGCCGTAACCGGGAGCCGTTGTACCTAAGAATGCGTGCTTGAAGGGCCTTAGATGACGTCACGGCGCTCTGATTGGTCCGTAGCGGTCGCGTGACCGCTATGCGACCAATCACAAAGCCGTGATGTCACCTAGGGTCTTTCAAGCGCTTGAAAGACCTTAGGTGACGTCACGGCTTTGTGATTGGTTGCGTAGCGGTCACGCGACCGCTACGGACCAATCAGAGCGCCGTGACGTCATCTAAGGCCCTTCAAGCGCGCATTCTTAGGTACAATGGCTCCCGGTTACGGCGGTAAAGTCCAGGGCGCGTCAGAGGGTGAGTATATCCCTATTTTTTATTTTAATTCTTTCTTTTACACATTGATATGGATCCCAGGGCCTGAAGGAGAGTTTCCTCTCCTTCAGACCCTGGGAACCATACAGGATACCGTCCGATACTTGGTGTCCCATTGACTTGTATTGGTATCGGGTATCGGTATCGGATTAGATCCGATACTTTGCCAGTATCGGCCGATACTTTCCGATACCGATACTTTCAAGTATCGGACGGTATCGCTCAACACTAGTGATGAACGAAACCCTGGATGTTCATGTTTGCTGAATATGCAGTAAAAAGTTCAGTTCAGGTCCAAACTGGACCTCGAACTTGACCCCAGACCCAAACCCAATAGAAGTCAATGGAGATCCAAATTTCACTTGCATAATGGTACTTCTGCTTCATGCCACCTGTCTTATCTATGGCATTTTTCTGTGCTGTGTTGTGCATAAATACGTGATTCTTCAGAATTTCCATTAGTCTATGCCTGATGAAGGGACCGGAGTACTCTCGAAAGCATGAAATTTGTTACCATCTTTTCAGTTAGCCATTAAAACCACTGAGGACTCTCAATTCTAAATATTTTTCTATCCACTAGCTAACACGGTACCAAAATATATATCTTTCCTGTATGGGAAACTCGAGCATTTTTCCGGCGGCCTCCCGGCGGTCTACAGAGGAACTGGAAATGGTAGAAATTGATGGGAACAGTGTTCAAATGACATGGGAACAGCATGAGGAAGACCCCTGGAGACATTTCTGACTCCCAGGTCACTGCTGTGAACAATGTTGTCAGAGTCTTACACCACTTTTATAAACACAATAAATCATACAAAAATGAAACCAAAATGGTTTTTCCTAGGAAATAACATCCTTTCTAATGACATGTATATAAGGCAAAATAAATAACCAAAATGCTCCTCCCCACCTTGGGCTATGTTCACATGTAGCATTTTTGATGCCTTTTTGAACTTAAGCATTGCTTTCAACCAAGAAAAATGCATTCACTGGGAAATGTCATTTTAACATTGTACAACCTTATCTGGCCATGTGGTGTGTGACACATCATCAGACACATTCTGTTTCATTTAAGAAGGAGGGACTCTGATAGTCACAAAGGCTATTTTTATACCAGACGGCATTTACTATCCTTAAAGGGCCAGCAGTCGGCCCTCACTCTTCTTAGAGATCCAGCAGCTGGCTATGCTTTGTTGTTCCCATTATTAAACAGTGGATCTAGTATACTGTTATAGCGTATGCAGTGATTGGCAGTGCTGCCCAAAATTTGTACACACCCCAATACCCCAGTCTTTGAAGAGACATACAAGACGGCCTCCTGAAATCAATGTTCCCATTATTAGGAAGTGGGTCTCCCACAGTGTCTGCCTATGCAGTGAATGCAGGGGCTGCCAAAAATTTGGAGGCACTTCAATGCCCCTTGGAAGAGACAAGGAGGAGGACCTCATAAAAAAATGTTCCGATTAGAAAGGAGTGGGTCTCCAATACTTGTAATGCCCATGCACTAAGTGTATGGGATGACAAACATTTACCCCTGAGGGGTACACTTGAACACACTGTCTAACAAATAGTTTTTAGGGGAGGGGCATCTTGAACACCCTTTAAATTTTTTTTTTTAATAATTCCACAACAAGGGCCCTCTGGTACTGCCAAATTTTAGTAGACCTGTCCGCCTTGGGAATAAGAGATAGAAAGTTAACCTTGTAGCATGGGTCTAGAATAGTGATGAGCGAGCACTAAAATGCTTGGGTGCTCGTTGTTCGGGTCGAGCAGATTGGAATACTCGGGTAGTCGGCCAGAACAACGAGCCCAATGTAAGTCTATGGGAAACCTGAGTATTTTTACCTCGATCCCCCAGGGCAGAGGTGTCAAACTGCATTCCTCGAGGGCCGCCAACAGGTCATGTTTTCAGGATTTCCTTGTGATAATTTAATCACCTGCACAGAATGATTCCAGCACCTTGTAGAATGCTAAGGAAATCCTGAAAACATGACCTGTTGGCGGCCCTCCAGGAATGCAGTTTGACACCTCTGCCCCAGGGGGTCCTTTTAAGGCCTAAAAACATCTAAAAATGATGGAAACACTGCTCAAAAGACACAGGAACATCATGGGGATCGCCCCTGGAAGCATTCCTGACTCCTAGTTCACAGCTGTAAGCTTTTTTTTCAGAGATTCATGCCATTTTTCTCGATGCAACAAAAGCACACTAAAACGAAACCAAAACAGATTTTGCTGGGAAATATGTCAAGGTACATCCTTTGCATGTTAATGACTTGCCTGTAAGGCCAAATATTTAACCCCAGACCGAAAATTTCCTCCCCCACTTAGGCTTAGTTCCAGGGCCGGACTGGGACTAAAATTCAGCCCTGGCATTTGAAGTTACACAGGCCCACTTGTCACATGGTGACTGTATAATACCTTTGTACACTTGTAGGCAGGGCCGGTTTTAGGCAAAGTGGGGCCCTAGGCAAAGTTTAAAATGGGTCCCCAAATGCTAACATATTGCACATCACACAGAAGCCTTTCTGTTGTATTTACGTGCGCTGAGTTCAGGCCGCTAAACAAGTTTGATCGACAATACTGAAGTTGTTCAACGCTTGTTTCCCGGCCTCTTTCCACCAGCTGAGGAATAATGATGAGACAGAACGATCACTAATAGATCACTAACAGATCACCATACAGTATCATGTTTTCAGCAGCACATCTACAGTTTACACTGGCAATGTGCTGCTGACAACAAGGCTTTTAGTTCCAGCAAAAACAATCCGAATATGCAGCATTTTACTTGTTTAGTAAAATACACCCCATAGTCCTCCATATATTATAATGTGCTCCATAGTCCTCCATATAGTATAATACACTCCCTATAGTCCTCCATATATTAAAATACACTGCTCAGTCCTCCACATAGTATAATACACTCCTCATAGTCCTCCATATAGCATAATACAATCCTCATAGTCCTCCATATAGCATAATACAATCCTCATAGTGCTCCATATAGTATAATGCACCGCCACAGTCATCCATGTAGTACAATTCACTTCCCATAGTATAATGCACCCCATAGTTCTTCATATAGTATAACGTATTCCCCATAGTCCTCGATACAGTATAATGCAGCCCACATATAGTATAATGCAGCCACCCCAGAGTATAATGCAGCCACCCCAGAGTATAATGCAGCCACCCCAGAGTATAATGCAGCCACCCCAGAGTATAATGCAGCCACCCCACAGAGTATAATGCAGCCACCCCAGAGTATGTAACCCCCATAGAATATAATACAGCCCACCTCCCCATAATATATAATGTAGCCCCCCATAGAATATAATGCAGCCCCCCATAGTATATAACGCAGCCTCCCCCATAGAATATAATATACCCCCACAATAGTATATAACACAGCCACATAGTACATAACATGGCCTCCCCCATAGAATATAATATACTCCCCATAGTATATAGCAAAGCCCGCATATTATATAGCACAAACCGCATAGTATACAGCACAGCCTGCATACTATAGCACAGCTCGCGTAGTAGATAACACAGCAGTATTCAGCACAGACCACACAGTAGTATACAGCACAGACCACACAGTAGTATACAGCACAGCCCACGTAGAAGTATACAGCACAGTCCACACAGTAGTATACAGCACAGCCCACAGAGTAATATATACAGCACAGCCCACAAAGTAATATATACAGCACAGCCCACAAAGTAATATATACAGCACAGCCCACAGAGAACTATATACAGCACAGCCCACAGAGAACTATATACAGCACAGCCCACAGAGAACTATATAAAGCACAGCCCAGAGTACTATATACAGCACAGCCCAGAGTACTATATAAAGCACAGCCCAGAGAGTACTATATACAGCACAGCCCAGAGAGTACTATATACAGCACAGCCCAGAGAGTACTATATACAGCACAGCCCAGAGAGTACTATATACAGCACAGCCCACAGAGTACTATACACAGCACAGCCCACAGAGTACTATATACAGCACAGCCCACAGAGTACTATATACAGCACAGCCCACAGAGTACTATATACAGCACAGCCCACAGAGTACTATATACAGCACAGCCCACAGAGTACTATATACAGCACAGCCCACAGAGTACTATATACAGCACAGCCCACAGAGAACTATATACAGCACACAGTAGTATACAGCACAGAGCACAGCCCACAGAGAACTATATACAGCCCACAGTAGTATACAGCACAGAGCACAGCCCACAGAGAACTATATACAGCCCACAGTAGTATACAGCACAGAGCACAGCCCACAGAGAACTATATACAGCCCACAATAGTATACAGCACAGAGCACAGCCCACAGAGAACTATATACAGCCCACAGTAGTATACAGCACAGAGCACAGCCCACAGAACTATATACAGCCCACAGCAGTATACAGCACAGAGCACAGCCCACAGAGTACTATATATAGCACAGAGCACAGCCCAGAGAACTGTATATAGCACACAGTAGTATACAGCACAGAGCACAGCCCACAGAGTACTATATATAGCACAGAGCACACAGTAGTATACAGCACAGAGCACAGCCCACAGAGAACTATATACAGCCCACAGTAGTATACAGCACAGCCCACAGAGAGCTATATACAGCCCACAGCAGTATACAGCACAGAGCACAGCCCACAGAGAGCTATATATAGCACAGAGCACACAGTAGTATACAGCACAGAGCACAGCCCACAGAGTACTATATACAGCCCACAGTGGTATACAGCACAGAGCACAGCCCACAGATAACTATATACAGCACAGAGCACAGCCCACAGAGAACTATATACAGCCCACAGCAGTATACAGCACAGAGCACAGCCCACAGATAACTATATACAGCCCACAGCAGTATACAGCACAGAGCACAGCCCACAGAGAGCTATATATAGCACAGAGCACACAGTAGTATACAGCACAGAGCACAGCCCACAGAGTACTATATACAGCCCACAGTGGTATACAGCACAGAGCACAGCCCACAGAGAACTATATACAGCCCACAGTAGTATACAGCACAGAGCACAGCCCACAGAGAACTATATACAGCCCACAGCAGTATACAGCACAGAGCACAGCCCACAGAGTACTATATATAGCACAGAGCACAGCCCAGAGAACTGTATATAGCACACAGTAGTATACAGCACAGAGCACAGCCCACAGAGTACTATATATAGCACAGAGCACACAGTAGTATACAGCACAGAGCACAGCCCACAGAGAACTATATACAGCCCACAGTAGTATACAGCACAGCCCACAGAGAGCTATATACAGCCCACAGCAGTATACAGCACAGAGCACAGCCCACAGAGAGCTATATATAGCACAGAGCACACAGTAGTATACAGCACAGAGCACAGCCCACAGAGTACTATATACAGCCCACAGCAGTATACGGCACAGAGCACAGCCCACAGATAACTATATACAGCCCACAGCAGTATACAGCACAGAGCACAGCCCACAGAGAGCTATATATAGCACAGAGCACACAGTAGTATACAGCACAGAGCACAGCCCACAGAGTACTATATACAGCCCACAGTGGTATACAGCACAGAGCACAGCCCACAGAGAACTATATACAGCCCACAGTAGTATACAGCACAGAGCACAGCCCACAGAGAACTATATACAGCCCACAGCAGTATACAGCACAGAGCACAGCCCACAGAGTACTATATATAGCACAGAGCACAGCCCAGAGAACTGTATATAGCACACAGTAGTATACAGCACAGAGCACAGCCCACAGAGTACTATATATAGCACAGAGCACACAGTAGTATACAGCACAGAGCACAGCCCACAGAGAACTATATACAGCCCACAGTAGTATACAGCACAGCCCACAGAGAGCTATATACAGCCCACAGCAGTATACAGCACAGAGCACAGCCCACAGAGAGCTATATATAGCACAGAGCACACAGTAGTATACAGCACAGAGCACAGCCCACAGAGTACTATATACAGCCCACAGTGGTATACAGCACAGAGCACAGCCCACAGATAACTATATACAGCACAGAGCACAGCCCACAGAGAACTATATACAGCCCACAGCAGTATACAGCACAGAGCACAGCCCACAGATAACTATATACAGCCCACAGCAGTATACAGCACAGAGCACAGCCCAGAGAACTATATACAGCCCACAGCAGTATACAGCACAGAGCACAGCCCACAGAGAACTATATACAGCCCACAGCAGTATACAGCACAGAGCACAGCCCACAGAGAACTATATACAGCACAGAGCACAGCCCAGAGAACTATATACAGCCCACAGCAGTATACAGCACAGAGCACAGCCCACAGATAACTATATACAGCCCACAGCAGTATACAGCACAGAGCACAGCCCAGAGAGAACTATATACAGCCCACAGTGGTATACAGCACAGAGCACAGCCCAGAGAACTATATACAGCCCACAGCAGTATACAGCACAGAGCACAGCCCACAGAGTACTATATACAGCCCACAGCAGTATACAGCACAGAGCACAGCCCACAGAGCACTATATACAGCCCACAGCAGTATACAGCACAGAGCACAGCCCACAGAGAACTATATACAGCCCACAGCAGTATACAGCACAGAGCACAGCCCACAGAGAACTATATACAGCCCACAGCAGTATACAGCACAGAGCACAGCCCACAGAGTACTATATACAGCCCACAGCAGTATACAGCACAGAGCACAGCCCACAGAGTACTATATACAGCCCACAGCAGTATACAGCACAGAGCACAGCCCACAGAGCACTATATACAGCCCACAGCAGTATACAGCACAGAGCACAGCCCACAGAGAACTATATACAGCCCACAGCAGTATACAGCACAGAGCACAGCCCACAGAGAACTATATACAGCCCACAGCAGTATACAGCACAGAGCACAGCCCAGAGAACTATATACAGCCCACAGCAGTATACAGCACAGAGCACAGCCCACAGATAACTATATACAGCCCACAGCAGTATACAGCACAGAGCACAGCCCAGAGAGAACTATATACAGCCCACAGTGGTATACAGCACAGAGCACAGCCCAGAGAACTATATACAGCCCACAGCAGTATACAGCACAGAGCACAGCCCAGAGAGAACTATATACAGCCCACAGTAGTATACAGCACAGAGCACAGCCCAGAGAACTATATACAGCCCACAGCAGTATACAGCACAGAGCACAGTTCACAGAGAACTATATATAGCACAGAGCACACAGCAGTATACAGCACAGAGCACAGCCCACAGAGAACTATATACAGCCCACAGTAGTATACAGCACAGAGCACAGCCCACAGAGAGCTATATACAGCCCACAGCAGTATACAGCACAGAGCACAGCCCACACAGAACTATATACAGCCCACAGTAGTATACAGCACAGAGCACAGCCCACAGAGAACTATATACAGCCCACAGCAGTATACAGCACAGAGCACAGCCCACAGAGAACTATATACAGCCCACAGCAGTATACAGCACAGAGCACAGCCCACAGAGAACTATATACAGCCCACAGCAGTATACAGCACAGAGCACAGCCCACAGAGAACTATATACAGCCCACAGCAGTATACAGCACAGAGCACAGCCCAGAGAACTATATACAGCCCACAGCAGTATACAGCACAGAGCACAGCCCACAGAGAACTATATACAGCCCACATCTCTTCTCTTCCTCCCCTCACCTCCTCCGAGAATGGCCCCACAGTCCAGAAAAAAAAACAACTCTCCTCACCTCTCCTCGTGCCCAGCGTTGCTTCCTGGTTCCTGCTCCTGTCTCAGCAGCTGCAGTCTGCCCGGGACACAGCAGGTGCGCGATGATATGACATCATCGCGCACCCGCAGTGTCAGAGGCAGAGCGGGGAATGATGGGAGAGGAGCGTCTGTAGACGCTCTCCTCCATCATTGCATTCAACTGTACCGGCGTCTATACGCCGGTGTAGTTGAATGCGACGGCGGGGGCGGCGGATTGAGCGGCCCACCACTGGCACCGGCCCTTCTGGCATTTGCCAGAAGTGCCCTATGGCCAGTCCGGCCCTGCTTAGTTCAGACGCAGCATTTTTGAAGCGTTTTTCAACTTTAACATTGCTTTCAACCACTACAAATGCATTCACTGGGAAATGTCATTGTAACATTTAACAACCCTAGCTGGCCATGGGGTGTGTGACACGTAAGCAGACCCATCTTGTTTCATTTATGAAGGAGGGATTCTCCAAGACACAGAGCTTATTCTTACTGGTGCATCAGGCGGCATTAATCTTCTTAAAGGGCCATTATTAAACAGTGGGTCTCCTAAGCTGTTGTAACCTATGCTGTGAGTGGATGGGCTGCCAAGAATTACGATGCATCACAATACCCCTTTCATAAGATGTCCAGGGGAAACTCCTGAAAAAGTGTTGAATTGAATTCAAGGCCTGCCCTGCTGCCAATTCATATGCACCCCATTAGGCCTTTGAACCCACATACTGGATGGGCCCTTGAAAATTCACTTCTCAATATGCATTTTGCACTCCATACTCCTTTGTTTTACACATTGGAAGCAAGGCCAGCCCTGCTGCATAGTCAGTCATATGCACCCCATTACGGCTTGTAACCCACATACTGGATGGGCCCATTAAAATCCACTTCACAATATTCATTTTGTACTCCCCGTACTCCTTTGTTTTACACATTGGCAGCAAGGCCAGCCCTGCTGCATAGTCATATGCACCCCATTTTGCCTTTGAACCCACATACTGGATGGGCCCATGTAAATCCACTTGTATTTTTTAATGGTACGATGGTTCCCTCTTTGTGGAATTTTTTACAGGAGAATTTGGCAATTTTATTTGCCATGTTTTTAACCCCTTCATGACCCAGAAATTTTTTGCAATTCTGACCAGTATCCATTTATGAGGTAATAACTCAGGAACGCTTCAACGGGTCCTAACGGTTCTGAGATTGCTATTTCATGACATATTGGGCTTCATGTTAGTGGTAAATTTAGGTCGATAATTTTTGCGTTTATTTGTGAAAAAAATGGAAATTTGGCTAAAATTTAGCAATTTTCAAATTTTTAATTTTTATTCTGTTTAACTAGAGAGTTATGTGACACAAAATAATAATAAATAACATTTCCCACATGTCTACTTTACATCAGCACAATTTTGGAAACACATTTTTTTTGCTAGGAAGTTATAAGGGTTAAAATTTGACCAGCAATTTCTCATTTTTATAACAAAATTTACAAAACCATTTTTTTTAGGGACCACCTCACATTTGAAGTCAGATTGAGGGGTCTATATGGCTGAAAATACCCAAAAGTGACACCATTCTAAAAACTGCACCCCTCAAGGTACTCAAAACCACATTCATGAAGTTTATTAACCCTTCAGGTACTTCACAGTAGCAGAAGCAACATGTAAGGAAAAAATGAACATTTAACTTTTTAGTCACAAAAATTATTTTTAGAAACAATTTTTTTATTTTCCCAAGGGTAAAAGGAGAAACTGGACGCCAAAATTTATTGTACAATTTGTCCGGAGTACACCGATACCCCATATGTGGGGGGCAACCACTGTTTAAGCGCACGACAGGGCTCGGAAGGCAAGGAGCGCCATTTTTCAAATAAAAATTGGCTCCAATCTTTAGCGGACACCATGTCGCGTTTGGAGAGCCCCTGTGTACCTAAAGATTGTAGTTCCCCCACAAGTGACCCAATTTTGGAAACTAGACCCCCCAAGGACATTATCTAGATGCATAGTGAGCACTTTGAACCCCCAGGTGCTTCACAAATTGATCCATAAATATGAAAAAGTACTTTTTTCGCAGAAAATTTCTTTTAGCCTCAATTTTTTCATTTCAACCTGGGCAACAGGATAAAATGGATCCAAAAAAGTGTTGGGCAATTTCTCCTGAATACAACGATACATCACATGTGGGGGTAAACCACTGTTTGTGCACACGGCAAGGCTCGTAAGGGAAGGTGCGCCATTGGACTTTTGAATAAAAAAATAGCTCCAATTGTTAACGGACACCATGTCGCGTTTGGAGAGCCCCTGTGCACCTAAAGATTGGAGTTCCCCCACAAGTGACCCAATTTTGGAAACTAGACCCCCCAAGGAGCTTATCTAGATGCATAGTGAGCACTTTGAACCCCCAGGTGCTTCATAAATTGATCCGTAAAAATGAAAAAGTACTTTTTTTCACAAAAAATGTATTTTAGCCTCAATTTGTTCATTTCTACATGGGTAGCAGGATAAAATGGATCCTACAATTTATTGAGCAATTTCTCCTGAGTACACCGATACCTCATATGTGAGGGTAAACCACTGTTTGTGTGCACGGCAGGGCTCGGAAGGGAATGAGCGCCATTTGACTTTTTGAATGAAAAATTAGCTCTAATCGTTAGCGGACATCATGTCGCGTTTGCAGAGGCCCTGATGTGCCTAAATAGTAGAAACCCCCACAAGTGACCCCATTTTGGAAACTAGACCCACCAAGGAACTTATCTAGATGTGTGGCGAGCACTTTGAACCCCCAAGTGCTTCACAGAAGTTTATAACGCAGAGCTATGAAAATAAAAAATCATTTTTCTTTCCTCAAAAATTCTTTTTTAGCAAGCAATTTTTTATTTTTACAAGGGTAACAGGAGAAATGGGACCACAAAAGTTGTTGTCCAGTTTGTCCTGCGTACGCTGATACCCCATATGTGGGGGTAAACCACTGTTTGGGCACACGTCGGGGCTCGGAAGGGAAGTAGTGACGTTTTGGAATGCAGACTTTGACAGAATCGTCTGCAGGTGTCATGTTACGTTTGCAGAGCCCCTGATGTGCCTAAACAGTAGAAACCCCCACCAATTAACCCAATTTTGGAAACTAGACCCCCCAAGGAACTTATCTAGATGTGTGGTGAGCACTTTGAACCCCCAAGTGCTTCACAGACGTTTATAACGCAGAGCCATGAAAATACAAAATCTTTTTCTTTTTCCAGGCCTTAGCGATGCTCCCGCCAGCTCCCATTCCCAGTGATGCTTTGTGACAATAACCTGTGATGACGTAGTGGTCTCGCATGATCCTATGTCATCTGGGGTCATTTTGCAAGGCATCACTGGGAACGGGAGCTGCCGTGAGCATAGCAAAGATCGAGAAGGCTGCGGGGGCCGCCGGAAGGTGAGAATAGCACAATTTTTTTTTTTTTAATTTTTTTTAACATTATACCTTTTTACTATTGATGCTGCATAGGCAGCATCAATAGTAAAAAGTTGGTCACACTTGACAAAATGGGCCCACCGTCTCGCTAAGGCCCCGGCACTTGCCCGGGTGCGCTGGGTGTTGACGCCGGCCCTGCAACTATGCTATGTATGCCTGACAAATTATGATTTTTAAACAGGCATCAGTCTGATAGAACAGACTGTATTTTTTTTGGGGGGGGTGAATTTTTAGAAAAAGAAAAAAAAAAGGAAAACTGCAACTAGGTATATAGTAAATAAGCAGCAGCAGCAGACAGCTAGGGAGCTTTCGAAGGGATGCAGTGGGAGCTATGTACGCACATACAGTGCCTGCAGGCCTTGCACTGATGTGGATATGCCGTGCCCTGCCTACCTAGCGCTGCAATATCGGGACCCATGAATTAGCCCTAAAAAGGATTGTTGTTTCTGAGGAGTTTTGTGGAATTAACAGTTGCAGACCTACACTAACTATTAAAAACACGATTCTCACCCTATCTCGGCAGCAGCTCTCCCTAATCTCACTGAATCCAGAGCTGAATGCGGCGAGAAGGGCGGCTCCAGGTCTCATACTCGGGATGATGCTGTGCGGCCAAGCCAATCAGTGCACTACCACAACAAAGATCGCTGCGGCATTTCATGGCCAGGCAGACAATCCCTGCAGCGTGATTGAGTCTCTAAAGTCCGCCAAAAAGGCTTGGTGGAGACACCAGTTACCGACAAATAATCCCGGAAATGCTCGCTGCTCGCCGAGTACAACGAGCACACTGATACTTGGGCGAGTAAAGAGTAGTGGCGAGCATGTTCGCTCATCACTAGTAATTAACCAATTAGCACAAGGCCAGAGCAGGCATTACTATGCTGAAGAAGGCCATAAAACAATGAAAAAAAAATAACTTTGAACACTTCAAAGCAGAAACCAAAAAGGAAAAAAAAAGGAAAAAAAACACCACAGGAGTGATGGATTAAATGCCATGATTTTTTTTTTTTTGCTTTTGGGTGAGTTTATTAAAAGAAAAAAAAAAAAAAAGAGTAGAACGACGCTAGCACACAGAACTATGCTGCGTATGCCTGCAAGACTATGATTTTTAAACAGATACACCAGGCCTCAGTCTGACATAACAGACTGTATAATTTTTTTTTTGTGTGTGAATTTTGGAAAAAAGAAAACTGCAGCTAATTATATAGTAAATAAGCAGCAGCAGACATTTACGGAGCTTTGGGAGGGATGCAGTGGGAGCTATGTATGCAAATACAGTGCCTGCAGGCCTTGCATTGATGCAGATATGCTGTGCCCTGCCTACCTAGCGCAGCAATCTCGGGACCCCCGATTTAGCCCTAAAAAGGACTGTTGGTTTCTCAGGAGTTTTGGACTTAACAGTTGCAGACCTACACTAACTTTTAAAAGCACGATTCTGACCCTATCTCAGCAGCAGCTCTCCCTACACTTGCTGAATCCGGAGCTCAATGCGATGAGCAGGGCGGTGCCAGGTCTCTTATACTCGTGATGATGCTGTGTGGCCAAGACAATCACTGCACGACCACAGCCAAGATGGCTGCGGTATTTCATGGCCTGGCAGACAATCCCTGCAGTGTGATTGGGTCTCTAAAGTCCACCAAAAATGCTGGTTGGAGACACCATTTCCCGCCGAGTAATCCCGGAAATGCTCGGTGCTCGCCGAGTATGACGAGTACCATGATACTCGGGCGATAATGAGTAGTGGCGAGCGAGTTCGCTCATCACAAATTTATGTAGTGTAATTGTTAAGTAGTCCCAATTAAGTCTGTCGAATGCCTTTTTGGCATCCAAGGTTAGGAAGACTGATGGCGTATTGGAAGATTTAATCAGGTTCATAATATTAATCAGTCTTCTAGTTCTGTCAGAGGCTTGGCAACCCTATGCAAAACCCGATTTGATCATTATTGATGAGATTTGGGAGTATGTTCTTTAGTCTATCCACCAGGATTTTAGAGTGTAATTTGACATCGCAGTTAATCAGTGAAATGGGTCTGTAATTTTTGATACTGTCTATCTCTCCTTTTGGTTTTGGTATTAATACTATAGTTGCCTCAAGCATTTCCTTAGGGAAAGAGCACGAGGATAATGCCTGATTGAAGACATGTACCAGTTGTGGGTCTAGCAAATTTGAAAATGTTTTATAAAATTCATTGTTGAAGCCGTCTGGGCCGGGGGATTTTTGCAGATTCAATTTTTGGATTGTCTCTGTTATTTCTTCCATGGTAAAAGGTGAGTTAAGGAAGTCTAGTTCCGATTCATTTAGCTTGGGTAGATTTAGTCCATTTAAAAAGGATTCTATATCGGCGTGTCTCGGAAAGGATGTTGGTGGGTCATTTCCCAGGTTGTAAAGACCTCTATAATACTCTGCAAATGTGTTGGCTATATATTTAGGGTGGAGTTTAAGTTCACCTGCTGGGATTTTCATTTTGTCAATTCTCTTTTTTATTCTGTCCTGTTTCAGTTTTGTCATCATAAATTTTGTGGGCTTATTAATCGAGCAGTAAACTTTGAATTTAGATGATTTGATCACATTATCGTAGTCTGAGAAAATCAACTTGTTCAGTTCCGATCTATGTTTTAAGATCTCTTTATGAATTTTGGGTGAAGGGGAGGGAAGGCTATTTTGAAGATCTTCTTTATTTTTGATTTTTGTTTGTAAGTTATCCATCTTTTCTCTTTTCATGTTTCTGTGTCTAGAAGATAATTGGATTACTTTACCTCTGATTACAGCATTGTAAGCCCACCAAAGTAGGAAGGGATCTGTCTCCTCTGAGGAGTTTTCCTTGAAATAGAATGAAGTCGTATTCTCCAGTTCTCTTTTAAATTCCAGGGACTTAATTAAAGTGGAGTTACAGTTCCAAAAGAATGTATTGTGTGTGGGAGAACCTAATGAAATTTCTCCAAGAACTGGAGAATGGACCGAGATAGTTTTGTCTAAAATAGAGACACTTTTGAATTTGGAGAGGGTTAAGACATCAGTTTGGATTAAATCGATGCATAATGAAGTCTTATGAAGTTCTTAAAAATGTATGTACTCTCTAGAGGAAGTATTAATGCATCTGAATGAGTGGAACAGTTCGCTTCTAAAGAGCTAGTTGTTTAGAGATGGTGCTAAGTGACGAGTGGGAGACGTTGAATCCAAGTGTACATCTGGTACCATATTGAAGTCCCCCAACAGGATTAAGTCTTCCTTTTTATTTGTTTCTATTTTCCTCAGTAGTTTATTTAAGAAGTGGAGATGCTTCCTGTTCGGGGCATAGACATTCACTATTGTGCATAATTTGTTGTTCAGGTGACAGATAAAGATGTGATATCTGCCCTGTGAATCACTGATTTCCTCTACTAGCTGAAATGGGATGGAATCTTTAATTATGGCTATCACTCCCGCCTTCTTCCTCACGTTAAAAGAAACAAATGTATGTGGGAACTTCTTATGGCTGAATTTAGGATGGCTGTTTTTCATGAAATGTACCTCTTGTAAGCAAATTATATCTGCCTGACTCTTTCTAACTTCTTTCCAGATGGTAAATCTTTTGGCTGGGATGTTCAGTCCCCTGACTTTGTAGGAGAGGATTTTGACACTCATAGTAACGAATTCCTCAAGTATCCATTAAAAGAAAAGTTTACGAAATCAAGTAGGCCTGAGTGGAACAAACTACAAGTAAACACAAAACCTGGCGGCACACGAGTAAAACAGTATACAATTCATACAAATAGAAAAAGGAATGATAGTCAAGAATTGTATTGTAGAGAGCTCTCCTGAAGGATCCCAACCTCCAGTAGGATCTCTCCCTTTTTGGGGGGTATAAACTCTGTGATGGGGCTCCCGCATCGTGCTCATAACATTTTTTAAATATGTGAAAAGGAATATTCAGAAGTTATATTGACAAGCCTACAATAATTTCGGAACATGTGTAGTGTATGTTATTTAGCGCTAATATTAGCTGGTATGAATGATCTAGGTTTCGTGACATCTTGCTGAGTATAAAATGCTGGAAGAGAAGAGGAGGTCATCTTCTGTCACATTGCTTTGGGGTTCTAGGAAGAGAGGAAATAAATTCCCAAGCTTCTTCTGGTGCTGGTGTGTTGAGAGGTATTGTTTTCCCCCTGTGCATGACCAGAAGTTTTGTGGGGAAGGCCCACCTGTATTGGACACCTCTTTCTCTCATTTTCATAGTAATTTCTCTAAACGACTTCCTAGCATCTATTGTGGATTTTGAGAAGTCTGCAAATATTTTTATGTTATTGAATGGTTTAGGAAAGGAACCTTTCTCCCTCATAAAGGTTTGAATTTTTCTTTAGTTCCGTAAAAATGCATGTGCAGGATTGTATCCCTAGGTTTGTCCGACGGGATATTACTAGGTCGGGGTAATCGGTGGATTCTGTCTATGTTGAGTTCTAAGTCGGACAGGGAGGGAATAGTCTCCTGAAACATGGATTTTGCATAGTTCGCTAATTCAATAGGTGGGACGTTTTCAGGTATTCCACAAATTTTTAAATGATTTCTTCTATTCCTGTCCTCTAGGTCGGCAAGTTTTAATTTTAAGTTTTCAATTTCATAGCAAAGGTCTTCATTCTGTTTAGCAAAATCATCTGTTTTATTTTCCAGTTTGACTAGCCTTTTATCGCTTTCTTCAAACTTCACAATGAAGCCGCTTACATAGGGACTATAGATATTCATTTTGTATTCTACATTCTAGTTTAATACTATCTCTTATTGTCTCGCATATAAATGATTTTAAGTCCTCATTGATTTGTTTTCCTGGCTGTGGTTTAATTTCAATATTTCTTGGAGGCATGGAAGCATTTTCTAGTTGGAGCGATTGGGGCAATCTCTCTTGGCTGGCATTTCAATTGGGGTGCTGTTAGAGGAAGAATCGTCCGGTGGTTGACTCAAATCTTCTTGGGAGTTGGATCCCTCCCTAGCATGAGCATCAGGGTTGCTTCTTTTTGTGGACTTTATTAGATCCATATCCTCTGCGAATGCTAGATCTAATGATCTGGATATGTTTTTCCCTCTGTTTGGTTCTAGTTGGGGCTGTTTTTTAGTATTGGATTTGGCTGTGAAACTAGTTTTTTGTGAACTCCCTTTAGCAGTGTTACTGCAGGAGGTGGAAGGAGTTTGTTTTCTATGGACGGAGGTTTTTTCTTCCTATTTAAGGGGGATCTTGATTTCACAGGGCTTATGAGGCTTGGAAATTCCTCGTAAGATTTTGATAGATAGTTATCTGGAGATATCATTGCCTAGGTAGTGCCTTTTTTTTATAGATGTTGAACATTTTACGTGGAGTATTACCAGTTTGTGTGTAGCTAAAAAGGAAGGACCCAAATCAAAAGGGGAGTAGTAATTACAGATACTGGGCCACACCAGGAAGTCAATGCAGCAACTAGGAGAGAGCTATCTCGATACAATTTAATTTTCTATTTTAAGGGGTAGTAGTATTGGGCGTCGGAGCAAGAGTTGTAGCTATAGCGTGATTATGCAAGTTGTCTCTTCAGAGAGGAAAAGAACTAGAACTCTAGTGCCATCTATTGGAAGGTGGCAATCTTACACCCCTATAGCATGTCACACTATAACACAGTATGCTTAGTTTCAGAATATTAAATAAATAGTTACAATACCCAGTAAATATAATTTGCTTGAGTATAACCGGTCCCCCCTTCTTTTCTAATGTTGAAAAGCGTTACTGCTGAGGGTTCCCAGTCGGTTTCTGCAGTAAAGCCGGTCTGAAAACAGTTAATGCCGTGGCAGACATAAGAAGTGGGGACTTCAAATATACTATCAGCGTCAGATGATGTGTAACGCAGGGGTTATAAGTGACATATGGAGAGTAGTGTTGAGCATTCTGATACCGCAAGTATCGGGTATCGGCCGATATTTGCGGTATCGGAATTCCGATACCGAGATCCGATACTTGCCGCATATCGGATACCGGAATCGGAAGTTCTCAATTCAAACAGCACAAATTCAGCCAATGAGGAATGATTACAAGTGTGGGCACATCCTGTTCAGCATGGTGGGCATGAAACTACTGGCAAGGCTGTGATTGGCTGCTGAAATGATGTCATGCTGCAGTTTAAAAGTCGCTGGCGCCATTTTGGGCTCACTCTGCTGTGAATTCAGTTAGGCATAGGACGCTGTGTTCTGACTGAGGGCCAGTTGAGATAGCGATTTGCTTCTTTGTGCTTTTCCCAGGCTAATTTAGCAACCGCTGTGTGTTCACCTTGCTTTTGCCTTGCAGCGCTGTTTTCACAGCGATCTGCAAGGTCTCTGTGTGTGTGTGTGTGTGTGTGAGTGCAGCCCACTCTGTAGTCTGTATGCAGCCGTAGCCGGTTGTATTCAGCTCAGGGTGGTTCACTGACTCATACAGTTCTATCCATTCCATTGTCCTTTTTTGCAAATAGTGCAGGCTGCCGCACATTTTTTCAAATAATTCCTATTAGTGGCTTTCCACCCGTTTCCAGCTAAATTGTGGAAAAACACTACATAGGATAACGTAGATGAGGTTTTTGGGGCCTTGCAGCGCCGTTTACGGCTGTCTGCACGGTCTCCGTGTGAGTGCAGCTCGCCCTGTAGTCTGTGTGCAGCCACAGCCGGTTGTATCCAGCTCAGGGTGGTTCACTGACTCATACAGTTCTATCCATTCCTTTGTCCTTTTTTGCAAACAGTGCAGCCCGCTGCACATTTTTTCAAATAATTCCTATTAGTGGCTTTCCACCCGTATCCAGCTAAATTGTGGAAAAACACTACATAGGATAACGTAGAGGAGGTTTTTGGGGCCTTGCAGTGCCGTTTACGGCTGTCTGCACGGTCTCCGTGTGAGTGCAGCTCGCCCTGTAGTCTGTGTGCAGCCACAGCTGGTTGTATCCAACTCAGGGTGGTTCACTGACTCATACAGTTCTATCCATTCCATTGTCCTTTTTTGCAAATAGTGCAGCCCGCTGCACATTTTTTCAAATAATTCCTGTTAGTGGCTTTCCACCCGTATCCAGCTAAATTGTGGAAAAACACTACATAGGATAACGTAAAGGAGGTTTTTGGGGCCTTGCAGTGCCATTTACGGCTGTCTGCACGGTCTCCGTGTGAGTGCAGCTCGCCCTGTAGTCTGTGTGCAGCCACAGCCGGTTGTATCCAGCTCAGGGTGGTTCACTGACTCATACAGTTCTATCCATTCCATTGTCCTTTTTTGCAAATAGTGCAGCCCGCTGCACATTTTTTCAAATAATTCCTATTAGTGGCTTTCCACCCGTTTCCAGCTAAATTGTGGAAAAACACTACATAGGATAACGTAGATGAGGTTTTTGGGGCCTTGCAGCGCCGTTTACGGCTGTCTGCACGGTCTCCGTGTGAGTGCAGCTCGCCCTGTAGTCTGTGTGCAGCCACAGCCGGTTGTATCCAGCTCAGGGTGGTTCACTGACTCATACAGTTCTATCCATTCCATTGTCCTTTTTTGCAAATAGTGCAGCCCGCTGCACATTTTTTCAAATAATTCCTGTTAGTGGCTTTCCACCCGTATCCAGCTAAATTGTGGAAAAACACTACATAGGATAACGTAGAGGAGGTTTTTGGGGCCTTGCAGCGCCGTTTACGTCTGTCTGCACGGTCTCCGTGTGAGTGCAGCTCGCCCTGTAGTCTGTGTGCAGCCACAGCCGGTTGTATCCAGCTCAGGGTGGTTCACTGACTCATACAGTTCTATCCATTCCATTGTCCTTTTTTGCAAACAGTGCAGCCCGCTGCACATTTTTTCAAATAATTCCTATTAGTGGCTTTCCACCCCTATCCAGCTAAATTGTGGAAAAACACTACATAGGATAACGTAAAGGAGGTTTTTGGGGCCTTGCAGTGCCATTTACGGCTGTCTGCACGGTCTCCGTGTGAGTGCAGCTCGCCCTGTTGTCAGTTCAGCCCCCAAAAAATAAATAAATAATAAAGTTCACCAAACACACCACTTTACAGTTGTGTAGGCCACATTAGCTCATATTATTTAAAGTCTAGTCCACACTTTAGAAAATTAGTGTTTCTTATACCTCTTAGGAGCTGTTCAGGAATAAGCACACAAAGCCGTTAGAACTTTTCTGCTTATCTTTATCAGTCAACCAAGATGAAGAAGGCAGGGAGTAAGGCACGTGGGCGCGGAGCAGGGAGAGGACATGGGGATTCTGTGCCTGCTGCGGGCACCGGTGACTCATCATCACCCAGTTTCAGCAGGGAACAGTCCTTCATGCGCAGCTTTGTCGGAGAGCGCCGTACACCGCTGCTGCGTGAAGACCAAATTGAAGCCGTTGTCAGATGGATGGCAGCTAACGCATCGACTTCAATTAGTGCCACATCCTCTCAGACACAGAGCACTGGAGAGCACCCATCTGTCTCTTCACCACCTGCCAAATTGCCCAGGCAGACAGAGAGCCCAGGACAGGAGCCATCTCTACTTCTGTTCTCTGAATCTCTTGGCTTGGAAACAGGGGGCCAGCCAAGCAGCACTGGAGAAATGGAAGAAGAGGCAGTGTGCAGTGATGCCCAACAGCTTTTTCTCTCTGAGTCTGAAGAGGCGGGTGGGCCAGTGCCTCCGGTCACCACACCGCAGAACGCATCTGCTGATGACACTCAGGTGCCACTATCTGGTGCATGCTGTGCTGCTGAGACTACCCAGGAGGAGCAGTTGGTGGCAGAGGGTAGTGTAGATTATGAGGTCCTTGACCCATCATGGCGTGAGGGACAGGAAGGTGGTGGGAGCAGCTCTGAGGAAGAGATTCCCCGAATGGGCCAAAGAGGGAGAGGGAGGGGGAAGACTGCGGATCCTGTAGCCTCCACTTTGGCATCCGTTAGGAGCATGTCTCTTCCAAAAACCAAAAAGGGCGCTCCCAAGACTTGCAGTGCCTGGTCCTTTTTTGACACAGTTGCAGATGACATTTGCTTTGTCAAATGCAAGGTGTGTCATCATAAAATCAAAAGAGGGAAAAATGTCAGCAACCTCAATACCTCCAATATGTGGAAACATGTGCGGACCAGGCATGCGGCGGAGTTACAAAAACACACTGAAGACCTAGGCCAACCAACAGCTGCAGCTACCACCGCTTCAGCTCATGTTGCCTCTTCCTCCAGCTCACACACAGCTGGTTTGGCTTCCTACCAGGATCGCCATGGAAGAACCTCTGGCACTGTTGTCCAGAGACCCACTGTAATTCCACCCGCAGCACCACGTTCCCAGTCATCCTCACACTCCCAGCCCACTCTACAGCCATCGGTAGTACAGGCATGGGAGAAAAGGCGGCCTTTCTCGTCAAACCACCCTCGAGCACAGGCTCTGACTGCAGGCATTGCCAAACTTCTGTTACTGGAAATGCTGTCATTCAGGCTGGTGGAGACTGACAGCTTCCGTGACTTGATGTCATTGGCAGTCCCACAGTACAATATGCCCAGCCGCTTTTATTTCAGCAGGCAAGCCGTCCCTGCCCTGCACAAGCATGTGGAGGGACACATAAAACACGCGCTACTGAACGCCGTCAGTAGCAAGGTCCACCTCACCACCGATGCATGGACCAGTCACCATGGACAGGGGCGATACCTTTCCCTCACTGCCCATTGGGTTAATGTTGTTGAGCCGGGTACAGATCGTGCGAGTGGCGCAGGACGTGTCCTGCCCACTCCAAGGATTGCAGGAATCCAGTCTGTACGCATTGACTCCTCCTCTTACACAAGTTCCTCAGAATCATCGCTGCAGGAGCCGTCACAGTCCACCTCCACATGGACCCGTGAACGTTTACCTGTTACGACTGACATGAGCACAGCCGTGGCCAAACGTCAACAGGCCATCTTGAAATTAATTTCTTTGGGGAATCGAAGCCACACAGCGCAGGAGCTCTGGAATGCCATCAAGCAGGAGAGCGATGTGTGGTTTGTGGCAGCGAATCTCCAGCCAGGCATGGTAGTGTGTGATAATGGCCGAAATCTGGTGGCAGCTCTGGGCCTCGGCAACCTCACTCACATCCCATGTCTGGCACATGTGCTCATCTTGGTCGTGCAGAGTTTTTTGAGGGACTATCCGGATCTTGATGCACTGCTGCACAAGGTCCGCCTAGAGTGTTCTCACTTGCAGCGTTCCAGCACGGCAAAATCACGCATTGCGCTCTGCAGCGCCGATTCCGCCTTCCGGAACTTCGCATCATATGTGACCTACCTACCAGGTGGAATTCCACGTTACATATGTTGGAGCGGTTGTGTGAGCAGCAGCAAGCAGTAATGGAGTACCAGCTGCATCAGGCACAAAGAAGTTGCACTCCGCGCCGTTCAGACTTCACAACCACAGAGTGGGCCACTATGAAGGACGTCTGCCAGGTTTTGCGTCCCTTCGATTATTCCACGTGGATGGCGAGTGCAGATGATGCACTAGTCAACATGACTGTCCCCCTTATCTGCCTGCTTGAAAAATCACTGCAAGCGCTAAGGGATGATGTTGTGGAAGAGGTGGAGGATGAGGATTCACCATTTCCATCATCTTCTGGACAGTCAGCGCCACGTGGTTCCTCACAAACGCGTAGGCAGGGGACACTTTGTGAGGAGGATGAGGAGGAGTCAATGGAGGAGGAAGACATCGGTCCAGAGGAGGGAGTTACACAATTGTCCAGTAGTCAGTGTGTACAGCGAGGGTGGGGTGATGACGAGCGAGCAGAGATCACGCCTCAAGCAGGGGACAGCGTTTCTAGGCCAGTTGGCAGTCTGCAGCACATGGTTGATTACATGCTGCAGTGCCTGAGAAACGACTGCCGCATCGCCCACATTCTCAACATATCTGATTATTGGGTGTTCACCCTCCTCGATCCTCGCTACTGGGACAACGTACAAAGCCTCATCACACCGTTGAACCGGGAGCGTAAAATGCGGGAGTACCAAGACACACTGGTGAATTCCATCATCTTCTCCAGTCCAACTGAGAGAAGTGCTGCTAGTGCTTTACGAAGCAGCTCAGTGCATCCAGGCAGTGGAGGAGGCTCTGCACAAAGAGGGAGCAGAAGCAGTGCCTCTGCCCAAGGCAAGACCAGTATGGCCCAACTGTGGCACAGTTTTGTGTGCCCGCCACAAATGTCTACACCATCACAGACGGCTCCAGTCAGCAGGAGGCAACGGTTCCGTCAGATGGTGACAGACTACATGTCTTGCCCTCTTGCTGTACTCCCAGACGGCTCTTCCCCTTTCAAGGTTTGGGTCTCTAAGCTGGATACATGGCCAGAGCTAAGCCAGTATGCATTGGAGGTGCTGGCTTGCCCTGCGGTTAGTGTATTATCGGAACGCGTCTTTAGTGCTTCAGGTGGTGTACTAACAGACCGTCGCATGCAACTATCCTCCGATAACGTTGACCGGCTTACTTTCCTGAAAATGAACCAGGCCTGGATCTCGCAGGAATTTGCCACTCATCTTCCTGATTAAATAATTGGGTGACTGTCTACAGTATCCAGGTCTCCTGTTGTCCACGGTGGGATTACATTAGACGACACTGCGAGGCGGGATCTCGGCGAGCGCGGCCGCACAGGCGCAGCCAGCCTGACACCAAATGATGTCAGAAGACGGGCAGCGCTAAGTGCGCCTGGCCAAGGGATAACATAACAGCACAGGCTCCGGGACGGAATCAAACAACGCTGAGGAGGCGGCACATGGCACCAAGGGGGTAGGAATGACTCACATTACAAAGGAAAGTCCCACCTCCGGGACGGTCTCACGGTATCAGGGGACACATTTTATAAGTGTTTAGTTCTGTGTTTGCAAGGAGCATAATGAAAAGAGCCACCTTTTCCTTTGGCATCCTTTGTGATGCAAAAGCTGGCTCTTTCAGCTACAAACGCCTTTTGGGGGGGGGTTAAAGGTTCCCTTTCGACTTGCTCCAATCAGGCTTCGGCCTAAACGGTGTTCATCTGCTCCTCCTGCTGTCTCTGGGCTCTAACACCGCCAGTTGGTGCCTGGAAGTGCTGTCCGCACAGTCAACAGTCGCTCCTCTGTTATTGGGGTTCAGTAACATCAGCTGCTCCCCTGCTGTGTGTGCTGCAATACCTCCTATCTGCTCCTCCTGCTGTCCCTGGGCTCTAACACCGCCAGTTGGCGCCTGTGTCATGATTCCCAATGGCAGGGAAACATAAAAACACAACGATAACGGACGAGCTCTGGGTGATGGAATCTCGAGCTGACCATGAGCTAAATCTACCACACAATTAATAGTAGCCAGGGAGCATACCTGATTAACCCTAGATGCCACGCGCCAGCCGGAGGACTAACTACCCCTGGTAGAGGAAGGAACAGACCTGGCTTACCTCTAGGGAAATACCCCAAAAGATGATAGCAGTCCCCCACATGTAATGACGGTGAGTTTAGAGGAAAAGACATACACAGTATGAAGGTAGATTTAGCAAAGAGAGGTCCACTTACTAGATAGCAGAAGGATACAAAAGAGGACTTCACGGTCAACTGAAAACCCTATCAAAAAACCATCCTGAAATTACTTTAAGACTCCTGTGTCAACTCATGACACAGGAGTGGCAATTTCAGCCCACAAGAGCTTCCAGCTACAGAGAATAACAAAACTGCAAACTGGACAAAAGATACAAAACAAAAGGACAAAGTCCACTTAGCTGATCAGCAGACTAGTAGCAGGAACATGCAACCGAAGGCTCTGGTTACAATGATGACCGGCAAGGAAATGACTGGAGAGCAAGGCTAAATAGGAAACTCCCAAACACTGATGGGAGCAGGTGAACTGAGACAGCAAAGACACACAAGTCACCAGTACCACCAGCAACCACCAGGGGAGCCCAAAAGCGGATTCACAACAGTACCCCCCCCCTTAAGGAGGGGGCACCGAACCCTCACGAGAACCACCAGGACGATCTGGATGAGCCCTATGAAAGGCACGAACCAAATCCGAGGCATGAACTTCAGAGGCAGTTACCCAAGAATTATCTTCTTGACCATAGCCCTTTCATTTAACCAGATACTGAAGTCTCCGTCTGGAAATACGGGAGTCCAGGATCTTCTCCACAACATACTCCAATTCACCCCCTACCAGCACAGGAGCAGGAGGTTCAATAGAAGGAACCACCGGTACCTCATACCTCCGCAACAACGACCGATGGAATACATTATGGATAGCGAAAGATGCCAGGAGGTCCAAACGAAAGGACACAGGGTTAAGAATCTCCAAAATCCTATAAGGACCGATGAACCGGGGCTTAAACTTAGGAGAAGAAACCCTCATAGGGACAAAACGGGAAGACAACCACACCAAGTCCCCAACACGAAGGCGAGGACCAACACGACGCCGGCGGTTAGCAAACTGCTGAGTCCTCTCCTGGGACAACTTCAAATTGTCCACCACTTGTCCCCAAATCCGATGCAACCGATCCACCACAGCATCAACTCCCGGACAATCCGAAGATTCCACCTGACCAGATGAAAAACGAGGGTGAAACCCTGAATTGCAAAAGAAAGGGGAAACCAAACTGGCAGAACTAGCCCGATTATTAAGAGCAAACTCTGCCAACGGCAAAAAGGCCACCCAGTCATCCTGATCCGCAGACACAAAACACCTCAAATAAGTCTCCAAGGTTTGATTAGCTCGCTCCGTCTGGCCATTAGTCTGAGGATGGAATGCAGACGAAAAAGACAAATCAATTCCCAACCTGGAACAGAATGTCCGCCAAAATCTAGACACGAACTGGGTTCCCCTGTCAGAAACGATGTTTTCCGGAATCCCATGCAGGCGAACCACATTTTGAAAAAACAGAGGGACCAATTCAGATGAGGAAGGCAACTTAGGCAATGGCACCAAATGGACCATTTTAGAAAAACGGTCACACACCACCCAGATGACAGACATCTTCTGAGAAACAGGGAGATCAGAAATAAAGTCTATAGAGATGTGCGTCCAAGGCCTCTTCGGAATAGGCAAGGGCAACAATAACCCACTAGCCCTAGAACAACAAGGCTTGGCCCGAGCACAAACATCACAAGACTGCACAAAAACACGCACATCTCGAGACAGGGAAGGCCACCAGAAGGACCTAGCCACCAAATCTCTAGTACCAAAAATTCCAGGATGACCTGCCAGAGTAGAAGAATGAACTTCCGAGATGACTCTACTGGTCCAATCATCAGGAACAAACAGTCTACCAGGTGGACAACGATCAGGTCTATCTGCCTGAAATTCTTGCAAAGCACGTCGCAAGTCTGGGGAGACAGCAGACAAAACCACCCCATCCTTAAGGATACCAGCAGGTTCAGAATCCCCAGGAGAGTCAGGCTCAAAACTCCTAGAAAGAGCATCTGCCTTCACATTTTTAGAACCCGGTAAGTATGAGACCACAAAATTAAACCGAGAAAAAAAACAACGACCAGCGTGCCTGTCTAGGATTCAGGCGCCTGGCAGACTCCAGATAAATCAGATTCTTGTGATCAGTCAAAACCACCACCTGATGTCTGGCACCCTCAAGCCAATGACGCCACTCCTCAAACGCCCACTTCATGGCCAAAAGCTCCCGATTACCAACATCATAGTTTCGCTCGGCGGCCGAAAATTTACGAGAAAAGAACGCACAAGGTCTCATCACTGAGCAATCGGAACTTTTCTGCGACAAAACCGCCCCTGCTCCGATCTCGGAAGCATCGACCTCAACCTGAAAGGGAAGAGAAACATCAGGCTGGCGCAACACAGGCAGGAGCAGACGAAAAGCGGCGCTTAAGCTCCCGAAAGGCCTCCACAGCAGCAGGGGACCAATCGGCAACATAAGCACCCTTTCTAGTCAAATCAGTCAAAGGTTTAGCAACGCCAGAAAACCCAGTTATAAATCGACGATAGAAATTAGCAAAGCCCAAGAATTTCTGAAGACTCTTAAGAGAAGTAGGCTGCGTCCAGTCACAAATAGCCCGAACCTTAACAGGGTCCATCTCAACAGAAGAAGGGGAAAAAATGTACCCCAAAAAAGAAATCTTTTGAACCCCAAAAACACACTTTGAACCCTTTACACACAAAGAACTAGTCCGCAAAACCTGAAAAACCCTCCTGACCTGTTGAACATGAGACTCCCAGTCATCAGAAAAAATCAAAATATCGTCCAAATACACAATCATAAATTTATCCAAATATTCACGGAAAATATCATGCATAAAGGACTGAAAGACCGAAGGTGCATTTGAAAGGCCGAAAGGCATTACTAAATACTCAAAATGGCCCTCAGGCGTATTAAATGCGGTTTTCCACTCATCCCCCTGCTTAATTCGCACCAAATTATACGCCCCACGAAGATCAATCTTAGAGAACCACTTAGCCCCTCTTATGCGAGCAAACAAATCAGTCAACAAAGGCAACGGATACTGATATTTGACTGTAATTTTATTCAGGAGTCGATAATCAATACAAGGCCTCAGAGAGCCATCCTTCTTAGACACAAAGAAAAAACCAGCTCCTAAAGGAGATGAAGAAGGACGAATATGTCCCTTTTCCAGGGACTCCTTAATATACTCTCGCGTAGCAGCATGTTCAGGCACAGATAAATTAAACAAACGACCCTTTGGAAATTTACTGCCAGGAATCAGATCTATGGCGCAATCACAATCTCTGTGGGGAGGGAGAGAACCAATCTTAGGCTCTTCAAAAACATCACGATAATCAGACAAAAATGCTGGAATCTCAGAGGGAGTAGATGACGAAATGGAAACCAAAGGTACATCCCCATGAGCCCCCCGACATCCCCAGCTTATCACAGACATTGTTTTCCAGTCAAGGACTGGGTTATGAGATTGTAACCATGGTAATCCAAGCACTAAAACATCATGTAAGTTGTACAACACAAGGAAGCGAATCACCTCCTGATGGTCTGGAGTCATACGCATAGTCACTTGCGTCCAGAATTGTGGTTTATTACTAGTCAAAGGGGTAGAATCAATACCCTTCAGAGGTATAGGGACTTCCAGTGGCTCTAAATCAAACCCACAGCGCCTGGCAAAGGACCAATCCATAAGACTCAGGGCGGCGCCAGAGTCCACATAGGCATCCACAGTAATAACTGATAATGAACAAATCAAGGTTACAGACAGAATAAATTTAGACTGTAAAGTGCAAATAGACTTATCAGCCTTCTTTGTGCGTTTAGAGCATGCTGATATAACATGAGCAGAATCACCACAATAGAAACATAACCCATTTTTACGCCTGTAATTCTGCCGCTCGCTTCTGGACAGAGTTCTGTCACATTGCATATTCTCTGGCGACTTTTCAGAAGATACCGCCAAATGGTGCACAGGCTTGCGCTCCCGCAAACGCCGATCAATCTGAATAGCCATTGTCATGGACTCATTCAGACCTGTAGGCGCAGGGAACCCGACCATAACATCCTTAACGGCATCAGAGAGGCCCTCTCTGAAATTTGCCGCTAGGGCGCACTCATTCCACTGAGTAAGCACAGACCATTTACGAAATTTTTGGCAGTATATCTCAGCTTCATCTTGCCCTTGAGATAGGGCTATCAAAGCTTTTTCAGCTTGAATCTCCAAATTAGGTTCCTCATAAAGCAAGCCTAAAGCCAGAAAAAAGGCATCCACATTGAGCAATGCAGGATCCCCTGGTGTCAATGAAAATGCCCAGTTTTGAGGGTCACCTCGCAGCAAAGAAATCACAATCTTAACCTGCTGGACAGGATCTCCAGAGGAGTGAGGTCTGAGAGAAAGGAATAATTTACAATTATATTTGAAATTCAGAAACCGAGATCTATCTCCGGAAAACACCTCTGGTGTAGGAATCTTAGGTTCAGACATCGGAGTATGTATAACAAATTCTTGTAAATTTTGAACCTTAGTAGCAAGATTATTTAAACCTGCAGCCAAGCTCTGAGGATCCATCTTTAAACAGGTGAGATCAGAGCCATTCAAGGATTAGAAGGAGAGAACGGTAAAGGCTGTAATTAGAGCTGAAATACAACTGATCCAACTATGGAGCAAACATAGGGAAAAAAAAAAAAAAACTCTACAGACTTCTTTTTCTCTCCTTTCTTCTGCCAGTAACTTTAACACGGGCCGGTCATACTGTCATGATTCCCAATGGCAGGGAAACATAAAAACACAACGATAACGGATGAGCTCTGGGTGATGGAATCTCGAGCTGACCGTGAGCTAAATCTACCACACAACTAATAGTAGCCAGGGAGCATACCTGATTAACCCTAGATGCCACGCGCCAGCCGGAGGACTAACTACCCCTGGTAGAGGAAGGAACAGACCTGGCTTACCTCTAGGGAAATACCCCAAAAGATGATAGCAGTCCCCCACATGCAATGACGGTGAGTTTAGAGGAAAAGACATACACAGTATGAAGGTAGATTTAGCAAAGAGAGGTCCACTTACTAGATAGCAGAAGGATACAAAAGAGGACTTCACGGTCAACTGAAAACCCTATCAAAAAACCATCCTGAAATTACTTTAAGACTCCTGTGTCAACTCATGACACAGGAGTGGCAATTTCAGCCCACAAGAGCTTCCAGCTACAGAGAATAACAAAACTGCAAACTGGACAAAAGATACAAAACAAAAGGACAAAGTCCACTTAGCTGATCAGCAGACTAGTAGCAGGAACATGCAACCGAAGGCTCTGGTTACAATGATGACCGGCAAGGAAATGACTGGAGAGCAAGGCTAAATAGGAAACTCCCAAACACTGATGGGAGCAGGTGAACTGAGACAGCAAAGACACACAAGTCACCAGTACCACCAGCAACCACCAGGGGAGCCCAAAAGCGGATTCACAACATGCCTGGAAGTGCTGTCCACACAGTCAACAGTCGCTCCTCTGTTCTTGGGGTTCAGTAACATCAGCTGCTCCCCTGCTGTGTGTGCTGCAATACCTCCTATCTGCTCCTCCTGCTGTCCCTGGGCTCCAACACTGCTGGTTGCTGCCCGGAAGTGCTGTTTGCACAGAGCCAAACACCTCGCCAATGTGTTAGTGGGGTTCAGTAACGCCTGCTGCTCCCCTGCTGTGTAGCCGGCAATGTGTCATGCGACCGCCACGCTGGCACACTAACAGACATTTACATGCCTCCAGTGCAGGCTTCGGCCTACACTCTGCTCCTCCTGCTGTCCTTGAGCTCCAACACTGCTGGTTGCTGCCCGGAAGTGCTGTTTTCACAGAGCCAAACACCTCGTCAATGTGTTAGTGGGGTTCAGTAACGCCTGCTGCTCCCCTGCTGTGTATCCGGCAACGTGTCATGCGACCGCCACGCTGGCACAACTAAAATTTTATGGGAACCTGCCCACCCCCACCCCCCCAGGCGTTTGTTACTGAACGAGCCACCCTGTGCAGCAGTAATGCTGCAGAAGGAAAAGGTGGCTCTTTTAATTATGCTCCTTTCAAAGGCTGAACTAGACACGTATAAAATGTGTCCCCTCACACCGTTAAACCGTCCCGGAGTTGGGACTTTCCTTTGTAATGTGACGCAGCACAGCCGTCATTCCTACCCCCTTGGCGCCATGCGCCGCCTCCTCAGCATTGTTTGATTCTGTCCCAGAGCCTGCGCTGTTCTGTTATCCCTTGGCCAGGCACAATTAGTGCTGCCCGTCTTCTGACATCATTTGGTGTCAGGCTGGCTGCGCCTGTGCGGCCGCGCTGGCCGAGATCCCGCCTCGCAGTGTCTTCTGATTTAATCACACTGCGGGCTTGGGATCCATGGGCATGCACAGTGCATATCTTCACCTCAGGCTGTCACTCATCTCCCTCCGCCTTCTTCAGACTGTGCACCGTCAGCTGATCCCTAATAGCATGCCACAGCCATGACGCCGCACAGTCTGAAGAAGCCGGAGGGAGGGGAGTGAGAGGCGAAGATATGCACTGTGCATGGCCATGGATCCCAGGCCCACGGTGGGATTACATTAGACGACACTGCGAGGCGGGATCTCGGCCAGTGTGGCATCACAGGCGCAGCCAGCCTGACACCAATTGATGTCAGAAGACGGGCAGCGCTAAGTGTGCCTGGCCAAGGGATAACATAACAGCGCAGGCTCCGGGACAGAATCAAATAATGCTGAGGAGGCGGCGCACGGCGCCAAGGGGGTAGGAATGACGGCTGTGCTGCGTCACATTACAAAGGAAAGTCCCACCTCCGGGACGGTTTAACGGTGTGAGGGGACACATTTCATACGTGTCTAGTTCAGCCCTTGAAAGGAGCATAATTAAAAGAGCCACCTTTTCCTTTGGCATCATTAGTGCTGTGCAAAATGGCTCTTTCAGCAACAAACGCCTGGGGTGGGGGTTAAAGGTTCCCTTTCAACTTGCTCCAGTGCAGGCTTCGGCCTACACTGTGCTCCTCCTGCTGACCCCGGGGTCTAACACCGCCAGTTGGCACCCAGAAGTGCTGGCTGCACAGAGCCTAACACCTCGCCAATGTGTCAGTGGGGTTCAGCAATGCCAGCTGTTCCCCTGCTGTGTAGCTGGCAACGTGTCCTGCAAACGCCACGCAGATACAAAGCTGCCACCAGTGCAGGCTTCGGCCTACACTCTGCTCCCTCTGCTCCTCCTGCCGACCCTGGGCTCTAACACCGCCAGTTGGCGCCCGGAAGTGCTGGCTGCACAGAGCCAAACACCAGCCAATGTGTCAGTGGGGTTCAGCAACGCCAGCTGTTCCCCTGCTGTGTAGCCGGCAACGTGTCCTGCAAATGACACGCAGACACAACAGCCCTAAAACTGCCGCCAGTGCAGGCTTCGGCCTACACTCTGCTCCCTCTGCTCCTCCTGCTGACCCTGGGCTCTATCACCGCCAGTTGGCGCCCAGAAGTGCTAGCTGCACAGAGATAAACACCAGCCAATGTGTCAGTGGGGTTCAGCAACGCCAGCTGTTCCCCTACTGTGTAGCTGGCAATGTGTCCTGCAAATGCCACGCAGACACAACAGACCTAAAACTGCCGCCAGTGCAGGCTTCGGCCTACACTCTGCTCCCTCTGCTCCTCCCGGAAGTGCTGGCTGCACAGAGAAAAACACTTACAATGTGTCAGTGGGTTTCAGCAACGCCAGCTGTTCCCCTGCTGTGTAGCCGGCAACATGTCCTGCAAACGCCACGCAGACACAAAGCTGCCGCCAGTGCAGACTTCGGCCTACACTCTGCTCCATCTCCTCCTGCTGTCCCTGGGCTCTAACACCGCCAGTTGGTGCCCGGAAGTGCTGGCTGCACAGAGAAAAACACCCGCCAATGTGTCAGTGGGGTTCAGCAACGCCAGCTGTGCCCCTGCTGTGTAGCCGGCAACGTGTCCTGCAAACGCCACGCAGACACAAAGCTGCCGCCAGTGCAGGCTTTGGCCTACACTCTGCTCCCTCTCCTCCTGCTGTCCCTGGGCTCTAACACTGCCAGTTGGTGCCCAGAAGTGCTGGCTGCTCAGAGAAAAACACCAGCCAATGTGTCAGTGGGGTTCAGCAACGCCAGCTGTTCCCCTGCTGTGTAGCCGGCAACGTGTCCTGCAAACACCACGCAGACACAACAGACCTAAAACTGCCGCCAGTGCAGGCTTCGGCCTACACTCTGCTCCCTCTCCTCCTGCTGACCCTGGGCTCTAACACCGCCAGTTGGTGCCCGGAAGTGCTAGCTGCACAGAGAAAAACACCAGCCAATGTGTCAGTGGGGTTCAGCAACGCCAGCTGTGCCCCTGCTGTGTAGCCGGCAACGTGTCCTGCAAACGCCACGCAGACACAAAGCTGCCACCAGTGCAGGCTTCGGCCTACACTCTGCTCCCTCTCCTCCTGCTGTCCCTGGGCTCTAACACCGCCAGTTGGTGCCCGGAAGTGCTGGCTGCGCAGAGAAAAACACCCGCCAATGTGTCAGTGGGGTTCAGCAACGCCAGCTGTGCCCCTGCTGTGTAGCCGGCAATGTGTCCTGCAAACGCCACGCAGACACAAAGCTGCCGCCAGTGCAGGCTTCGGCCTTCACTCTGCTCCCTCTCCTCCTGCTGTCCCTGGGCTCTAACACTGCCAGTTGGTGCCCAGAAGTGCTGGCTGCACAGAGAAAAACACCAGCCAATGTGTCAGTGGGGTTCAGCAACGCCAGCTTTTCCCCTGCTGTGTAGCCGGCAATGTGTCCTGCAAACGCCACGCAGACACAAGAACTGAACTTGAAGGGAACCTGTCCCCCCCAGGCATTTGTATGTATAACAGCCACCTTGTACAGCAGTAATGCTGCATTTGTACAAGTTGGCTCACTAAGTTATTCTCCTTACACACGTCGAACTCAACACGTATAAAATGTGTCCCCCGAGACCATTAAAACGTCCCTGAGGTGTGACTTTCCTTTGTAATGACACGCAGCGACCCCCTTGGTGGCGCAGCCCTTCTTATGACATCATTGTTTGGCTGGCTGCGCCTCTGCGGCCACCCTGCCTGACACAACGCCCCTCGGTGTCTTATTTATTTAGACTGCGAGGGTGTGATTTATGGGTATGAGCGGTGCATATCTTCGCCTGTCCCTCATCTCCTTCCGCCTTCTTCAGACTGTGCGGCTTCATGGACGTTGCATGCAATAAGGGATTAGCTGACGCCGCACAGTCTGAAGCAGGTGTAAGAACCCGAGCGAGAGGCGAACATATGTACTGTGCAAGGCCATGAATCCCAGCCCTGCAGTGTGAATAAATGAGAAGACACTGCGGGGCTGGGATTCATGGGCATCGCGAACCGCACCGGCCGACATTAAATGATGTCAGAAGACGGGCAGCGCTAACAGCGCAAGGCCAAGGGATAACACGACAGCGCATACTCCTGTACAGCAAATAACGACGCTCAGGAGGCTGCGCCCAGCACCAAGGTGGGATTTTTGACAGCTGTGCTGCGTCTCATTAAGAAGGAAACTCCCGCCTCCAAGACAGTTTGACTGTATAAGGGGCTAAATGTTATACGTATTTCTTTCAGCGTGTGCAAGGAGCAAAATTAAAAGAGCAACCTTTGACTTGTGCAGCATTACTGCTGCCCAAGGTGTGGCTCTTCTAGTTTGTTACACCTGAGGGGGGGTTAAAGGTTACCTTTAAAATTGGTTCAATTAGGCTTCGGCCTACACTCTGCTCCGTCTCCTCCTGCTGTCTCTGGGCTCTAACACCGCCAGTTGGTGCCCGGAAGTGCTGGCTGCACAGAGAAAAACACCCGCCAATGTGTCAGTGGGGTTCAGCAACGCCAGCTGTGCCCCTGCTGTGTAGCCGGCAACGTGTCCTGCAAACGCCACGCAGACACAAAGCTGCCTATAGCACAGGCTTAGGCTTACACTCTGCTCCCTCTCCTCTGTTGTGAATTCCGTTCTTGGGCTCCATCCTGTGGTTGCGAATGGTATTTTTGGGAGTTCTGCTCTTGGGCTCCCTCTGGTGGTTTCAAGTGGAACTTAGCAGCTGCGTTCACTAATCGGTTTCCTGGCCTTGTTATTTAACTGGGCTTTTGGCTTTAGTGGATGCCAGCTGTCAATGTATTTCCTGTGGATTCAGTCCTTTCCTGGAAGTTCTCTGTTGGCCAGTCCATTTTCAGCTTAAGATAAGTCTGCTACTTTTTGGGTGTTTCCCTGCTTATGACCTTCTGTTCAGTTCAATTTATGTCTCTTTGTCCAGCTTGTCATTATGAAATATTCCGGCTAGTTGGAAGCTCTGGGGTCGCAGATTTGCCCCTCCACACCGTGAGTCGGTGTGGTGGTTATTTTTGTAAACTCTGCGTGGACTTTTAGTTTTTATACTGACCGCACAGCAACCTATCCTATCTCTGTCTATTTAGATAGTATTGGCCTCCTTTGCTAAAAAATCTAGTTTCATTTCTGAGTTTGTCATTTCCCTCTCCACTCACGGTCAATATTTGGGGGGGGATATCTTCCTTTGGGGGTTTCTCTGAGGCGAGATAGCTTTCCGTTTCCATCTTTAGGAGTAGCTAGTTCTTAGGCTGTGCAGAGGCGTCTAGGCAGAGTTAGGTACGCTCCACGGCTATTTCTAGTGTTGTTGTTAGGAGTAGGGATTGCGGTCAGTAAAGTTACCACCTCCTCAGAGCTTGTCCTATTTTTGTTTTACCCACCAGGTCATTTCAGTGCTGCTCCGTAGTGAGTCCATGATTGGTTTTGCCCACCAGGTCATCTCAGTATCGCTCCGTACCCACCAGGTCATAACAGTACAGCTGGCCCACAATGTGTTAAATGCATCTGAAAAGAGGGAAGAGAAAGTTCTGAGTCATTTTTTTTTGTGTTGCTTGTTTTGTCCTTCTTTTTCCCCTTGATTTTTGGATGGTGCAGGAGCTTGGTGCTGATATGGACGTTCAGGGTCTGTCTTCGCGTGTTGATCATCTCGCTGCAAGGGTACAGAGTATCCAAGACTATGTTGTTCAAACTCCTGTTTCTGAGCCTAGAATTCCTATTCCTGATTTGTTTTCTGGGGATAGATCTAGGTTTTTGAATTTTAAAAATAATTGCACATTATTTTTTGCTCTGAGACCCCTTTCCTCTGGTGACCCCATTCAGCAGGTGAAGATTGTTATTTCTCTGTTGCGTGGCGACCCGCAGGACTGGGCATTCTCCCTTGAGCCAGGGAATCCTGCATTGCTCAATATAGATTCGTTTTTTCAAGCACTTGGACTACTTTATGACGAACCCAATTCTGTGGATCAGGCAGAAAAAATTTTGCTGGCTCTGTGTCAGGGTCAGGAAGCAGTAGAGATATATTGTCAGAAATTTAGAAAGTGGTCTGTGCTTACAAAATGGAATGAGGATGCCCTGGCGGCTATTTTCAGAAAGGGTCATTCTGAAGCTCTTAAAGATGTTATGGTGGGGTTTCCCACGCCTGCTGGTTTGAACGAATCAATGTCTCTGGCCATTCAGATTGATCGGCGCTTACATGAACGTAAGGAGGTGCACCATATGGCGGTGTCCTCTGGGCAGAGTTCTGAGCAGCGTCGGACTGGGGTGTCTGGGGCCCACCAGAGGAATGGACTCTAGGGGCCCACCCTACAGCTATATGCAAATATCTGTCATTATAGTGGAGCATCGGCTGTAAAACACCGGCGGCTGCTGCACATCTACCGTGTGCCCCAATAACTGGGATGTATAATTACGGTAGTTTACATTAATGTGGTTCTAGGTAAAACAAGTTATCACTGATCCATGGGCTCCACAGGATAGGTGATCGCTTAGATCCGACCATTAGAAACTGGGGAAGTTTTATCCCTGACAGGACACTTTTATCACTATTTTAAAATGCAGCGGCAGGTGGGATTTCTGACCGCAGCTCCATTCATTCTCTTTGGGGCTTCCAGAAAAAAACAAGTGCAGCCACTGAGGGAATGAATGGATCAGTGATCTAGTCGGACATGCCACTCCAGTCTAAAGGGGATGAAAAGTTCCACATTTTGCTGAGTGGGTCCAAGCAGTCAGACCCCCACCAATCAATATGTTATCACTTATCCTGTGGAGAGGTGATTACTTTTTTCCACAGGAAACCCCTGTAAGTGCATCTCCGCCGCTGTGTACAAAGCATTAAAACTCTAATGGAAATAAAGAATCTTCTCCTAATTAATATCAGAGAGAACAAATGACCGCCATACACAACACAATCCACTATACCAAGACCAATAATACCACATACAGGAAGAAATACCACCACACCATGACCAGACCACATAGTGACCGAATAATACTACATACAAGGGACAAATACCACCGCACCGTGTCAACACCACATATTACCACCACTTGGTGACCAAATAGCACATACAAGGGACAAATACCACAACACCATTTCCAGACCACATATTACCACCACATAGTGACTGAATACTACAATACTGATCAGAAATAAAAAAAACAAAAAAAACCACAATACTATCACCATAAGGCTGCTGTCACACTAGCAGTATTTGGTCAGTATTTTACATCAGTATTTGTAAGCCAAAACCAGGAGTGGAACAATTTGAGGAAAAGTATAATAGAAACATGTGCACCACTTCTGCATTTATCACCCACTCCTGGTTTTGGCTTACAAATACTGATTTCCACATATAGTGGGATCTATGCAATAAAGCGATCTCCACTATAGTACTAATATAAAATAAATTTTATTGAACATAATGTTAAAAACACAAATAGGATAAAATTACTACATGTAAGAAAGGTACACAATCCAATAAAAGGGACTATACTGCCATGGGAGATTGCAAGATGGCTCAGGCTGAATGCAGTATATATACAATGAGAAATACCTATGCTATGATATGAGAGTCCATGGATGGAAAGCTGCCTCTATCAACGATACCTAGCTTAATAATATGGTGTCCTAAATCAGACCCCTCAAAAATACATGGCATATGCTAGAGGTAGTAAAAGGATATTACCTTACTGTTCGCCTGCTGCAATGACCCCGGCGTCCCTCTAGCATATGCCATGTATTTTTGAGGGGTCTGATTTAGGACACCATATTATTAAGCTAGGTATCGTTGATAGAGGCAGCTTTCCATCCATGGACTCTCATATCATAGCATAGGTATTTCTCATTGTATATATACTGCATTCAGCCTGAGCCATCTTGCAATCTCCCATGGCAGTATAGTCCCTTTTATTGGATTGTGTACCTTTCTTACATGTAGTAATTTTATCCTATTTGTGTTTTTAACATTATGTTCAATAAAATTTATTTTATATTAGTACCATAGTGGAGATCGCTTTATTGCATAGATCCCACTATATGTGGAAGTTTTGCTGGGTGGTACATATACCCTTCGTTTTGAAGGGATTTGTCTTTGTAAAAACATAGAGCAATTACGTGTGATTACAAATACTGATGTAAAATACTGACCAAATACTGAATGTGTGACGGCAGCCTAAGTGACATTATACACAGGAGATCTGTACTTAGTATGCAGTGTCTGTGTAGAGGTAATACAGAGATCACTGGTGGTATTATACACAGGAGCTCTGTATATAGTGTATAGGTAATACAGTGATCACTGGTGACATTATACACAGGAGCTCTGTATATAGTATACAGTGTATAGTGTCAGTGTATAGGTAACACTGACTCACCAGTGACGTCTCTAGGTGAAGTCCTTCATCTTTCATCCAGCACAGACCGCCATCATTTCTTCCAGCCAGAGGGGGTATTCGGAGCCCCAGGCAGAGTAATTACACCATCATGGGTAAGCAATCTCGCATTTAGTAGGCACAGTAATTGACTTTAAGCATGTTAGGAGTATGTCCACATGGACCTTCAAACTATACAATATAGTCACACCATGCTTTTTTGTGCTGAGACTGATGCTGATTTATGAGAAATACCCTGATGTGTTTTTTACCTTTTTCTTCTTTTGCCTGTGATCTGGATGTTTGTTACTAGGGTTTTTCCTTTCATCTATGTACTATAATATGTTATGTGCTTCTTTTTAATATTGCTACAATAAAATTTACATTTTTATATCTATTTATTTGGTATTTTTTCTTTTTTCTATATATATATTCGTATAAAAACTCCTTTTTTTGGTTAAATTAAGTTATTTGGAGTATACGTTACTATTTTCCATTTACATACATGGGTAAGGACAATCCATTGCTTACACTTACACACATATGGTGTGGGGCCCATGTGGTTTCTGTTGGTTTGATTTCAGGACTCATTTCTGCAGGAAATAACACAGTTATCTCGAGCTCCACTTGCAGAACACATTACTTAATTTTTCACAACTTCTGCATTACACCACATGAAGAAAAAGAGGCGACATAGTGTCACTCTACACAGTAACAGGACCGCCCCCCCAATTAAAACAGTATACTCAAAAAATAAAATAAATACATCACTGCAGTAATAATATCCCTTAATTAGCCCCTATGGTAATAATATTCCCCACCCTGGCCCCGTTTATCTCATTCCTGGCTCCAGCCATATGTTCTCGCATCCTGCCCTCATGAGTATCCATTCTACCCCATATGATCTCCCCATCCTGCCCCATCTGTCTCCATCGTATCCATCCTGCCCCATGATCCAATCCTGCCCCATGTCTTTCATTCTGCCCCGTGTCTCCAATCATGCCCTGTATCTACATTCTGCCCATGCCTCCAGTCCTGCCCTCAGTGTGTCCAGCAATCTACCCCAGTGTGTCCAGCATATTACCCCCAGTGTGTCCAGCAACCTGCCCCAGTATGTCCAGCATATTGCCCCAGTGTCCAGCAATCTGCCCCAGTGTGTCCAGCATTGCCTCCAGACAGTGTATCCAGCAATCTGCCCCAGTATGTCCGGCAATCTGCCCCAGTGTCCAGCAATCTGTCCCAGTATGTCCAGCATTGCCCCCAGACAGTGTGTCCAGGAATCTGCCCCAGTATGTCTGGCAATCTGCCCCAGTGTGTCCGGCAATCTGCCCCAGTGTGTCCGGCAATCTGCCCCAGTGTGTCCAGCATATTACCCCCGTGTGTCCAACAATCTGCCCCCAGTCTGTCCAGCGTTCTGCCCCCAGTCTGTCCAGCGTTCTGCCCCCAGTCTGTCCAGCGTTCTGCCCCCAGTCTGTCCAGCGTTCTGCCCCCAGTCTGTCCAGCGTTCTGCCCCCAGTCTGTCCAGCGTTCTGCCCCCAGTCTGTCCAGCGTTCTGCCCCCAGTCTGTCCAGGGTTCTGCCCCCAGTCTGTCCAGCGTTCTGCCCCCAGTCTGTCCAGCGTTCTGCCCCCAGTCTGTCCAGGGTTCTGCCCCCAGTCTGTCCAGCGTTCTGCCCCCAGTCTGTCCAGCGTTCTGCCCCCAGTCTGTCCAGCGTTCTGCCCCCAGTCTGTCCAGCGTTCTGTCCCAGTGTGTCTCCAGCAATCTGCCCCCAGTGGGTGTCCAGCATTCTGCCCCCCCCCCCCTCCAGTGTCCCCCACTGCTCCAGGGGCACCTGCCACTCCGGGGGCCGCTCTGGGGGCCCCCCGGCCGCCACCCTTCCACCCTCCTTGAAGACGATACTCACCCTGCTGCCTGCTCCAGCGATGGTCTCGGCGTCTGCTCTGCACTGCATCTTCTTCCTGCTTGTGCTTGTGCGGTCATGTGATACTGATTAAAGTCATGAATATGCGCATATTCATGGCCTTAATGAAGTGGTACCACGTGACCGCACAAGCAGGAAGAAGATGCAGTGCAGAGCAGACGCCGAGACCATCGCTGGAGCAGGGTGAGTATCGTCTTCAAGGAGGGTGGGTGGGGGGCGGCCAGGGGGGCCCCCGGAGCAGTGGGGGCCCCTGGAGCAGTGGGGGCCCTGCCAGCAGGTGTCAGTGCCTGGGCCCACCGGGGGATCCACCGATTCCCCGGTGGGCCAGTCCGAGCCTGGTTCTGAGCCTATGCAATGCGATAGAGTTTTGACGAGAGCAGAACGGCTGGAGTTCAGACGTCAGAATGGGCTGTGTTTTTACTGTGGTGACGCTACTCATGCTATCTCTGACTGCCCGAAGCGAACTAAGAGGGTTGCTAGGTCGGTTACCATCAGTACTTTACAGCCTAAATTTCTCTTGTCTGTTACCCTGATTTGCTCATTGTCATCCTTTTCTGTAATGGCATTTGTGGATTCTGGCTCTGCCCTGAACTTAATGGACCTGGAATTTGCCAAGCACTGTGGTTTTTCCTTGGAGCCGTTGCAGAGTCCTATTCCCTTGAGGGGGATTGATGCTACGCCATTGGCCAAGAATAAACCTCAGTACTGGACACAGTTAGCCATGAACATGGCTCCAGCACATCAGGAAAATATTCGCTTTTTGGTGTTGCATAATTTGCATGATGTGGTTGTGCTGGGGTTTCCATGGTTACAGGTACATAATCTAGTGCTGGATTGGAAATCCATGTCCATGACTAGTTGGGGTTGTCAGGGGATACATAGTGACATTCCTCTGATGTCAATTTCCTTGTCCCCTTCTTCTGAGATTCCTGAGTTTTTGTCAGATTTCCAGGATATATTTGAGGAGCCTAAATCCAGTCCTCTGCCTCCTCATAGGGACTGTGATTGCGCTATTAATTTGATTCCTGGCTGTAAGTTCCCTAAGGGTCGACTTTTCAATCTGTCTGTGCCAGAGCATACCGCTATGCGGACTTATGTAAAAGAGTCCTTGGAGAAGGGGCATATTCGTCCGTCTTCATCACCGTTGGGAGTGGGGTTCTTTTTTGTTGCCAAGAAGGATGGCTCCTTGAGGCCCTGTATAGATTATCGCCTTCTCAATAAGATCACGGTCAAATTCCAGTACCCTTTGCCTTTGCTTTCTGATTTGTTTGCTCGGATTAAAGGGGCTAGCTGGTTTACCAAGATTGACCTTCGAGGGGCGTATAATCTGGTTCGCATCAAACAGGGTGATGAATGGAAAACAGCATTTAATACGCCCGAAGGCCATTTTGAATATCTTGTAATGCTTTTCGGGCTCTCTAATGCTCCATCTGTGTTTCAGTCCTTTATGCATGATATTTTCCGGGAGTATTTGGATAAATTTATGATTGTATATTTGGATGATATTTTGTTTTTTTCCGATGATTGGGAGACTTATGTGAAGCAGGTCAGGATGGTATTTCAGATTCTTCGTGCTAATACACTGTTTGTGAAGGGGTCTAAGTGCCTTTTTGGAGTTCAGAAGGTTTCTTTTCTGGGGTTCATTTTTTCTCCCTCGGCTATTGAAATGGACCCTGTTAAGGTCCAGGCTATTTATGATTGGACTCAGCCCACATCTGTGAAGAGCCTTCAGAAATTTTTGGGCTTTGCTAATTTTTATCGCCGCTTCATTGCTAATTTTTCTACTGTGGTTAAACCTCTGACCGATTTGACCAAGAAAGGTGCAGATGTGGTGAATTGGTCCTCTGCAGCTGTGGAGGCCTTTCAGGAGCTTAAGTGTCGTTTTACTTCTGCCCCTGTGTTGCGTCAGCCAGATATTTCTCTCCCTTTTCAGGTTGAGGTTGACGCTTCTGAGATTGGGGCAGGAGCTGTTTTGTCTCAGAGAAGGTCTGATGGCTCTGTGTTGAAGCCGTGTGCTTTCTTCTCCAGAAAGTTTTCACCTGCTGAGCGTAATTATGATGTCGGCAATCGGGAGTTGTTGGCTATGAAGTGGGCATTTGAGGAGTGGCGACATTGGCTTGAGGGAGCCAAGCATCGTGTTGTGGTCTTGACCGACCATAAGAATCTGATTTACCTTGAGTCGGCCAAGCGCTTGAATCCTAGACAGGCTCGGTGGTGTTTGTTTTTCTTCCGTTTTGATTTTGTGGTCTCGTATCTTCCGGGATCTAAGAATGTGAAAGCTGATGCCTTGTCTAGGAGTTTTTTGCCTGATTCTCCTGGAGTCCGTGAGCCGGCTGGTATTCTCAAGGAGGGGGAGATTCTTTCTGCTATCTCCCCTGATTTGCGGCGGGTGCTTCAGGAGTTTCAGGCTGATAGACCCGACCGCTGTCCTGTGGGGAAATTGTTTGTTCCTGATAGATGGACTAATAAGGTGATTTCTGAGATCCATTGTTCGGTGTTGGCTGGTCATCCTGGGATCTTTGGAACCAGAGATTTGGTTGCCAGGTCCTTTTGGTGGCCTTCTTTTTCACGGGATGTGCGTTCCTTCGTGCAGTCCTGTGGGATTTGTGCTCGGGCTAAGCCCTACTGTTCTCGTGCTAGTGGGTTGCTTTTGCCCTTGCCTATCCCTGAGAGGCCCTGGACGCATTTTTCCATGGATTTTATTTCCGATCTTCCTGTGTCTCAGAAGATGTCTGTCATCTGGGTGGTTTGTGACCGGTTTTCTAAAATGGTCCATTTGGTACCTTTGCCTAAGTTGCCTTCCTCCTCTGATTTGGTTCCTTTGTTTTTCCAGCATGTGGTTCGTTTGCATGGTATTCCGGAGAATATTGTGTCTGACAGAGGTACCCAGTTTGTTTCTAGGTTTTGGGTCCTTTTGTGGTAGAATGGGCATTAATTTGTCTTTTTCTTTGGCATTTCACCCTCAGACAAATGGACAGATGGAGCGAACCAATCAGACCTTGGAAACCTACTTGAGATGCTTTGTGTCTGCTGAACAGGATGATTGGGTTACCTTCTTGCCGTTGGCCGAGTTTGCCCTTAATAATCGGGCTAGTTCGGCTACTTTGGTTTCGCCTTTTTTTTGCAATTTCGTTTTTCATCCTCGTTTTTCTTCAGGGCAAGTTGAGCCTTCGGACTGTCCTGGGGTGGATTCTGTGGTGGACAGGTTGCAGCGGATTTGGACTCATGTGGTGGACAATTTAACCCTTGTCAGGCTGCATAATTTTACAACCTTAACAGGCTGCATAGGTACAATTGTACCTTCACATATACCTCCACTGTGGGAAGACTTTACTTGGTTTCAGAAACTAAAGTTCATTCAGCTACAAATGTTATGCTGATATCTATTGTTCAGTGTTGTTACTGGTCACTTATGTTGCTGTCAATTAAGTTAATTCAAACTGGGAGTGGCTTCTACTTGTCTTCCTGCCTCCCTCCTCTCATTAGCCATTTTGCTGTTCATCTCATTGCTGTGAGCACACATTTCTAGGCTTGTGAAGTCTTCAATTTCTTGGAAACGAAGGTAGGAAAGTCTCACAGCATCTAACAGCCAGTTATACCTTTATTCTCATTATGTGGGGACAGAACAGTCAAATTGTCTTTCAGCCTGGACTTGGCTTACATATATTTTGTATGAAACTTATCACTATAGGTATAATTTTTATACGAAAAATGGATAATAATTAGTATCTACATATTGTTTTACGATGTTTTATTTATATTCAGCACAAAATACGAAGCCAAAATTCATCTAGCAAGTCATCATGAGTGATAGTAATGCTGGATCTAGTTTCCGCCATAATCCAAGAAAACGTGTTTGCAGGTTAGTATAATTTTGTGAAAAGCCAATAATGTAGTATTTCGGAAAATTATTTATTTTACATTTTTTCATATTTACAGATTTACGTCTGACGAAATAATGCGAATGCTAGAAGAATCTGATTCTGAGCATGAGGATGAACCATATGTTGCATCTGATGATGAAAACTATGTACCACAAGTGGATGTTACTGAAGAAGATTCAGACATTGAACAAGAAATGGTCATAGAGCATGAAAATGAATACGAATCAGACGAAAGTGTTGAGGATGATTCTGTGCCTCAAAGTGCAGGCGACATTTGGACTGCTAAGGATGAAACTCAATGGTGCAGTAATCCACTGCCAAATGCACAAACAAAATCTCGTAATGTCCTATGACAAAGAGGTGGCCCTGCAGCAATCAGCAACCTATATACAGCAAAAGAGCTATTCAAGTCCATCATGACTCCCGAGATGTGTGACATCATATTACGGGAAACGAATCGAAAGGCCAAGAGAGTTTGTGATGCTTACAACAACGAACTGGTACAACGTTTTCCTGATTCTTCCAAACGGCCACCACAAAAAACATTCAAGCAATTTACTGAAACTGAACTTCATGCATTTTTGGGCATACTGATTGCTGCTGGTGTGCACAGAGCCAACAAAGAGAATCTGGAGGAAATGTGGAATGTTGCTGCTCTGCCTCTTATACGTGCAGCCATGTCTCGTGACCGCTTCAAGATGATACTCAGATTTATCAGGTTTGACAACGAAAATACACGTGCAGAACGTGTGCAAACAGATAAAGCTGCACCAATACGGGACATCTGGACAATGCTGAACAGTAATCTGGAGAGAGCCTACAAGCCATATCATTGTATCACCGTCGACGAGCAATTATTTCCATTTAGAGGTCATACTAAATTTACCCAGTATATACCTTCAAAACCAGCTAAATATGGCATAAAGATTTTCTGGGCTTGTGACTCATCAAATGCCTACCCTTTACAAGGTCAGCTCTACACTGGGAAACCAACTGATGGTCCTCGACAAGTAAACATTGGAGAACGAACAGTATTGGACCTAGTGAGCTCGTATAAAGGCTCTGGAAGAAATGTCACCACCGATAACTTCTTTACAACCATGGAACTAGCTAAGGTATTGAACTCCTGGAACATGACACTAGTTGGTACAGTGAGAAAAAACAAAAGGTTCCTACCTAACAACATGCAGCCTGCCAAAGAAAGGCCTGTAAACTCGACAAATTTTGCCTACAATCATGATGCAACAGTCTGTTCATATGTACCAAAGAAGAACAAATCAGTCATGCTTCTATAATCTATGCACATGACGGGAGAAGTTGAAGAGACACTAGCAGCTAAGCCAGAGATAATAAAATACTACAACATAACAAAAGGTGGCGTTGATGTTATGGATAAAATGTTGGGAGAGTACACTGTGAAACGACGAACATCACGTTGGACTTTGGCATTTTTCTACAATATGATTGATGTCAGTGGGTTAGCATCCTACATCATCTACAGAGAACACAATCCAAGCTTCAGGGCAAAGGATCAACGAAGAAAGTTCCTGAAAGATCTCGCAAATCAGCTGTGTATGATTGCAATTGAAGATCGTAGTACAAACAAAATGATAATGAGAAACCATTTTCTTCGAGGTGCAATAGAAATGGTGCTTGGACGATGCATTGTGGTAGCATCGCAGCCAGCAGCTGGCCCCAACATACCTCATGGTAGTCGTGGACCCTCCCCTGTTGTTGGTAGTTGCTATGTCTGCAGAGACCTGAGGCGAAAACAACGCAAGACTAGAAAGTCTTGTGTGGTTTGTGTGAAACCCATTTGCGATGAACACTCTGTAGCAAAGCCAACATGCATTACTTGCAAAGAAAATCAATAAAAAAAAGTTTCTTACATTTTCTTTTATAATGTAAATGAACAGTTTTTTACTTGTTTATAATAGTTAAATAGCATTATCATAAAAAAAAAAAATTTATGCTTTTTCCCTTGCATTATCTTCATTCAAAATATATGAGGTACATTTGTACCTATGCAGCTTGTTATGGATGCAAAAAGATCTCGACCCCTTATCTCGGAAGCGGGTGGAGATATTTTATTGAAATTTGGCCAATATATTCTGGACCAAAAATGTAGAGATGTCACGAAATTTCAGCCCTCTACGTCTTTTCAAAAAAAAGTTATTGCAATTTTAAAACGGAATAGTTACAATTGTACCTATTCAGCCGGATAAGGGTTAACATTGTCTCAGGAAAAGGCTCAACGTTTTGCTAACCGCCGTCGGTGCGTTGGTCCCCGGCTTCGGGTTGGGGATTTGGTCTGGTTGTCTTCTCGTCATGTTCCTATGAAGGTCTCTTCCCCTAAGTTCAAACCTCGTTTTATTGGTCCTTATAGGATATTGGAAATTATCAAACCGGTGTCTTTTCGTTTGGCCCTTCCAGCTTCGTTTTCCATTCATAATGTGTTCCATAGATCTTTGTTGCGGAGATATGTGGTGCCCATGGTTCCCTCCGTTGACCCTCCTGCTCCGGTGTTGGTTGAGGGGGAGCTGGAATATGTGGTGGAGAAGATTTTGGATTCTCGTCTTTCAAGGCGGAAACTTCAGTATTTGGTCAAGTGGAAGGGTTATGGCCAGGAGGATAACTCTTGGGTTTTTGCCTCCGATGTCCATGCTGCCGATTTGGTACATGTTTTTCATTTGGCTCGTCCCGATCGGCCTGGGGGCTCTGGTGAGGGTTCGGTGACCCCTCCTCAAGGGGGGGGGTACTGTTGTGAATTCCGTTCTTGGGCTCCATCCTGTGGTTGCGAATGGTATTTTTGGGAGTTTTGCTCTTGGGCTCCCTCTGGTGGTTTCAAGTGGAACTTAGCAGCTGCGTTCACTAATCGGTTTCCTGGCCTTGTTATTTAACTGGGCTTTTGGCTTTAGTGGATGCCAGCTGTCAATGTATTTCCTGTGGATTCAGTCCATTCCTGGAAGTTCTCTGTTGGCCAGTCCATTTTCAGCTTAAGATAAGTCTGCTACTTTTTGGGTGTTTCCCTGCTTATGACCTTCTGTTCAGTTCAATTTATGTCTCTTTGTCCAGCTTGTCATTATGAAATATTCCAGCTAGTTGGAAGCTCTAGGGTCGCAGATTTGCCCCTGTGAGTTGGTGTGGTGGTTATTTTTGTAAACTCTGCGTGGACTTTTAGTTTTTATACTGACCGCACAGCAACCTATCCAATCTCTGTCTATTTAGATAGTATTGGCCTCCTTTGCAAAAAAATCTAGTTTCATTTCTGAGTTTGTCATTTCCCTCTCCACTCACCGTCAATATTTGTGGGGGGCTATCTTCCTTTGGGGGTTTCTCTGAGGCGAGATAGCTTTCCGTTTCCATCTTTAGGGGTAGCTAGTTCTTAGGCTGTGCAGAGGCGTCTAGGCAGAGTTAGGTACGCTCCATGGCTATTTCTAGTGTTGGTGTTAGGAGTAGGGATTGCGGTCAGTAAAGTTACCACCCCCTCAGAGCTTGTCCTATTTTTGTTTTACCCACCAGGTCATTTCAGTGCTGCTCCGTAGTGAGTCCATGATTGGTTTTGCCCACCAGGTCATCTCAGTACGGCTCCGTACCCACCAGGTCATAACACTCCTCCTGCTGTCCCTGGGCTCTAACACCGCCAGTTGGTGCCCGGAAGTGCTGGCTGCACAGAGAAAAACACCCGCCAATGTGTCAGTGGGGTTCAGCAACGCCAGCTGTGCCCCTGCTGTGTAGCCGGCAACGTGTCCTGCAAACGCCACTCAGACACAAAGCTGCCACCAGTGCAGGCTTCGGCCTACACTCTGCTCCCTCTCCTCCTGCTGTCCCTGGGCTCTAACACCGCCAGTTGTGTTGTGAATTAGACTTTTTGGCTCCCTCTTGTGGTCACTAGTGGTATGACTCTGGGATTGTCTTTTTTCTGTTTGGCACTCACCTGGGTCGTTAGTCCAGGGGTGTCGCTATATTAACTTCCTGGATCCTTAGTCCAGTGCCTGGCATCGTTGTAATCAGATCCTTCTGTTGCTCCTGTCTGCTGGTCCTGGCTTGCTTCTTTGTTTTTTGAGTTACTTGCTTTGCTACTATTTTTTGTCCAGCTTGTACTAAATGTGATTTCTGACCTTGCTGGAAGCTCTAGGGGGCTGTGTTATGACCCCAATGGCGAGGGTCTCAGAGAAATAGGTAAGTCTGCGAAGTACAAAAATCCAGCTCATAGGGCAGTGGTAACTGGGTTGACCATATATCTACTCCTAACGCCAACACTAGAAGTAGCCGGGGAACATGCCTACGTTGGTCGCTAGATGTCTCGCGCCAGCCGGAGAACTAACTACCCCTAGAAGAGGAAAACAAAGACCTCTCTTGCCTCCAGAGAAAGGACCCCAAAAGTAGGATACAAGCCCCCCACAAATAATAACGGTGAGGTAAGAGGAAATGGCAAACATAGAAATGAACTAGGTTTAGCAAAGAGAGGCCCGCTTACTAATAGCAGAATGTAGTAAGATAACTTATATGGTCAACAAAAACCCTATCAAACATCCACGCTGGAAATTCAAGAACCCCCGAACCGTCTAACGGCCCGGGGGTAGAACACCAGCTCCCTAGAGCTTCCAGCAAGGACAGGATACAGATTAAGTACAAGCTGGACAAAAATGCAAACAAAAACAAATAGCAAAAAGCAAGAAAGCAGACTTAGCTTAATCTAGCAGGAACCAGGATCAGTAGACAAGAGCACAACAGATTAGCTCTGATTACAACGTTGCCAGGCATTGAACTGAAGGTCCAGGGAGCTTATATAGCAACACCCCTGAACTAACGGCCCAGGTGAGCATACAAGGGATGACTGACATACCCAGAGTCAAATCACAAGTAACCACTAGAGGGAGCCAAAAAGCAAATTCACAACAGTACCCCCCCCTTAGTGAGGGGTCACCGAACCCTCACCAAGACCACCAGGGCGATCAGGATGAGCGGCGTGAAAGGCCCGAACTAAATCGGCCGCATGCACATCAGAGGCGACCATCCAGGAATTATCCTCCTGACCATAGCCCTTCCACTTGACCAGGTACTGAAGCCTCCGCCTGGAGAGACGAGAATCTAAGATCTTCTCCACCACGTACTCCAACTCGCCCTCAACCAACACCGGAGCAGGAGGCTCAGCAGAAGGAACCACAGGCACAACGTACCGCCGCAACAAGGACCTATGAAATACGTTGTGAATGGCAAACGACACCGGAAGATCCAGGCGAAAGGACACAGGATTAAGGATTTCCAATATCTTGTACGGACCAATGAATCGAGGCTTAAATTTGGGAGAGGAGACCTTCATAGGAACAAATCGAGAAGACAGCCATACCAAATCCCCAACACGAAGTCGGGGACCCACACTGCGGCGGCGGTTGGCAAAACGCTGAGCCTTCTCCTGTGACAACTTCAAGTTGTCCACCACATGATTCCAGATCTGCTGCAACCTATCTACCACAGAATCCACCCCAGGACAGTCAGAAGGCTCCACATGTCCCGAGGAAAAACGAGGGTGGAAACCAGAGTTGCAGAAAAATGGCGAAACCAAGGTGGCGGAACTAGCCCGATTATTAAGGGCAAATTCAGCCAACGGCAAGAAGGTCACCCAATCATCCTGATCAGAAGAGACAAAACACCTCAAATAAGCCTCCAGAGTCTGATTAGTTTGCTCCGTTTGTCCATTAGTCTGTGGATGAAAAGCGGACGAAAACGACAAATCAATGCCCATCCTACCACAAAAGGATCGCCAGAACCTGGAAACAAACTGGGATCCTCTGTCCGACACAATATTCTCAGGAATGCCGTGTAAACGGACCACGTTCTGGAAGAACACAGGAACCAGATCGGAAGAGGAAGGCAGCTTAGGCAACGGAACCAAATGGACCGTCTTGGAGAAATGATCACATATCACCCAGATGACAGACATGCCCCGAGACACCGGAAGATCAGAAATGAAATCCATAGAGATGTGTGTCCAAGGACTCTTCGGGACAGGCAAGGGCAAGAGCAACCCGCTGGCACGAGAACAGCAAGGCTTAGCTCGAGCACAAGTCCCACAGGACTGCACAAAAGACCGCACATCCCTTGACAAGGACGGCCACCAAAAGGACCTGGCCACCAGATCCCTGGTGCCAAAAATTCCCGGGTGCCCTGCCAACACCGAGGAATGAACCTCGGAAATGACTCTACTGGTCCACCTAGCAGGTACAAGCAATCTGTCAGGTGGACAAGAGTCAGGCCTACCAGCCTGAAATCTCTGCAACACACGTCGCAGATCCGGAGAAATAGCTGACAAGATAACTCCTTCCTTAAGAATACCCACAGGTTCAGCGACTCCAGGAGCATCAGGCACAAAGCTCCTAGACAGAGCATCGGCCTTCACATTCTTCGAACCTGGTAAATACGAGACCACAAAGTCAAAACGGGAGAAAAACAATGACCAGCGGGCCTGTCTAGGATTCAGGCGTTTAGCAGACTCGAGATACATCAGATTTTTGTGATCAGTCAAAACCACCACACGATGCTTAGCACCCTCAAGCCAATGACGCCACTCCTCAAATGCCCACTTCATGGCCAACAACTCCCGATTGCCCACATCATAATTTCGCTCTGCAGGCGAAAACTTCCTAGAGAAAAAGGCACAAGGTCTCATAGTAGAGCAACCAGGACCTCTCTGAGACAAAACGGCCCCTGCCCCAATCTCCGAAGCATCCACCTCAACCTGAAAGGGCAGTGAGACATCAGGCTGGCACAAAACAGGCGCCGAAGTAAACCGGCGTTTCAACTCCTGGAAAGCCTCCACGGCAGCAGGAGCCCAGTTAGCTACATCAGAGCCTTTCTTGGTCATATCCGTCAAAGGTTTAACAACGCTAGAAAAATTAGCGATAAAACGACGGTAAAAGTTAGCAAAACCCAAGAACTTCTGAAGACTCTTAACTGACGAGGGCTGAGTCCAATCATGAATAGCTCGGACCTTGACTGGGTCCATCTCCACAGCAGAAGGGGAAAAAATGAACCCTAAAAAGGGAACCTTCTGTACACCAAAGAGACACTTTGAGCCTTTAACAAACAAAGAATTTTCACGCAAAATCTTGAAAACCATCCTGACCTGTTCTACATGCGAGTCCCAATCATCAGAAAAAACCAGAATATCGTCCAGATAAACGATCAAAAATTTATCCAGATACTTCCGGAAAATGTCATGCATAAAGGACTGAAAAACTGAAGGCGCATTAGAGAGCCCAAAAGGCATCACCAAGTACTCAAAATGACCTTCGGGCGTATTGAATGCGGTTTTCCATTCATCTCCCTGCTTAATGCGCACAAGGTTGTACGCACCACGAAGATCTATCTTGGTGAACCACTTGGCACCTTTAATCCGGGCAAACAAGTCTGACAACAGCGGCAAAGGATACTGAAATTTGACAGTGATCTTATTTAAGAGCCGATAGTCAATACAAGGCCTCAAAGATCCGTCCTTTTTGGCCACAAAAAAGAATCCCGCACCAAGAGGGGAAGAAGAAGGACGGATATGCCCCTTCTCCAGAGACTCTCTAATATATGAACGCATAGCGGTATGTTCAGGTACCGACAGGTTAAATAATCTTCCCTTAGGAAACTTACTGCCTGGAATCAACTCTATTGCGCAGTCACACTCCCTATGAGGAGGCAGTGCACTGGACCTGGACTCGCTGAAAACATCCTGATAATCAGACAAATACTCCGGAACTTCCGAAGGCGTAGAAGAAGCAATAGACACGGGCAGGGAATCCCCATGATTTCCACGGCATCCCCAACTTGACACTGACATGGCCTTCCAATCCAAGACTGGATTATGGGTCTGCAACCATGGCAACCCCAAAACAACCAAATCATGCATTTTATGCAAAACAAGAAAACGTATAACCTCCCGATGTTCAGGAGTCATACACATGGTAACCTGTGTCCAAAACTGCGGTTTATTTTCTGCCAACGGCGTAGCATCAATACCCCTAAGAGGGATAGGATTTTCTAATGGCTCAAGAACAAAACCACAGCGCTTGGCAAATGACAGATCCATAAGACTCAGGGCAGCACCTGAATCTACAAACGCCATGGCAGGATAAGATGACAGTGAACAAATCAAAGTTACAGATAGAATAAATTTAGGTTGCAAATTACCAACGGTGACAGGACTAACAACCTTAGTTAGACGTTTAGAGCATGCTGAGATAACATGTGTAGAACCACCACAGTAGTAACACAAGCCATTCTGGCGTCTGCGAGAAGGCCCAATCCTGAGGGTCGCCCCGTAAAAAAGAAATAACAATTTTCACTTGCTGAGCGGAGTCTCCAGATGAACAGGGTCTCAGGGACAAAAATAATTTACAATTATTCCTGAAATTTCTAAACTTAAATCGGTCTCCGAAAAACAATTCAGGAATCGGTATCTTAGGTTCTGACATAGGATTTCTGGTAACATAATCTTGTATGCCCTGCACACGAGCAGCAAGCTGGTCCACACTTGTAATCAAGGTCTGGACATTCATGTCTGCAGCAAGCTTGAGCCACTCAGAGGTAAAGGGGAAAAGAAAAAAAAAATGAGAGAGAGAAAAAAAAAACTCAGAATTTTCTTTCCTATAATCCCGCTTCTGCAATGCATATAACATTTAATACTGGCCTGGCAAACTGTTATGACCCCAATGGCGAGGGTCTCAGAGAAATAGGTAAGTCTGCGAAGTACAAAAATCCAGCTCATAGGGCAGTGGTAACTGGGTTGACCATATATCTACTCCTAACGCCAACACTAGAAGTAGCCGGGGAACATGCCTACGTTGGTCGCTAGATGTCTCGCGCCAGCCGGAGAACTAACTACCCCTAGAAGAGGAAAACAAAGACCTCTCTTGCCTCCAGAGAAAGGACCCCAAAAGTAGGATACAAGCCCCCCACAAATAATAACGGTGAGGTAAGAGGAAATGACAAACATAGAAATGAACTAGGTTTAGCAAAGAGAGGCCCACTTACTAATAGCAGAATGTAGTAAGATAACTTATATGGTCAACAAAAACCCTATCAAACATCCACGCTGGAAATTCAAGAACCCCCGAACCGTCTAACGGCCCGGGGGGATAACACCAGCTCCCTAGAGCTTCCAGCAAGGACAGGATACAGATTAAGTACAAGCTGGACAAAAATGCAAACAAAAACAAATAGCAAAAAGCAAGAAAGCAGACTTAGCTTAATCTAGCAGGAACCAGGATCAGTAGACAAGAGCACAACAGATTAGCTCTGATTACAACGTTGCCAGGCATTGAACTGAAGGTCCAGGGAGCTTATATAGCAACACCCCTGAACTAACGACCCAGGTGAGCATACAAGGGATGACTGACATACCCAGAGTCAAATCACAAGTAACCACTAGAGGGAGCCAAAAAGCAAATTCACAACAGGGCTGGTGTTCTCCCCCCGGCCATTAGACGGTTCGGGGGTTCTTGAATATCCAGCGTGGATATTTTAATAGGGTTTTTGCTGACCATATAAGTCATCTTACTATATTCTGCTATTAGCTAGTGGGCCTCTCTTTGCTAAATACCTAGCTCATTCTTATGTTTGTCTTTTCCTCTTACCTCACCGTTATTATTTGTTGGGGGCTTGTATCCAACTTTTGGGGTCTTTTCTCTGGATGCAAGAAAGGTCTTTCTTTTCCCTTCTAGGGTTAGTTAGTTCTCCGGCTGGCGCGAGACGTCTAGAACCAACGTAGGCACGTTCCCCGGCTGCTTCTATTTGTGGTGCTAGGATTAGATATATGGTCAGCCCAGTTACCACTGCCCTATGAGCTGGTTTTTTGTGTTTGCAGACTTGGTATTTATTCCTGAGACCCTCTGCCATTGGGGTCATAACAGTATGCCAGGCCTACATTGAATGTTTAATGCATTGCAGAAGTGGGATATAAGAAAGGAAATTCGAAATTTTTTTTTTTCCTCTCTTCCTCCCCTTTACCTCTGAGTGGCTTGAGCTTGCTGCAGACATGAATGTCCAGACCTTGATTACAAGTGTGGACCAGCTTGCTGCTCGTGTGCAAAGCATACAAGATTTTGTTACCAGTAGTCCTATGTCTGAACCTAAAATACCTATTCCTGAACTGTTTTCTGGAGACCGATTTAAGTTTAGGAATTTCAGGGATAATTGTAAATTGTTTCTATCCCTGAGACCCCGTTCATCTGGAGACTCAGTTCAGCAAGTTAAAATTGTTATCTCTTTTTTACGGGGCGACCCTCAGGATTAGGCCTTCTCGCTAGCGCCAGGAGATCCGGCATTGGCAAATATTGATGCGTTTTTTCTGGCGCTGGGATTGCTTTACGAGGAACCCAATCTTGAGGTTCAGGCAGAAAAAGCCTTGCTGGCTATTTCTCAGGGCCAGGATGAAGCTGAAGTGTATTGCCAAAAATTTCGGAAATGGTCCGTGCTTACTCAGTGGAATGAGTGTGCTCTGGCCGCAAACTTCAGAAATGGCCTTTCTGAAGCCATTAAGAATGTGATGGTGGGTTTCTCCATTCCTACAAGTCTGAATGATTCCATGGCGCTGGCTATTCAAATTGACCGGCGTTTGCGGGAGCGCAAAACCGCTAATCCTCTGGTGGTGTTGTCTAAACAAACACCTGATTTGATGCAATGTGATAGAATTCAGACCAGAAATGAGCGGAAAAATCATAGACGTCAGAATGGGTTGTGTTTTTACTGTGGTGATTCTACACATGTTATATCAGCATGCTCTAAACGCCTAACAAGGGTTGTTAGTCCTGTCGCCATTGGTAATTTGCAACCTAAATTTATTTTGTCTGTGACTTTAATTTGCTCATTGTCCTCCTACCCTGTTATGGCGTTTGTGGATTCAGGTGCTGCCCTGAGTCTTATGGATCTGTCGTTTGCCAAGCGCTGTGGTTTTGTTCTTGAGCCGTTGGTTAATCCTATCCCTCTGAGGGGTATTGATGCTACGCCATTGGCGGAAAATAAACCGCAGTTTTGGACACAGGTAACCATGTGCATGACTCCTGAACATCGGGAGGTGATTCGTTTTCTTGTTCTGCATAAAATGCATGATTTGGTCGTTTTGGGGTTGCCATGGTTACAGACTCATAATCCAGTCTTGGATTGGAAGGCAATGTCTGTGTCAAGTTGGGGCTGTCAGGGTATTCATGGTGATTCCCCGCCGGTGTCTATTGCTTCCTCTACTCCTTCGGAAGTTCCTGAGTATTTGTTTGATTATCAGGATGTGTTCAGCGAGTCCAGGTCCAGTGTTCTGCCTCCTCATAGGGACTGTGACTGTGCCATAGATTTGATTCCAGGTAGCAAATTTCCTAAGGGAAGACTATTTAATCTGTCTGTACCTGAGCATACCGCAATGCGTTCGTATATCAAGGAATCTCTGGAGAAGGGGCATATCCGTCCTTCCTCTTCCCCTCTTGGTGCGGGATTCTTTTTTGTGGCCAAGAAGGACGGATCTTTGAGACCTTGTATTGACTATCGGCTTTTGAATAAAATCACTGTTAAATTTCAGTATCCTTTGCCTCTGTTGTCAGACTTGTTTGCCCGAATTAAAGGTGCCAAGTGGTTCACCAAGATAGATCTTCGTGGTGCGTACAACCTTGTGCGCATTAAGCGAGGAGATGAATGGAAAACCGCGTTTAATACGCCCGAAGGTCATTTTGAGTACTTGGTGATGCCTTTTGGGCTCTCTAATGCTCCTTCAGTGTTTCAGTCCTTTATGCATGATATTTTCCGGAAGTATCTGGATAAATTTATGATCGTTTATCTGGATGATATTCTGGTTTTTTCTGATGACTGGGACTCGCATGTAGAGCAGGTCAGGATGGTGTTTCAGGTTTTGCGTGAGAATGCTTTATTTGTTAAGGGCTCAAAGTGTCTCTTTGGAGTACAGAAGGTTCCCTTTTTGGGGTTTATTTTTTCCCCTTCTGCGGTGGAGATGGACCCAGTCAAGGTCCGTGCTATTCATGATTGGACTCAACCCACGTCAGTTAAGAGTCTTCAGAAGTTCTTGGGTTTTGCTAACTTCTACCGTCGTTTTATTGCTAATTTTTCTAGCATTGCTAAACCTTTGACGGATATGACCAAGAAAGGTTCTGATGTTGCTAACTGGGCTCCTGCAGCCGTGGAGGCTTTCCAGGAGTTGAAGCGCCGGTTTACTTCGGCGCCTGTTTTGTGCCAGCCTGATGTCTCACTTCCCTTTCAGGTTGAAGTGGATGCTTCTGAGATTGGGGCAGGGGCCGTTTTGTCGCAGAGAGGCCCTGGTTGCTCTGTGATGAGACCTTGTGCCTTTTTCTCGAGGAAGTTTTCGCCTGCTGAGCGGAATTATGATGTTGGCAATCGGGAGTTGTTGGCCATGAAGTGGGCATTTGAGGAGTGGCGTCATTGGCTCGAGGGTGCTAAGCATCGTGTGGTGGTCTTGACTGATCACAAAAATTTGATGTATCTCGAGTCTGCTAAACGCCTGAATCCTAGACAGGCCCGCTGGTCATTGTTTTTCTCCCGTTTTGACTTTGTGGTCTCATATTTACCAGGTTCAAAGAATGTGAAGGCTGATGCTCTTTCAAGGAGCTTTGTGCCTGACTCTCCGGGAGTCGCAGAAACCAGTTGGTATTCTTAAAGAGGGAGTTATCTTGTCAGCCATTTCTCCGGATTTGCGACGTGTGTTGCAGAGATTTCAGGCTGGCAGACCTGACTCTTGTCCACCTGACAGACTGTTTGTTCCTGATAAGTGGACCAGCAGAGTCATTTCCGAGGTTCATTCCTCGGTGTTGGCAGGGCATCTGGGAATTTTTGGCACCAGAGATCTGGTGGCTAGGTCCTTTTGGTGGCCTTCCTTGTCACGGGATGTGCGGTCGTTTGTGCAGTCCTGTGGGACTTGTGCTCGAGCTAAGCCTTGCTGTTCGCGTGCCAGCGGGTTGCTCTTGCCCTTGCCTGTCCCGAAGAGGCCTTGGACACACATTTCCATGGATTTCATTTCAGATCTCCCGGTGTCTCAGGGCATGTCTGTCATCTGGGTGGTATGTGATCACTTTTCTAAGATGGTCCATTTGGTACCTTTGCCTAAGCTGCCTTCCTCTTCCGATCTGGTTCCTGTGTTCTTTCAGAATGTGGTTCGTTTACACGGCATTCCTGAGAATATTGTGTCTGACAGAGGATCCCAGTTTGTTTCCAGGTTCTGGCGATCCTTTTGTGCTAGGATGGGCATTGAGTTGTCGTTTTCGTCTGCCTTTCATCCTCAGACTAATGGACAAACGGAGTGAACTAATCAGACTCTGGAGGCTTATTTGAGGTGTTTTGTTTCTGCGGATCAGGATGATTGGGTGACCTTCTTGCCGTTGGCTGAGTTTGCCCTTAATAATCGGGCTAGTTCCGCTACATTGGTTTCACCATTTTTCTGCAACTCTGGTTTCCATCCTCGTTTTTCCTCGGGACATGTGGAGCCTTCTGACTGTCCTGGGGTAGATTCTGTGGTGGATAGGTTGCAGCAGATCTGGAATCATGTGGTGGACAACTTAAAGTTGTCACAAGAGAAGGCTCAGCGTTTTGCCAACCGCCGCCGCGGTGTGGGTCCCCGACTTCGTGTTGGGGATTTGGTATGGCTGTCTTCTCGATTTGTTCCTATGAAGGTCTCCTCTCCTAAATTTAAGCCTCGCTTCATCGGTCCTTACAAGATATTGGAAATCCTTAATCCTGTGTCCTTTCGCTTGGATCTTCCTGTGTCGTTTGCCATTCACAACGTGTTCCATAGGTCTTTGTTGCGGCGGTACGTTGTACCTGTGGTTCCTTCTGTTGAGCCTCCTGCTCCGGTGTTGGTTGAGGGCGAGTTGGAGTACGTGGTGGAGAAGATCTTGGATTCTCGTCTCTCCAGGCGGAGGCTTCAGTATCTGGTCAAGTGGAAGGGCTATGGTCAGGAGGATAATTCCTGGCTGGTTGCCTCTGATGTGCATGCGGCTGATTTAGTTTGTGCCTTTCACGCTGCTCATCCTGATCGCCCTGGTGGTCTTGGTGAGGGTTCGGTGACCCCTCCTTAAGGGGGGGTACTGTTGTGAATTAGACTTTTTGGCTCCCTCTTGTGGTCACTAGTGGTATGACTCTGGGATTGTCTTTTTTCTGTTTGGCACTCACCTGGGTCGTTAGTCCAGGGGTGTCGCTATATTAACTTCCTGGATCCTTAGTCCAGTGCCTGGCATCGTTGTAATCAGATCCTTCTGTTGCTCCTGTCTGCTGGTCCTGGCTCTTGCAAAATTAAGCTAAGTCTTGCTTCTTTGTTTTTTGAGTTACTTGCTTTGCTACTATTTTTTGTCCAGCTTGTAATAAATGTGATTTCTGACCTTGCTGGAAGCTCTAGGGGGCTGGTGTTCTCCCCCCGGCCGTTAGACAGTTCGGGGGTTCTTGAATATCCAGCGTGGATATTTTAATAGGGTTTTTGCTGACCATATAAGTCATCTTACTATATTCTGCTATTAGCTAGTGGGCCTCTCTTTGCTAAATACCTAGCTCATTCTTATGTTTGTCTTTTCCTCTTACCTCACCGTTATTATTTGTTGGGGGCTTGTATCCAACTTTTGGGGTCTTTTCTCTGGATGCAAGAAAGGTCTTTCTTTTCTCTTCTAGGGTTAGTTAGTTCTCCGGCTGGCGCGAGACGTCTAGAACCAACGTAGGCACGTTCCCCGGCTGCTTCTATTTGTGGTGCTAGGATTAGATATATGGTCAGCCCAGTTACCACTGCCCTATGAGCTGGTTTTTTGTGTTTGCAGACTTGGTATTTATTCCTGAGACCCTCTGCCATTGGGGTCATAACACAGTTGGTGCCCGGAAGTGCTGGCTGCACAGAGAAAAACACCCGCCAATGTGTCAGTGGGGTTCAGCAACGACAGCTGATCCCCTGATGTGTAGCCGGCATCGTGTCCTGCAAATGCCACGCAGACACAGCAGACCTCCAAATGCCTCCAGTGCAGGCTTCGGCCTACACTCTGCTCCCCCTGCTGACCCTTTGCTCCAACCCCACTAGTTGGGGCTCTAAGAAGACAAGCTTGAATAGGTCCCCATCCTGGTTCCAGTACCGTCAGCTGGTTCTGGGTTGAGCCTTTGGCTTAGGTGCCTCCTTCTGGGTATCCGAGTTCCACCAACGTCAGGTGGTCCTTGGTAGTGCTTTCAGGCACGGGTACCTCCTGCTTAGTAACCGGGTTCCAGTAACGTCAGCTGGTCCTCGGTAGTTCCATTGGCTCTTGGACCTTCGGCTACCCATCCGGGTTCCAGTACTGTCAGCTGGTTCTCAGCAGTGTCTTTTGCTTTTGTACCTTCTGCTCCCCATCCCGGTTCCAGTACCGTCAGCTGGTTCTGGGTTGAGCCTTTGGCTTAGGTGCCTCCCTCTGGGTATCCGAGTTCCACCAATGTCAGGTGGTCCTTGGTAGTGCTTTCAGGCACGGGTACCTCATGCTTAGTAACCGGGTTCCAGTAACGTCAGCTGGTCCTCGGTAGTTCCATTGGCTCTTGGACCTTCGGCTACCCATCTGGGTTCCAGTACCGTCAGCTGGTTCTCGGCAGTGTCTTTTGCTCTTGTACCTTCTGCTCCCCATCCTGGTTCCAGTACCGTCAGCTGGTTCCAGGCAGAGCCTTTGGCTTAGGTGCCTCCCTCTGGGTATCCGAGTTCCACCAAAGTCAGGTGGTCCTTGGTAGTGCTTTCAGGCATGGGTACCTCCTGCTTAGTAACCGGGTTCCAGTAACATCAGCTGGTCCTTGGTGGTTCCATTGGCTCTTGGACCTTCGGGTAGCCATCCGAGTTCTAGTTCCATCAGCTGTTTCTCAGCATTTTCTCAGCCTTCTTGTACCTTCTGCTACGTTTCCAAGTTCAAGACCCTAAAGACGATGACCCGGAAGACCACCCCTAAGATGACGACGACACCAGAGACGACAACCACTGAGATGACGACGACCCTGGAGACGACGACGACATGGGAGACCGAGAAGCAGAAGAACAAGAGGCTGCAGAACAAAGAGCAGAAGAACATTAAGCATAACACTAAATATCAGAGCAAAAGATATTATCTAAATTATAAGCAAAAGAAGACTAAGCAGTGTATGGGGGTGAGTCCGTTCCTCCTCGTGGTGCCCCTGGATAAAGCCTGATGCTGCAGGCCAAACTGAACGCGGACAAATCTAACTCTTTTGTGACAGGCAGAACGGAAGGTGTAATCTTCTAACTTTTATAGATAACAACTACGGGAATGCCTGTCACAAATAAGAATATGATGAAGAAGTTGAATATGAAGAAGAATAATAGTTAAGTAAAAAGAATATGAACAATGTAACAAAAAAAAATTATAGGTAGAAGATGAAGAAGAAGATGAATAAGGTGAAGAAGAACTTGATGTCAAAGATGCTGATGATGATGAAGAAGAAAGTGTGGGAGAAGTAAAAAAGAGGGTGAAGGGCGTGGAAGTAGTGAAACATCAATATCTGACAAAATAAAAAAAATCTTAACATAGTCAATATCTTTGTAACTCCGAACGTCTTAAAAAAAAATTTAAATTCCTGCTATTCTATTTGATTGGGCTAAACCTCTATGCCTTTAATGTCTCCGCCACCTCCCCCAATACATCCTACATTATTCTTAGTTGTTTTCCTTCATGTAGAATGAACCTACAAGGAAAGAAAGGGTTTATTTTAATTCCGATATTTTCGTCCCATTGACTTGCATTGGTATCGGGTATCGGTACCGATACTTTCCGATACCGATACTTTCCGATATCGGAAGGTATCGCTCAACACTAATGGAGAGTTTCTTACTAAGCTAAAGATTTTTTGGTCAGCAAAATGTTGTCCAATAATGTTGTAAGACACTCCAATAAAAATACTCTACTACCAAAAAAAAAGGCCAGAATTTTATGCGCACTCACATCTGATGCATGAGACAAAAAAAAAATCATTTTAAATTGTTAGATTTTTATGATGCTCTTGTATTGAAATGACCTGGCTGTAGTCTGCAGTGTGACCAAGCAAATAAATGTAGAACGAAGGGAGCTATGGATTGCTTTGTAATAAAATTAGCAAGTATAAGGTACAAAAAAAAATATATATAGCCACGGATACCTGCAGCTACGTATATATAAAATATGCAGCAGCATACAGTAATGGAGCCTTTTAATGTATGCAGTGAGATCTATATACTCACATACAGTGCCTGCAGGCTTTGCACTAATGTGGATGTGTATATATAGACTCCCCTGCCAACCTAGCACTGCAATCTATGTACCCCCAAATTAGCCCTAAAGAGGACTGTTGGTTTTTCAGCATTTGTGGATTGAACACTAGTAGACCCACACTAACTAATACAAGAACGAATCTGACCCTATCTCAGCAGCAACTCTCTCTAAACTAGCTGAGTCCGGAGCAGAATGTGCTGAGCAGTGCGGCGCCAGGTCTCTTATAGACCTGATGACGCTGTGCAGCCAGCTAATCACTGTAATACCACAACAAAGATGGCTGCGGTATTACAGTGCATGGCAGACAATCCCTGCACTGTCATTGGAACTCTAAAAAGCGCCAAAATTAAAAGGAGGAGACCCGAGCTCCCACCAAATAATCCTGGAAATGCTCAGTGCTCGCCGAGTGCACCGAGCATAGTGATACTTGGGCGAGTATCGAGTAGTGGGAAGCACGTTGCCTATCACTAGTCAGGTCCCTTACTGTAGGATGTTAATAACAGAAGAATTTGTGTGTGGCCTATGTATCAGGCCTCTATAACACACTAGATGTTAAAAACTTTTTCAAGTCACGTCCCTTACTGTATGACGTTAATAACAGAAGAATTTGTTTGTGGCCTATGTATCAGGCATCTATAACACACTAGATGCTACAAACTATTTTTCAAATCAGGTCCCTTACTGTATGATGTAATAACACAGTGATTTTCAACCAGTGTTCCGCGGCACACTAGTGTGCCGCGACACATGGTCGGGTGTGCCGCGGGGAAAGTTCCCCAAACTATGGTGCCCCCTTTGTTTTGTTCCCCGGCGATGCGCAGTCATGGAATAACACATGCGCGAGCTTTGAACGCTCGCGCGACTTAATGACGTCCCGAGGCCGGCGCGTCATCCTGAGAGTGGAGAGACTCTCGCATTTGCCCGCCGCCAAGGTAATGCCCGCCAATAATGCTGTGTATAATCATTAAGTCAGCAACAGCTCATTAACAGTTTATCAGCTGTTGCTGACTATATGAGCTTTTGCCTGAGTATATGAACTGTTGGCAGAATACCCAGCATATGAGCTGGTACTTTTAGTACCTGGCAGAGGTCCTTTAAGACAGTGTGGCAGATAATGTAATACTCTTCTATTTTGGTGTGTGGCTGCGCACACTATCTCAGCAGTGATGGAGAAGTATTTGAGAATGGAAAAGGCAAATGCCGAACAGGACCCTGGACACAATTCTAACCCAGATGAAGGCCCTAGTATGAGAGGTCAACAAAAGAAAAAAGACAAGACGGTGAGCTCAAGGCAATACAGTGAAAGCTATCTTTCATTTGGATTTACTTTCACTGGGGATCCGACAGCACCAACACCACTGTGCTTGGTGTGTGGTGAGAAGCTATCCAATAGCGCCATGGTGCCAAGCAAGCTTAAATGCCATCTCCAAATGAAACACCCTTCCGTTCAAAACAAGCCGATGGAGTATTTTGTACACTTACATACAAACAATGAGAAAGGGGCAACTTTTTTGAGAAAAAGCACAAAGGTAAAATGAGAGAGCCCTCAAAGCTAGCTACATTGTTGCTGAACTCATAGCTAAATCAAAAAAGTCACACACTGTGGCAGAAACATTAATACTGCCAGCTTGTAAAGCTATTGTAAATGAGATGCTTGGCCCTGACGCAGCCAAAGAGATAGCTAAAGTGCCTCTCTCTGATAACACAATTGCCAGACGGATTGATGACATGTCTGCGGACATTGAAACAGTTGTTTTGGAAAAGGTGCGGATCAGCAAGAAATTTGCCTTGCAACTTGATGAGTCGACGGATATCAGTGGACATTGTCAGCTGTTGGCCAATGTGCGTTTTGTGGATGGAGAAGCCATTAGAGAAAACTTCCTATTTTGCAAGGCACTGCCAGAAAAATCAACAGGAGAGGTAATATTCCAGGTCACACCTGGAATATCTTGATAAAAGTGGGCTTACATGGGAAAACTGCACAGGTGTCTGAACTGATGGAGCCACAGCCATGGTCGGGCGCATCAAAGGCTTTGTAAATAGGGTTAAAGAAAGAAACCCAGATGTTCTTGTTACCCACTGTTTCTTGCACCGTGAGGCCCTCGTTGCAAAGACCTTACCAGCAGATCTAGCTCCCGTGTTGGATGATGTTGTGCGCATAGTGAACTTTGTGAAGACGCGACCTTTGAGATGTCGCTTATTTGCGTCTTTGTGTACAGAAATGGGAGCGGAACATAAAATCTTATTGCTCCACACGGAGGTCAGGTGGCTGTCATGCGGCAAAGTGCTGGCCCGTGTGTATGAGTTGCGAGAGGAACTTAAAATATTTCTGACAAACGAGAGGTCCGATTATTCAAAGCTGCTTGCAAGTGATGAGTGGTGTACAAAGCTGGCATACCTGGCTGATATATTTCAATATCTGAATGAACTAAACACACGGATGCAAGGCCGAAATGAAAACCTGCTTACAAGCACTGATAAAATGAACGGATTCCGTTTAAAGTTGCAGCTCTGGCAGCAATATGTGCAGGGTGGCAACCTTCAGATGTTCCCGCTCACCGAGAAACTGCATGATGACAACACTGCTGCAATGTGCGAGGTGATTGGCAGACATTTGAAAACTCTTGAGGAGAAATTATCGTTTTATTTCTCTTCAACCTTCACAGAATGCCTTGACTGGGTTAGGGACCCATACAGCTCATTATCCGTTGCTGGAAAGGACATGACTTTAAAGAAGCAAGAGGAACTCATTGAACTGAAGCAAGATCGCGGTTTAAAGCTAAAGTTTGCTGATCTTCCTTTGGACAGTTTTTGGTTATCTGTTGCCAAGGAGTTCCCCATTCTGGCCAACAAAGCTATTTTGACATTGCTCCCATTTTCGACCACATATCTATGTGAGCTGGGCTTCTCAAGCTTGACTGCGATAAAAACTAAAAACAGGGAGAGACTGAGAACTGTTGAGGAAGAGCTTCGTGTGTGTCTTTCCACCATTCCTGCCAGGATATCCCTTTTGTGTTTATCGAAACAGGCCCAGGTTTCACACTGAGTGAGTATAAATACATTTAGAATCTATATTATTAACTATATGTAGAATATGTACTGTTTTAGTGTCATTTTGTGCCATTTTGGTTGGTGGTGTGCCCCGGGATTTTTTAAGTATAAAAAGTGTGCCGCGGCTCAAAAAAGGTTGAAAATCACTGTAATAACAGAACAATTTGTTTGTGGCTTATGTATCAGGCCTTTATAGCATACTAGATGCTTCAAACTATTTTTCAAGTCAGGTCCCTTACTGCATGGCCGGCGTCACATTAGAGAGTTTTGCGGACGTATGAGAGGCGCAAAAACTACGCATTGCACACGGAGCAATGATTCTCTATGGGGAAGTTTCTATCTGGCGTATACTTTACGGCCGTAGAAAATCGCAGCATCTCCAGGTGACTGTAGTACAATTTCAATCTCCCTACAATGATCTCAGGACAAGTATGGCAGCAATAAAAAAGACTGCTGCACACAAAAGTGTGGACAAATAAACAAGATAACTGTGCAGAAAGGAGCAACAGGATTTTTGCTTTTAAAAAAGCAGTTGGTTTGCACAGCAGCGTGCAAACAGCAATGCAGCTATCAGGGAGCCTTACAAGGCAGCCTAATAAGCTACAGAGCTGATGCAAAAAAATATACCCTCCACTGTCCCTGCAAAAAAAAGGTGGTGTTGGACAGTGGAAATCGCTACAGCACAAGCAGTTTGGGGGTTAATCTTCCCTCCCTAACTACTGTATATCCCTTCTTCTGATGAAGCTGCAGCAATCTCTCCCTATGCTACAATTGGCAGAAGTAAGATGGCGGTCGGCGTGCATGCCCCTTTATAGCACCTGTGACGCCGCAGAAAGCAAGCCAATCACTGTCATGCCCTTCTCTAAGATGGTGGGGACCGAGACCTATGTCATCACGCTGCCCACACTCTGCGTCCTCCTTCATTGGCTGAGAAATGGCACTGAAAGCATCATAGGAAACGCGACTTTGTTGCGAAGATCGCCGACCGCATGGCCGATCCCACACTAGAATCGGGTCGGGTTTCATGAAACCCGACTTTGCCGAAAGTCGGCGATTTTTGAATTTGTCCGATCCATTTCGCTCAACCCTAGTAGTCAGAGCTAAGGAAAAAAGTCCACAGCACACTCAAATGCTAATGTGAACCCGGCCTAGCCTCTTCACCCCGAAGACTGTTTTCACCTTACTGACTGGTCAATTTTTACAATTCTAACCACTGTCACTTTATGAGGTCATAACTCTGGAAAGCTTCAACGTATCTCTGTGATATTTAGAATGTTTTCTAGAGACTATTATTGTACTTTGTAATAGTGGTAAAATATCTTTGATATGACTGGTGTTTATTTGTGAAAAAAAAAGGAAATTTGGCTAAAATTTTGAAAATTTCGCAATTTTCAAACTTTTAAATTTTATGCCCTTAAATAAGAGGGTTCTATCTCACAAAATAGTCAATAAATAAATAAATACAATTCTGCACATGTCTACTTTACATCAGCACAATTTTGGAAATATTATTTTTTTGGTTAGGAAGTTAGGGTTAAAAGTTGAAAAGCGATTTCTCATTTTTGCAACAAAATTAGCAAAACTATTTTTTTAGGGACCACATCATATTTGAAGTGACTTTGAGGGGCCTATATTACAGAAAACACCCAACAATGACACAGGAGAAAATTTACCATACATTTTGTTGTGCAATTTCTCCTGAGTACACCGATACCCCATATGTTGGGGAAATCTACTGTTTGGGCACACGGCAGGGCTCGGAATGGAAGGAGTGCCATTTCACTTTTTAAATGTAAAATTTGCTGGCATAATTAGTGGATGATATGTCGCGTTTGGAGAGCCCCTGACGTGCCTAAACAGTGTAAACCCACCATACTTGACACCATTTTGTAAACTAGACCCCTTAGGGAATTTATCTAGATGTGTATTGAGCACCTTCAACCCACAGGTGCTTCACAGAAGTTTATAACTTTAAGCCGTGAATATTAAAAAATCTTTTTAGCTCCATATTTTACGTTTTCATAAGGGTAGCAAGAGAAATTGCTCCATACAATTTGTCGTGCAATTTCTCCTGAGTACACCAATATCCCATATCTGAGGAAATACTACTGTTTGGGCTTACTGCAGGGCATGGAAGGGAACATAGTAACATACATAGTAACATAGTTTTTAAGGTTGAAGGAAGACTTTAAATCCATCTAGTTCAACCCATAGCCTAACCTAACATGCCCTAACATGTTGATCCAGAGGAAGGCAAAAAAAAAAACATGTAGCAAACAGTAAGCTACACATTGGGGAAAAAATTCCTTCCCGACTCCACATACGGCAATCAGACTAGTTCCTTGGATCAACACCCTATCAAGGAATCTAGTGTATATAACCTGTAACATTATACTTTTCAAGAAAGGCATCCAGTCCCCTCTTAAATTTAAGTAATGAATCACTCATTACAACATCATATGGCAGAGAGTTCCATAGTCTCACTGCTCTTACAGTAAAGAATCTGCGTCTGTTATTATGCTTAAACCTTCTTTCCTCCAGACGTAGAGGATGCCCCCTTGTCCCCGTCTCAGATCTACAAGTAAAAAGTTTATTAGAAAGGTCTTTGTACTGTCCCCTCATGTATTTATGCAATGCAATAAGATCACCCCTTAGCCAGGGCCGTATTTGCCACTAGGCACGTGAGCAGCATCGGAATGGAGCACCTTGGGCCCACCAGAGAAAATCATTCTTGGGGCCCACTATGCAGCTACCTAGAAATACAAGACCACCAATTGTGTGGTAAAACATGCTAATATCAGGGTATAATATAAGGTAGTACACACCTTAATTATGTAGCAGGTGTTGGGGTAGAATCATAGAGGGGTAGCCCCCTCATAGAATATAATGTCACCCCCTGAGAGAATAATGCAGCCCCACCACAGAATATAATGCAGTCTCCCCATAGTGTGCACTGTAGACCCCTCATATAGTAATATGGAGCCCCCCCAGAATATAATGTAGCCTCCTGAGAGAATAATGCAGCCCCACCACAGTATATAATGCAGTCCCCCCATAGCGTACACTGTAGACCCCTCATATAGTATGATGTAGGCCCTCAGAATATAATGTAGTCCTCTGAGAATAATGCAGTCCCCCCACAGAATATAATGTAGCCCCCTCACAAAGTATAATGCAGCCCCTCTCCACCGCCATCATTGTCCTCATCACCACCTCCATCATTGCCTTCTTCTCCCCCACCACCCCATCACTGCCAATTCCACTATCTCCATCACTGCCTCCTCCCCCACATCATTGCCCATTTCATCACCTCCATCATTGCCTCCCCCCACCACCATCATTGCCCATCACCTCCATCATTGCCCATCACCTCCATCATTGCCTGCCCCACCGCCATCATTGCCCATCATCTCCATCATTGCCTCCCCCACCATCATTGCTTACCACCACCATCATTGCCTATTGCCTCCATCATTGCCTCCCCCTACCATCATTGCCTCCCCACCACCATCATTGCCCATCACCTCCATTGTTGCCTGCCCCCAACGCCATCATTGCCCATCACCTCCATCATTGCCTCCCCACCATCATTGCTTATCGCCACCATCATTGCCTCCCCCACCACCATCATTGCCCATCACCTCCATCATTGCCTAATCACCTCCATCATTGCCCATCACCTCCATCATTGTCTCCCCCACCACCATCATTGCCCATCATCTCCATCATTGCCTCCCCCATCACCTCCATCATTGCCTCCCCCACCATCATTGCCCAATCGCCTCCATCATTGCCTCCTCTCACCTTCATTGCCCATCACCTCCAACATTGCCCATCACTTCCATTGTTGCCTCCACTCACCATCATTGCCCCCCACCATCATTGCCCATCACCTCCATCATTGTCTCCCCCCACCGCCATCATTGCCCATCGCCTGCACTATTGCGTCCCCCACCAATATCATTGTGCTTCCCCACTAACACACAGACACAGGCACACTCACGCATGCACACACACGCAGGCACACTCACACACAGACATGCAGGCACACTCACACACAGACGCAGGCACACTCACATACAGACACACTCACACACAGACACAGGCTGCTGAACACTCACACACAGACACACACACAGGCACACTCACACACAGACACGCAGGCACACTCACACACAGACACAGGCTACTGCACACTCACACACAGACACGCAGGCACACTCACACACAGACACGCAGGCACACTCACACACAGACACGCAGGCACACTCACACACAGACACAGGCTGCTGCACACTCACACACAGACACGCAGGCACACTCACACACAGACACGCAGGCACACACACACAGACACGCAGGCACACAGGCACACTCACACACAGGCACACAGACACACTCACACACAGACACGCAGGCACACACACACAGGCTGCTGCACACTCACACAGACACACTCACACACAGACACGCAGGCACACACACACAGGCTGCTGCACACTCACACAGACACACTCACACACAGACACGCAGGCACACACACAGACACACTCACACACAGACACGCAGGCACACACACAGACACACTCACACACAGACACGCAGGCACACACACAGACACACCCACACACACACACAGGCACACTCACACACAGGCACACTCACACACAGACACAGGCTGCTGCACACTCACACACAGACAAACTCACACACAGGCACGCTCACACACAGGCACACTCGCACACAGACACGCAGGCACACTCACACACAGACACAGGCACACTCACACGCAGGCACACTCACACAGACACGCAGGCACACTCACACAGCACAGCTCACCTCCCTCCCTGCAGCCTCTTCTTTGCCGGCAGCTTTCTGTGTGAGACAGCACGCTGGATGATGATGTCATCCAGCTGGGCTGTCTCAGACAGGAAGCAGGACGCCGGGATGTGCTGCTGCTGCCAGGAGGTGAACTGCGCTGTGTGTCTGACTCTGTGTGCCTGTGTATGTGGTGCAGACGGTGCGTGTGTGTGGTACGGTGGTGGGACTTTACATGCGGGCAGCGTTAGCCTCACCCTGCAGCTAACTCTGCCCGCTATTAAAAAAAAGGTATTCACGCTTCTCCACGCCCATAGGGGCGTGGAGAAGCATGAATATTCATTTTGGTTTAGCAGCGGGGACAGGATCCTGTCTCCAGCTGCTGCTAGGCTGGCACAGGGCGGGCCCCCTTGCCTCAGGGGCCCCATAGCCACTGGCTTGGGGCCCCTGGAGCAGTGGGGGCCCTTGAAGCAGTGGGGGCCCTAGGCAGCTGCTGGCAAGTATGCCAGCAGGTGTCAGTGCCTGGGCCCACCGGAGAATCCTCCGGTTCTCCGGTGGGCTAGTCCGAGCCTGCACATGAGGGCATGTGCCTAGGGCGGAGACAATGCAGGGGGCAGCACCTGAGAAAGGTTTTTTGTTGTTTTTTTTTATATAAAGGCTGGGTCACCTCCCGACCGACCCCGCAAACCCCCCGCCACCACGGCCGCCCGCCCGCCTCCCACCGACAACCTCCTTGAAGACGATACTCACCCTGCTCCAGCGATGCCTGGTCTCGGCTTCTGCAGCACTCCTGAATGAGCAGTCACGTGGTACCACTCATTAAGGTCATGAATATGCGCATATTCATGACCTTAATTAGCGGTATCGCATGACCGCTCATGCAGGAAGAAGGTGCAGTACCGGTAGTTGGGACAGAGCCAGAGGGACGTTGGCGCAGTCGCGCGGTGAGGGACAGGTGAGTATGAGGGACGGGGGGACAGGGGAGGGGGGATGAAGGAGGACAGTAAGCCGCGCTATGCAAGATGGGAGCGGGGGGGGGTGGTGGAGAGATGAGCCATGCATACAGGGGGGGAATATGAGCCATGCATACAGGGGGGGTGAAATATGAGCCATGCATACAGGGGGGGAATATGAGCCATGCATACAGGGGGGGAATATGAGCCATGAATATGGGGGGGGTGAAATATGAGCCATGCATTCAGGGGGGGAATATGAGCCATGCATACAGGGGCGGTGAAATATGAGCCATTGAGCCATGCATGGGGGGGGATATGAGCCATGTATACAGGGGGGAATATGAGCCATGCATACAGGGGGGGTGAAATATGAGCCATGCATACAGGGGGGGTGAAATATGAGCCATGCATACGGGGGGAATATGAGCCATGCATACAGGGGGGAATATGAGCCATGCATACAGGAGGGGGGTGAATATGAGCCATGCATACAGGGGGGGATATGGGCCATGCATACAGGGGGAATATGAGCCATGCATACAGGGGGGGGTGAAATATGAGCCATGCATACAGGGGGGAATATGAGCCATGCATACAGGGGGGAATATGAGCCATGCATACAGAAGGGGGGTGGATATGAGCCATGCATACAGGGGGGGAATATGAGCCATGCATACAGGGGGGAATATGAGCCATGCATACAGGGGGGAATATGAGCCATGCATACAGGGGGGATATGAGCCATGCATACAGGGGGGGAATATGAGCCATGCCTACAGGGGGGTGAAATATGAGCCATGCATAAAGGGGGGGAATATGAGCCATGCATACAGGAGGGGGGGTGAATATGAGCCATACATACAGGGGGGAATATGAGCCATGCATACAGGGGGGGAATATGAACCATGCATACGCGGGGGGGAATATGAGCCATGCATACAGGGGGGTGACATATGAGCCATGCATACAGGAGGGGGGTGAAATATGAGCCATGCATACAGGAGGGGGTGAATATGAGCCATGCATACAGGGGAGGAATATGAGCCATGCATACAGGGGGGAATATGAGCCATGCATACAGGAGGGGGAATATGAGCCATGCATACAGGGGGTGAAATATGAGCCGTGCATACAGGGGGGGGAATATGAGCCATGCATACAGGAGGGGGAATATGAGCCATGCATACAGGAGTGGGGGTGAATATGAGCCATGCATACAAGGGGGGAATATGAGCCATGCATACAGGGGGGGCATATTAGCCATGCATACAGGGGGGGAAGTATGAGCCATGCATACAGGGGGGAATATGAGCCATGCATACAGGAGTGGGGGGAATAAGAGCCATGCATACAGGAGGGGGGTGAATATGAGCCATGCATACAGGGGGGAATATGAGCCATGCATACAGGGGGGGAATATGAACCATGCATACGGGGGGGGGAAATATGAGCCATGCATACAGGGGGGTGACATATGAGCCATGCATACAGGAAGAGGGTGAAATATGAGCCATGCATACAGGAGGGGGTGAATATGAGCCATGCATACAGGGGAGGAATATGAGCCATGCATACAGGGGGGAATATGAGCCATGCATACAGGAGGGGGAATATGAGCCATGCATGCAGGGGGTGAAATATGAGCCATGCATACAGGGGGGGGAATATGAGCCATGCATACAGGAGGGGGAATATGAGCCATGCATACAGGAGTGGGGGTGAATATGAGCCATGCATACAAGGGGGGAATATGAGCCATGCATACAGGGGGGGAATATTAGCCATGCATACAGGGGGGGAAGTATGAGCCATGCATACAGGGGGGAATATGAGCCATGCATACAGGAGTGGGGGTGAATATGAGCCATGCATACAAGGGGGAATATGATCCATGCATACAGAGAGGGAAATATGAGCCATGCATACAGGGGGGGAATATGAGCCATGCACACAGGAGGGGAAATATGAGCCATGCATACAGGGGGGAATATGAGCCATGTATACAGGGGGGGAATATGAGCCATGCATACGGGGGGGAAATATGAGCCATGCATACAGGGGGGGAATATGAGCCATGCATACAGGAGGGGAAATATGAGCTATGCATACAGGGGGGGATATGAGCCATGCTTACAGGGGGGAAGTATGAGCCATGCATACAGGGGGGAATATGAGCCATGCATACAGGAGTGGGGGTGAATATGAGCCATGCATACAAGGGGGGAATATGAGCCATGCATACAGGGGGGGAATATGAGCCATGCACACAGGAGGGAAATATGAGCCATGCATACAGGGGGAAAATATGAGCCATGTATACAGGGGGGGGGAATATGAGCCATGCATACGGGGGGGAAATATGAGCCATGCATACAGGGGGGGAATATGAGCCATGCATACAGGAGGGGAAATATGAGCTAGGCATACAGGGGGGGATATGAGCCATGCATGCAGGGGGGGAAATATGAGCCATGCATACAGGGGGGGAATATGAGCCATGCATACAGGGGGGAAGTATGAGCCATGCATACAGGGGGGAATATGAGTCATACATACGGGGGGAAATATGAGCCATGCATACAGGGTAGGAAATATGAGCCATGCATGCAGGGGGTGGAATATGAGCCATGCATGCTGCGTCCTCCTTCATTGGCTAAGAAATGGCACTGAAAGCGTCATACGAAACGCGACTTTGGCACGAAGATCGCGGACCGCAGGGGGGGATATGAGCCATGCATACAGGGGGGGAAATATGAGCCATGCATACAGGGGGGGTATGAGCCATGCATACAGGAGGGGAAATATGAGCCATGCAAACATGGGGGGAATATGAGCCATGCATACAGGGGGGATATGAGCCATGCATACAGGAGAGGGAATATGAGCCATGCATACAGGGGGGATATGAGCCATGCATACAGGAGGGGGAATATGAGCCATGCATACAGAGGGGGGTGAAATATGAGCCATGCATATGGGGGGGAATATGAGCCATGCATACAGGTGGGGGAATATGAGCCATGCATACAGGAGGGGAAATATGAGCCATGCATACAGGAGTGGAAATATGAGCCATGCATACAGGGGGGGAATATGAGTCATGCATACAGGTGGGGAAATATGTCCCATGCATACAGGGGGGGAATATGAGTCATGCATACGGGGGGGGGGAAATATGTGCCATGCATACAGGGGGGGAATATGAGCCATGCATACAGGTTGGGAAATATGAGCCATGCATACAGGGGGGATATGAGCCATGCATACAGGGGGGAAATATGAGCCATGCATTATGAGCCATGCATACAGGGGGGGGGAATATGAGCCATGCATACAGGAGGGGAAATATGAGCCATGCATACATGGGGGGAATTTGAGCCATGCATACAGGGGGGAATATGAGCCATGCATACGGGGGGGAATATGAGCCATGCATACAGGAGGGGGAATATGAGCCATGCATACAGGGGGGTGAAATATGAGCCATGCATACGGGGGGGAATATGAGCCCTGTATACAGGGGGGAATATGAGCCATGCACAGGAGGGGGAATATGAGCCATGCATACAGTGGGGGGAATATGAGCCATGCATAGAGGAGGGGGGGTCATTATACAGTATTGAGCGTCATGTGGTATCATTATACAGTATGGAGAACTGTTTGGCCATTATACAGTATTGAGCATCATGTGTGGCCGTTATACAGTGTGGAGCATCATGTGTGGCCAATGGCCATTATACAGTATGGAGCATCATGTGTGGCCGTTATACAGTAAGGAGCATCATGTGTGGCCATTATACAGTATTGAGCATCATGTGGGATCATTATACAGTATGGAGAACTGTGTGTGGCCGTTGTACAGTATGGAGCACTATGTGTGGCCATTATACAGTATGGAGCACTATGTGTAGCCATTATACAGTATGAAGCACTGTGTGGCCATTATACATTATGGAGCAAAATGTGTGGCCATTATACACTATGGAGCATCATGTGTGGCCATTATACAGTATTGAGCATCATGTGTGGCCATTATACAGTATGCAGAACTGTGTGTGGCCATTATACAGTATGGAGCATCATGTGTGGTGGCCGTTATACAGAATTGAGCTTCATGTGTGGCCATTATACAGTATGGAGCATCATGTGTGGCCATTATACAGTATGGAGCATCATGTGTGGCCATTATACAGTATGGAGCACTGTGGACATATTTTTTTTTGTTTATAATTATTGTATATAAAACAGTGTGATCAGCAGTGCTAAATGGCTATGTTTGGGACGTAGATATGGGTGTTACTAGTTGTGAAATGGGTGTGGTCAGAGGCGTGGCCTAAAATTTGCCACGGCGCACTACGTGCGCCGCAAACCTTGCACCTCCTTCCCTTCTTTAAAAGTTGGCAGGTATGGTACCGCATTTGCCAGATCATGGCAAGTGCCGCAAATCCCATAGGGAATGAATGAGGCCGAACGCAGTGTTGCCGTAAGTGATCCGTTACGCGTCACATGTAGTGTTGAGCATTCCGATACTGCAAGTATCGGGTATCGGCCGATACTTGCGGTATCGGAATTCCGATACCGAGATCCGATACTTTTGTGGTATCGGGAATCGGTATCGAAACAACATTAATGTGTAAAATAAAGAATTAAAATAAAAAATATTGATATACTCACCTGTCCGGAGGCCCCTGGACATCACCACTGGTAACCGGCAGCTTTCTTTGCTTAAAATGAGCGCGTTTAAGGCCTTCCATGACGTCACGGTTTCTGATTGGTCGCGTGCCGCTCATGTGACCACCATGCGACCAATCACAAGCCGTGACGTAATTCTCAGGTCCTAAATTCCTAATTCCATTTTAAGCAAAGAAGGCTGCCGGTTCACAGCGGTAAGGTCCAGGCTGCGTCTGAGAGGTGAGTATATCAATATTTTTTATTTTAATTCTTTATTTTACACATTAATATGGATCCCAGGGCCTGAAGGAGAGTTTCCTCTCCTTCAGACCCTGGGAACCATCAGGGATACCTTCCAATACTTGAGTCCCATTCACTTGTATTGGTATTGGGTATCGGTATCGGATCAGATCCGATACTTTGCCGGTATCGGCCGATACTTTCCGATACCGATACTTTCAAGTATCGGACGGTATCGCTCAACACTAGTCACATGCAGAAAAACTGCCAGATCTGCTGCAAAAGACGACTTTCACATCAGCGATTCTTGCCAAAGTCACTGCCGATAGTGTCATACTCACCAAAGGGGGAGGCAGCACTAAAAGTGCCTAGGGCAGCAGAAACTCTAAATATGGCCCTGCCCTTAGCCTTCGTTTTTCCAAACTAAATAACCCCAATTGTAACAACAAAAAAAGGGGAGAAGACATTGCTGCTTATGATCAGAACGCAATACATAAAGTGCACATGCACATATTGATTTCTAACTGTTTTCAAAATGAGCCATTTATCAAACAATTGATCAATTCTTTGAGCCACCCCGCCACGCCATTCTCATAATGGTGCAGTCCTGCTCTACGTTTTTTATATTCGCTCTGCCATTATGGCCTCCAAAATGTATCAAAGGCAAGACCACATTAATTGCAAGCTGTACCTGATGAGTTTCTGAATCACTCCCATGGCGCCAGAAAGGGAAAGCGCAGATAAAGGTTGGCCAGGTCCAGACATAGACATTTCAGGTCCAATCTCCACACTGCCTAACCAGCACCACAGATGAAGGGTGGGACAAGCTTAGACACAGGTGCACAATCAAACAGAGCCTAGGGCAGGGCAGGGCTGCTGTATGTGTGTGTGTTCATTGTGGTATATTTTGGAAATTAGACCCCCTTGGGACCTTCTCTAGATGTGTATTGAGCACCCTGAACCCCCAGGTGCTTCACAGAAGTTTATAACGTTAAGCCATGAAAATAAGAAAAATCACATTTTTCCCACAAAAACCCTTTTTAGCTACAAATTTTGTATTTTCACAAGAAAAAAAGGAGAAAATGGACTCCAAAATTTGTTGTGCAATTTCTTATGAGTTCACCAAAACCTCATATGTGGTCAAAAACTACTTTTGAGGCACAGTGCAAAGCTCAGAAGGAAAGTAGAGCCATATTACAGTGCAGATTTTGCTGCTCTTGTTTGAGGGTGCCATGTTACATTGGCCAAGCCCCTGAGGTGACAGAACAGCAGAAAACCCCATAAGGCTCCCCGTATTGAAAATTATTATTATTATTAATTATTATAGCGCCATTTATTCCATGGCGCTTTAGATGTGAGGAGGGCATACATAATAAAAACAAGTGCAATAATCTTAAACAATACAAGTCATGACTGGTACAGTAGGACAGAGGACCCTGCCCGTGAGGGCTCACAATCTACAAGGGATGAGTGAGGATACAATAGGTGAGGGTAGAGCTGGTCATGCAGCAGTTTGGTTGATCGGTGGTGACTGCAAGTTGTAGGCTTGTCGGAAGAGGTAGGTCTAAAGGCTCTTTTTGAAGGTTTCGATGGTAGGTGAGAGTCTGATATGTTGTGGTAGAGAGTTCCAGAGTAGGGATGATGCACGAGAGAAATCTTGTCTGCGATTGTGGGAAGAGGAGATAAGAGGGGAGTAGAGAAGGAGATCTTGTGAGGATCAGAGGTTGCGTGCAGGTAAGTACCAGGAGATGAGGTCACAGATGAATGGATGAGACAGGTTGGAATGGCGTTGTATGTAATGGTTAGGGTTTTGTACTGGAGTCTCTGGGCAATGGGGAGCCAGTGATGGGACTGACAACGGGGAGAGGCCGGGGAATAGCGGGGGGACAGGTGGATTAGTCGGGCAGCAGAGATTAGAATAGATTGGAGGGGTGGGAGAGTGCTCAAGGGGAGGCCACAGAGCAGGAGGTTGCAGTAGTCGAGACGGGAGATGAAGAGGGCATGGACTAGGGTTTTTGCAGATTCTTGGTTTAGGAATGTACGGATCCATGAAATATTTTTGAGTTGAAGGCGGCAGGAAGTGGAAAGAGCTTGGATATGTGGTTTGAAGGAGAGATCAGTGTCAAGGATTACCCCGAGGCAGTGAGCTTGTGGGACTGGGGAGAGTGGGCAGCCATGCACTGTAATGGATAGGTTCGTTGGGGGAGTCGTGTGAGATGGGGGAAAGATGAAGAATTCTGTTTTGTCCATGTTAAGTTTTAGAAATCTAGCGGAGAAGAAGGATGAAATAGCGGATAAACATTGAGGGATTCTGGTTAGTAGGCTGGTGATATCTGGTCCAGAGATGAAGATCTGTGTGTCATCAGCATAGAGATGATACTGAAAGCCGTGAGATTCTATGAGCTGTCCCAGGGCAAAGGTGTAAATGGAGAAGAGCAGTGGCCCTAGGACTGAACCTTGCGGGACGCCGACAAATAGGGGGCGAGGAGAGGAGGTGGTGTGTGAGTGGGAGACGCTGAATGTCCGGTCTGTTAGGTATGATGAGATCCAGGATAGGGCCAAGTCTGTGATGTAAAGGCATGAAAGGGTCTGTAATAGGGTATGGTCTACAGTGTCAAAGGCAGAGGACAGGTCCAGGAGGAGGAGGACAGAGTAGTGTTGCTTGTTCTTGGCAGTTAATAGATCAACTTTTTTTTATTTTTCTGCTGTTGGAGCTGTGTAGTGGCTTGTTTTTTGCGGGACAAGATATCCTTTTCAGCGGTACCATTTTTATTTGCATCTATCTTTTTTATTGCCTTTTATTGCAGTTTTTGTTCAGCAGTATGATGATAAAACATTGGTTTTTTGCCTTGTTTCTTTTTTCTTTTTTTTTAAAGTGTTCACTTAAGGGGTTAACTAGTATGACATTTTTTTTTTTACAGTGGGTCATTACGGACCGGGCGATACCAAATATGTGTACTTTTGCTTTTTTATTTACATAAGTAAATGTATTTATTTGAAAAATGTTTATTTATTTTTCCTTATTTAAGGATTTTTTAAAAATATTTTTACACTTTGTAAAATATTTTCCTTTACTTTTTTACATTGTCCCAGGATGAGACATTACTATATTACATCAGATCGCTGATCTGACACTCTGCACTGCAGAGTATCACATCAGCATCTGATAGGCAGGGATGGAGGCATCTGGGTGACACCTGCATGTGATTGCTGCGGCGCTCAGCATGAGGCCACGCGATCGTGCTGCCGTACTAGTGCTGCTGTTTGCGGGAACACACCTCCTGCAGAGCAGTACTAGTGTGGCGCATGTTGGGAAGGTGTTAAGATAAACTGGAAAGGTTTCAGCATCTTTACTGGTAAATCATAGTGTAGAATGGTACCATTTTATAAGCATATCCTTATAGAGCTAAGCCAACGCTTCAATTCTTTGGACAGCATTTTGTGTTTCTGGCATCATACACTGTTCAAAATTTGAAGCCTAATTATGGTTTGCTTATCACTCACGGACCTTGACCTCAGACAAATCCCTTACTTTACTTACTTGATCAAAGTTGTAATATACTCATTGTTTTGAAAGCAGTAAAATGTTTCCATTATTATTAAACAGTGGTTTACCCCCACATATGGGATATCAGCGTACTCAGGAGAAATTGCACAACTACTTTTGTGGTCTAATTTCTCCTGTTACCCTTGTGAAAATAAAAATTTGGGGGGCGAAAAGATTATTTTTGTAGAAAAAATGCAATTTTTTATTTTCACGGCTCTACGCTATAAACTTCTGTGAAGCACATGGGGGTTATAGTGCTCAACACACAGCTAGACAAGTTCATTAAAGGGTCTAGTTTCCAAAATGGGGTCACTTGGGGGTTTCTACTGTTTAGGCACATCAGGGGCTCTGTAAACGCGACATGGTGTCCGATCTCAATTCTAGCCAATTCTGCATTGAAAAAGTCAAATGATGCTCCTTCTCTTCCAAGCCCTGCTGTGCGCCCAAACAGTGGTTTACCCCCACATTTGGCATATGGCGTATTCAGGTGAAATTTCACAACAAATTTTGTGGTTCATTTTCTCTTTTTACACTTATGAAAATAAAAAAAAATTGGTTCTGATGTAAAATGTTTGCAAACAAAAGTTAAATATTCATTTTTCCTTCCACATTGTTTCAGTTGCTGTGAAGCACGTCAAGGGTTAATAAACTTGAATGTGGTTTTCAGCACATTGAGGGGTGCAGTTTTTAGAATGGTGTCAATTTTGCATATTTTCTGTCATATACACCCCTCAAAGTGACTTTAAATGTGAGATGGTCCCTAAAAAAAATGGTTTTGTAAATTTTGTTGTAAAAATGAGAAATCGCTAGTCAACTTTTAACCCTTATAACTTCCTAACAAAAAAAAAAATTTTTTTTCCAAAATTGTGCTGATGTAAAGTAGACATGTGGGAAATGTTATTTATTAACTATTTTGTGTGACATATCTCTCTGATTTAAAGGTATAAAAATTCAAAATTTGAAAATTGCAAAATTTTAAAAATTTTCGCCATATTTCTGTTTTTTCATAAATAATCGCAAGTAATATCGAAGAAATGTTACCACTAACATGAAGTACAATATGTCACGAAAAAACATTCTCAGAATCAGCGGGATCTGTTAAAGCGTTCCAGAGTTATAACCTCATAAAGTGAAAGTGGTCAGAATTGTAAAAATTGGCTCGGTCATTAAGTACAAAATTGGCTCTGTCACTAAGGGGTTAAAATAGGAAGTAAATGAATAACAAATATTTTATCTCATGCATCACCCCAACTCTGGAGCCCTCTACCACAACACATCAGACTCTCGCCTACCATCGAAACCTTCAAAAAGAACCTGAAGACCCACCTCTTCCGACAAGCCTACAACCTGCAGTAACCACCGATCAACCAAACCGCTGCATGACCAGCTCTACCCTCGCCTACTGTATTCTCACCCATCCCTTGTAGATTGTGAGCCTTCGCGAGCAGGGTCCTCTCTCCTCCTGTACCAGTTATGACTTGTATTGTTCAAGATTATTGTACTTGTTTTTATTATGTATACCCCTCTTCACATGTAAAGCGCCATGGAATAAATGGTGCTATAATAATAAATAATAATAATAATAATAATAATAACAATGCCCCCACAGAGACTGAGGTTTGCTACCGCCAGTCCAGTTAAAAATTTGACCTACAGAGCGTGGGGGAGAGTATCCTCACAGAGGCATCTTACAAACCACCCCCTGACATGTCATGGGGATCGATACCCCCAGATAAGATAACACTACAGTTCAACCACAGAGCAAATTTTAGCCTCACAGCATAGGAAACAATACCCCCACATAAGATTTTATCATATTTCAGCCTCAGAGCATGGGGATCAATACTCTACAGACACTGGTTCAAATTTCACCCCAAGAGGTAATGGGTGCTGTAAAATGGTGGTTGCAAGGGGTAGGGTGCTGTAAAAGGGAGCAAAATGGGGGTAAGAGCTTGACAATTGCCAAACAAACAAATGTGTATAGGGAAATCACTTAAAATGGGTTCTGATGTGAGGGTGTGGACGAAGCTTCTTGCACCCCTATACAAATGGGTATAGGACACTGACTTAAAATAAAATAAAAAAAAAATCATCTCGAACCAGGAGGTGGAGGTTGACCTGGGGATGTACGTGTAAGAGGTGAAGTAGGAGGTAACCAACAGTTTTTTTGTTTGTTTGTTTTTGGCATTTTTTTTTTTAGTTTTAACTAATGTTAATAACAGAGAATAAAATGCAAAGCCAAACAATTATCTTGAACCATAAGGCCGAGGTCCAAGTCGAGGATGAGGTACACGTTGTGATTTTGGTATAACTGTCCAAGTAGGAGGTTACACACTTTTTCTGGGGGTATTTTTTTACATTATTTTTTAAATTTTTTAGGGGAGCTAATGAAAATAACAGAAATTAAATGCAAAAGCAAAATATTATCTTGAACCAGGAGGCAGAGGACCAAGTGAAGTAAGAGGTAGACATTGTAATGTAGGCGTATCAGTTGAAGTGGGACTTATCCAACATTTTTTTTTTGGGGGGGGGTATTTTTTTTATTTTTGTGGTATATTCCTCAATCTTTAAGGGGACCTTAAATGGATGGATGTTCTCCACTGACCAGAAGTGACCCACATGCCGCAGGAAAAGATCACAGGAAGAACAGCCAAAGTCAGTGCGCATGCGCAAAGCCTTAGTAAGCATTTCACACAAACCGGAGGTAACTGAATACAATCCACCAGTCGGGGTGAACGGCGTGCGCATCACTTCTGGTCGGTGGAGCACATCCATCCTCTTCCGGCTTCAGTGGCACGCACGCCGCTCCTAGATACAGGCGCTCAGACACGGACTATCTCTTCACATGTCCGGTGCATGCCGCACAGGTGTTGGCGATCATTGGACAATCAGTAAGTGCACTTACTTGTATTTAAACGTGACAGGACATACCAGACATTGACTTTCCCTAAATGTATTAGCGATACGCGTTGGGTCTGGCAGGCATTTGTGGGCTCCAGTTTGTGGCAAGTATGTCTTGATATTTACACTGTCATTCTATTTGCTCAGTTTACCAACTCTCCGTATCATTGCAATATGGGTTTTTGTTGATCCCTTTTTTGTACCCTGCATTTGTCACTACCTTCTATTACATGGCATACTTCTGCACTATTGTGCGGTGGAAATCTGACTGCTTTAAGGTGTTGGCTATTTTCACATGATGTGATCATTAATATTTTATTTAATATATTATTGTTACTTATTGATAATCTTGTGAACACACTTTGTATAATAGTGTTCAATCTCACCTGAGATTTATTGCTATATATTTGTGTTTTTTATTATTCTGCCATATTTCTTATATCAAATTTGAGTCCTTTTTGGTATCATTTATCCCTTTATGCCTATACATTGATCCCCTCATCACGAGCTTCTTCATGTCTGTTTGTTTTTAATGGTTTTTAATGTTTTTTGGCACTATTGTATTCCAATAAAGTTTTTCTCACTTTTTCATTCTTTTTAGTGTGCAGTGCACTATTCATTTGCATTACTTTTCTTTGTTGGTGGCTCAGTGGTTAGCTTTGCAGCAATGGTGTTCATATCCCACCAAGGACAACATCTGCAACATCTCTATGTTCTCCCCATGTTTGTGTGTGTTTCCTCCCACACTCCAAAGACATACTGATAAAGTGCTGTGGAATTAATGGCACTGTAAAATAAGTAAATTCCCTTAGAGGTTTTATTTCAGGGTGTAACAGCCTACAACAGATCAGGCCTGGCTATGTTTTTAGCTTTCATCACATTTATTCGAGTGTGTTCCCTTTTGATGAATCAGGCATACATAAAAAACTTATTTAAATTACTTTCAAATATGGCAATTGCAACAGATTTTTCCAGATGTTCCATAAAACAGTATAGAAATTATAGGGTACTGTACGTAAGGAATGGATTTTGAGAATCACTTGCTAACAACAGTTCCAGTTCCTACTGACACTTTTTATAAGTGAGACCCGCTTCTAAGATGTGGCTTAGCGAGCACTCTGTAATCTTAAAAAGTAATGTAGCTCCCTCTAGTGGTTGACGAAATATATGACCGCATTTTATAAGTGAATGTTAGATTTGAAAATGGACGCACGGGGACGCATCTGAATACAATGCTTGTCCCTGCGTACACAATGTTAAAAATAGGTACGCAAGACACATGCGGATCTATGCGGATATTAAGGAAAGAAGTATGCAGCCCTACGCTGCGCACATAAACGCTAATGTGAAACCGGCCATTGTGTGTGGATACTAGCTGCTAAGATGTTTCCCATACACAGAACAGAAAAGGAGAAAAAGCAATACAGAAAAAGGTGTACATCCCGAGTCACAGGACAGTTTATTTTATTAAACACCATATAACTCTAAAATAAATTCTAATCTTATTTCTAATCTATTTATTCTAATAGAAATACATTACTCAACATTGAAATTACAAAGAAGTTGCAGAATTCTGAAAAATCACAGGACTTAAACATCTTGATTCACTCTGAATTGTACAAATACACATGATTTGTCTGCTATCAATGAGGTTGTTAATGAGTGTCAGAGGAATGTTTTGCCACGCTGAAAGCACTTGGATACAAATTATAAAGATCCACTGCTGGCAGCTTCTTTTATAATTGCTAACCAATAACATCCCAGATATGCTGAATGGGAGACAACTCCGAAGACATTGCAAGGCACTGCATGGTAGTACTAAAAGATTATCATGATGCAGACCAAGACAGCAATGGAGGCTGTACTGGAGGTCTATCCTATTTGGCAATGAGTCCCGCTTTTGTCATGGATACAATAATAGTCGGAGGATGGTCTTGAGAGCACGTGGCCAACACCATGAAGAGGCGTTCATAAAGGAATGTGAAAGTGACCCAAGAGCCATTATAACGTTATAATTTATGATAATACTAGGCTACATGTTGCAACTTTAAGCCGGCCACATGGCCTAAACATGCTATAATGGCCTGCAGCATTTTTGGACTTGTCTCCCATTAAGCACATTTGGCACAAGATTGGTTGGCAATTGCAAAGGGAGCTGCCAAGCAGCAGATCTTGATGATTTGTGCGTCCATTTAGCATGGCAGAAGATTCCTCAGAAAAACATTATTTACCTGATTGATAACATGCCAAAGCATGTAAGTTTTCAGGCTCAATACTAAACAAATCAAGATGTTTTGCAAATGTTGTTATCATTTTCCATCAATTGCCTATCATTAACATGTCGCAATACCACACATAATCTACGGTCTTCCCAAAACCTCATTCTGTCCTTCAGATTCATAATTTCCTCACCCAATTTTGTGCCCCAACACATCCAATTATCCACCATATTTTAAGCTTTCAAACCGATCTTAAAAATGCATCTCTTCAAGAAAGCTTACAGGCTGCAAAAACCCACCTCAGAACCACCTGAGCTGCTGCAACCCCCCAACCTACTGTTTCCCCCATTATCTTGTATACTGCAAACCAGCAAGGGCAGGGCCCTTTGTACCAGCCTGTCATTGTTAGTTTGTTCACAGTAATTTATTTTTGCATTTCGTATATAATTCTTTCTCATGTACAGCACCATGTAATGGCGGACATAGCATGAGCAGGTGTCACAGGCAGGGTGTAACAGGTGAACTGCATAATCACACAGGTTTCATTCATTGCAGTGTGGTGTATTGATGCTGACCCGTAGAAGAGCAAGCACAGCGCGAAACGGCCGTCATTTGCTCCTGCTCGTATGAGCTCCTTTCCTCACTCCCCCGGCCATCAAGTTTTTATATGAAGATTGAATAAAGATTGCCAACTTTTAGATCGGTGAGTGCCTTCTATTTTATTGCATGTACACATTTGGTTTTGCTGCATCTGGAACAACCTGACTTATATATACAACTGTCCCACTAGTTAAGCACTTCAGTGAACATCGCAAAAAAAAAATAAAAGAAAAAACCTGACAAAAAACAGTTTTTTCATCATACCACTGGAAAAAAGTGAAGTAAAATGCGATAAAAAAGACCAATGTAAATAAAAATGGTATAGCTGAAATCTTGTCAACAAGCAACCATACAGTTCCATCAGTGTAAAATTAATAAAAGATATAGATCTCCAAATAAAGTGATGCAAAAACAATATTTTTTCTTGAAAATTATTTTTATTGTGTGGAAGCAGCAAAGCTAAAAAAATTATATAAATGTGGCATCACTGTAATTGTTCTGACCCCAAGAATAAAGCTATTTTATCAATGTTACCACACAGTGAACATAAAAAATGGCCCAAAAAACAGTTCCTGAATTGCTGTTTTTTCTGCCTCCCAAAAATCGGAAAAGTGATGAAAATATGTTGTGTCCGAAAATAGTACTAATAAAAAGGGCAACTCGTTCCTCAAAAAACAAGCCCTGATATGACTCTGTCAGCAGAAATATGTAAAAATTTAAGCTCCAAAATATGGCGATGCAAAAACTTTATTTAAAAAAAAAGGATATTTTAGTGTGTGACAGCAGCCAAATATAAAACAGAAAACTATATAAATCTGGTATTGCTGTAATCGCACCGATCCAAAGAATAGGGATTTCTAATTACTTATACTGCAAAAGGAACAGTGTAAAAAATAAATAAAACTAATTCTTGACTAGCTGTTGATTTGTTTGCTGATAGCAGTAAGGCACGGCTCATATTTATCCTGCTCTCTTTGCTGAGTGCTTACATCGGGGTTTCCACTTATATCTCTGAAATTTGTGATTCAGACGGAAATCCCAAACTAAGATGCCCGATAATGAGGCCATCTGACCTATAATCCGGCAATGTCTGTCTTTTTAGGTGAGCATAATAGCGCAGCCGGCCACAGTTTTGTGCACCTCTGAATAGCCGGATAATGCCGAACAGAAGCCACACAGAGTACAGAGTAACTCTGCTGCCTTATTGGTGAATGGATCCCTCAGAGTTTTCATCCAAATTATGTATTTTGTAGATGTAAATGGATGTGAATACTATTCTGCCCGATGATGACAGAAGTATTCTAGGAGTGATACCTATATTGGCTAACCAGAGGCTTTTAACTTGTTAATAGCCACGGATGGATCGCAATTCCACCCACGGCTATTGCGGGCATATGTCAGCTGCTCAAAACAGCTGACATGTCCGCGTAAAGATGTGGGCTCACCATCGGAGGTGTCAGGGCTCTGAACATTTTTTACCTTTTGTGCATTACTGCCCTTTTCCAAGATGGCGTCTTTGGTCTCATGTGCACTGTGTCTTCCTGCTATAAAACTCCACCCCAGCCTTCAGTCTGTGCTAGAGTATTCTGCCTTGCATCCAGCTCCTGACCTCTGATTACTCCCTGGCTATATACCTGCTCCTGTGAACCTGTGTGGTGATCCTGCTACTCTGCTCTGAGTTCCTGCTGCATACACCAGTTTCCATTAATCCTCCTTCATCTGCTGCTCGTGTTTACTTCTATCTGCATTTGCTGGACATGTAAGCTGTTTCTGCTCTGCAAGAACCTGAGACTATTAACCAGGCATCCCTGGTTGAGCTAAGATATGATTTGAACTGCCTAATAAGCATATCTATCTGTGTTTGGACTAAGACAAGGATTTATTTGTGTCAAGTATCCTCAAGAATAATTGTGCTTCATAGACTTTCTGCATGATTGCATTTTCCTCTGAAGTTTCCTATAGACTGCTAAGCTGCGTTTTATATTTACACCAAGTGTTGTGGACTTTAGTTTCTCTCTGCACCTGTTTGAATCATCGTGTGATAATATAGACTTTACCACTTATAAAACTGTGTCCTGTAGTTGTCTTGTTCCACACAAAGAGTCTCCTGAGTTATCCCCTATAATTATTACAGGATACTCTAGCCATAAAAATAAAAGGAGACTGCTGGAACAATGACTGCAGAAAGCAGATTAGAGCAGGTGTTTTCCATAATTAGATCACTGCAGAAAGATGTGGAAGGTCTGCAAAAGAAGTTTGGAAGCTTTGAACACAATCAACAAGTGTTTGGACAAACTTTGCAGGACTTAAGCAACCGCATGGCAGCCTAGAAAAACAAACTTGCTGGCATAGAGTCCCAGTATGGATGGGCTTTTCAGGACATAAGCACGCAAATAGCTGCACAAGTGACTTTACCCTCTGGGCAACCGCCACCAGCTAGCCCACCTAAGTTGCCCCCATTCAGATTTAATGGTGATCGCGACAAATTTCGTGACTTTGTGGATCAATGTATGCTATATTTTGATGTGCATGCTGACCATTTTCCTACTGATAGATCCAAAGTATTGTGTGTAATAATGCTACTGACCTCACGAGCACTCGCTTGGGCGAATCCGATGATTGAGTCTCGTGACCCATGGTTAAATAACTTGGATGATTTCTTGGCCGCTATGGCATTAATGTTTGATGACCCTAATCGCCGTTGAATCTGCTTTGTTGTCTTTACGCCAGGCTAAACATTCTGTTATTGAGTATGCCACTGAATTCAGGAGATTAGCAGTAGATACTAGTGTTGAGCATTCCGATGCTGCAAATATCGGGTATCGGCCGATATTTGCTGTATCGGAATTCCGATACCGAGTTCCGATATTTTTGCGATATCGGAAATCGGAATCGGAAGTGTGCAGTGCGTATGGTTCCCAGGGTCTGGAGGAGAGGAAATTCTCCTTCAGGCCCTGGGATCCATATTCATGTAAAAAATAAATAATAAAAATAAAAAAATATTGATATACTCACCCCTCTGGCGGACCCTGGCGCTTAGCGGTGCCTCCGTTCCTAAGAATGCAGGGAGTGAATGACCTTCGATGATGTCACGGCTTGTGATTGGTCGCGTGAGCGGTCACATGAGCGGTCACACGACCAATCACAAGCCGCGACGTCATCGAAGGTCCTTCACTCTGCATTCTTAGGAATGGAGGCAGACGCTTGGACCGGTGAGAGCCGGGGCTGTTGTGAGTTTGGTTTTTGGGCTCCCCCGGTGGTCACTGGTGGTACTGGACTTGTGTGCTTCACTTTCTCTGTTCACCTGTTTCCATCAGGGTATGGGTGTATCCTATTTAGCCTTGCTGCTCAGTTATTCTAGTGCCGGCCATCAATGTAACCAGAGCCTTTCTGTTGCATGTTCCTGCTTCTAGACTACTATCAGCTAAGTTGGACTCTTAGTCCTAAGTTTGTTTTGCATTTTTGTTCCAGTTCACAGTAATGTTATTTTTCTGTAGCTGGAAGCTCTTGTGGGCCGAAATTGCCACTCCGGTGTCATGAGTTGACACATGAGTCTTAAAGTAATTTCGGGATGGTATTTTAATAGGGTTTTCAGCTGACCGTGAAGTTCCCTATTGTATCTTCTTGCTATCTAGTAAGCGGACCTCGCTTTGCTGAACCTACCTTCATACTGCGTATGTCTTTTCCTCTGAACTCACCGTCAATATATGTGGGGGGCTTCTGTCTCCTTTTTGGGGGAATTTCCCTAGAGGTAAGCCAGGTCTGTCTTTTCCTCTATTAGGGTTAGTTAGTCCTCCGGCTGGCGCTAGGCGTCTAGGGATAAAACGTAGGTACGCCACCCGTCCACTGTTAGTTGTGTGATAGGTTTAGCTCACGGTCAGCTCGAGATTCCATCACCCAAGAGCTGTTCTGTTATTTATGTTCTCTGACGTTCCCTTGCCATTGGGAACCATGACAGTATGGCCGGCCCAGTGTTAAAACCGTTGGCAGAAGAAAGGAGAGAAAAAGAAGTCTGCAGATTTTTTTTTTTTTTCCTCTGAGCTTGCTCTATAGTTGACTTAGTTGCATTTCTGCTCTAATTGCAGCCTTTGTCTCTCTCTCTCCTTCTAATCCTTGAATGGCTCTGATCTCACCTGATTAAAATGGATCCTCAGAGTTTGGCTACAGGTTTGAATAATCTTGCTACGAAGGTTCAAAATTTACAGGATTTTGTTATTCATGCTCCTATATCTGAACCTAGAATTTCTATACCAGAATTTTTCTCCGGGGATAGATCTCGTTTCCTGAATTTCAAAAATAATTGTAAATTATTTCTTTCCCTGAGATCTCGCTCCGCTGGAGATCCAGCACAGCAGGTTAGGATAGTAATTTCCTTGCTGCGGGGTGACCCTCAAGACTGGGCATTTGCATTGGCACCCGGGGATCCTGCGTTGCTCAATGTGGATGCGTTTTTTCTGGCTTTGGGGTTGCTTTATGAGGAACCTAACTTAGAGATTCAGGCTGAAAAAGCCTTGATGGCCCTATCTCAAGGGCAATATGAAGCTGAAATATACTGCCAAAAATTTCGTAAATGGTCTGTGCTTACTCAGTGGAATGAGTGCGCCCTGGCGGCGAATTTCAGAGAGGGTCTCTCTGATGCCATTAAAGATGTTATGGTGGGGTTCCCTGCACCTAATGAGTCCATGACAATGGCTATTCAGATTGATCGGCGTTTGCGGGAGCGCAAACCTGTGCACCATTTGGCGGTGTCTTCTGAGAAGGCTCCAGAAAATATGCAATGTGATAGAATTCTGTCCAGAAGCGAACGGCAGAATTTTAGGCGAAAAAATGGGTTGTGCTTCTATTGTGGTGATTCAACTCATGTTATATCAGCATGCTCTAAACGTACAAAAAAGGTTGATAAGTCTATTTCAATTTGCACTTTACAGTCTAAGTTTATTCTGTCTGTGACCTTGATTTGTTCATTATCGTCTATTACCGCGGATGCCTATGTCGACTCTGGCGACGCTTTGAGTCTAATGGATTGGTCCTTTGCCAGGCGCTGTGGGTTTGATCTAGAGCCTCTGGAAGTTCCTATACTTCTGAAGGGTATTGACTCTACACCATTGGCTAGTAATAAACCACAATACTGGACACAAGTGACTATGCGTATGAATCCAGACCATCAGGAGGTGATTCGCTTCCTTGTGTTGTACAATCTACATGACGTTTTGGTGCTCGGATTACCATGGTTACAATCTCATAACCCAGTCCTTGACTGGAAAGCAATGTCTGTGTTAAGCTGGGGATGTCAGGGGGCTCATGGGGACGTACCTTTGGTTTCCATTTCGTCATCTATTCCCTCTGAGATTCCGGAATTTTTATCTGATTATCGTGATGTTTTTGAGGAGCCTAAGCTTGGTTCACTACCTCCTCACAGAGATTGCGATTGTACCATATATCTGATTCCGGGCAGTAAATTTCCAAAGAGTCGTTTATTTAATCTATCTGTACCTGAACATGCTGCTATGCGAGAATATATTAAGGAGTCCCTGGAAAAGGGACATATTCGTCCTTCTTCATCTCCCTTAGGGGCCGGTTTTTTCTTTGTATCTAAAAAAGATAGCTCTTTGAGGCCGTGTATTGATTATCGACTCTTGAATAAAATTACAGTCAAATATCAGTATCCTCTGCCACTGCTGACTGATTTGTTTGCTCGAATAAAAGGGGCTAAGTGGTTCTCTAAGATTGATCTCCGTGGGGCGTATAATTTGGTGCGAATTAAGCAGGGGGATGAGTGGAAAACCGCATTTAATACGCCCGAGGGCCATTTTGAGTATTTAGTAATGCCTTTTGGTCTTTCAAATGCCCCTTCAGTCTTTCAGTCCTTTATGCATGACATTTTCCGTGAATATTTGGATAAATTTATGATCGTGTATCTGGATGATATTTTGATTTTTTCGGATGACTGGGATTCTCATGTCCAACAGGTCAGGAGGGTTTTTCAGGTTTTGCGGGCTAATTCCTTGTGTGTGAAGGGTTCTAAGTGTATTTTTGGGGTTCAAAAGATTTCTTTTTTGGGGTACATTTTTTCCCCCTCTTCCATTGAGATGGATCCTGTCAAGGTTCGGGCTATTTGTGATTGGACGCAGCCTTCTTCTCTTAAGAGCCTTCAGAAATTTTTGGGCTTTGCTAATTTTTATCGTCGATTTATAACTGGTTTTTCTGATGTTGCTAAACCTTTGACTGATTTGACCAAAAAGGGTACTGATGTTGCTGATTGGTCCCCTGCTGCTGTGGAGGCCTTTCGGGAGCTTAAGCACCGCTTTTCTTCCGCCCCTGTGTTGCGTCAGCCTGATGTTACTCTTCCTTTTCAGGTTGAGGTCGATGCTTCCGAGATCGGAGCTGGGGCGGTCTTGTCGCAGAAAAGTTCCGACTGCTCCGTGATGAGACCTTGTGCGTTCTTTTCTCGAAAATTTTTGCCCGCCGAGCGAAATTATGATATTGGTAATCGGGAGCTTTTGGCTATGAAGTGGGCTTTTGAGGAGTGGCGTCATTGGCTTGAGGGGGCTAGATATCAGGTGGTGGTATTGACCGATCACAAGAATTTGATTTATCTTGAGTCTGCCAGGCGCCTGAATCCTAGACAGGCGCGCTGGTCGTTGTTTTTCTCTCGGTTTAATTTTGTGGTCTCATATTTACCAGGTTCTAAAAATGTGAAGGCGGATGCCCTTTCTAGGAGTTTTGAGCCTGATTCCCCTGGTGATTCTGAACCTACAGGTATCCTTAAGGATGGGGTGATATTATCTGCTGTTTCCCCAGACCTGCGACGGGCTTTGCAGGAGTTTCAGGCGGATAGACCTGATCGTTGCCCGCCTGGTAGACTGTTTGTTCCTGATGATTGGACCAGTAGAGTTATCTCGGAGGTTCATTCTTCTGTGTTGGCAGGTCATCCCGGGATCTTTGGTACCAGGGATTTGGTGGCTAGGTCCTTCTGGTGGCCTTCCCTGTCTCGAGATGTACGAGTTTTTGTGCAGTCTTGTGATGTTTGTGCTCGGGCCAAACCTTGTTGTTCTCGGGCTAGCGGATTGTTGTTGTCTTTGCCTATTCCGAAGAGGCCTTGGACTCACATCTCTATGGATTTTATTTCTGATCTCCCTGTTTCTCAGAAAATGTCTGTCATCTGGGTGGTGTGTGACCGTTTTTCTAAGATGGTTCATTTGGTGCCCTTGCCTAAGTTGCCTTCCTCATCCGAGTTGGTTCCTCTGTTTTTTCAAAATGTGGTTCGCTTGCATGGTATTCTGGAGAATATCGTTTCTGACAGGGGGACCCAGTTCGTGTCTAGATTTTGGCGGGCGTTCTGTGCTAGGATGGGCATTGATTTGTCTTTTTCGTCTGCGTTCCATCCTCAGACTAATGGCCAGACTGAGCGAACTAATCAGACCTTGGAGACTTATTTGAGGTGTTTTGTGTCTGCGGATCAGGATGACTGGGTTGCCTTTTTGCCGTTGGCGGAGTTTGCCCTCAATAATCGGGCTAGTTCTGCCACTTTGGTTTCTCCTTTCTTTTGCAATTCGGGGTTTCATCCTCGTTTTTCTTCCGGTCAGGTGGAGTCTTCGTATTGTCCTGGAGTGGATACTGTGGTGGATAGGTTGCATCGGATTTGGGGACAGGTGGTGGATAATTTGGAGTTGTCCCAGGAAAAGACTCGGCATTTTGCTAACCGCCGTCGTCGTGTTGGTCCTCGTCTTCGTGTTGGGGACTTGGTGTGGTTGTCTTCTCGTTTTGTCCCTATGAGGGTTTCTTCTCCTAAGTTTAAGCCTCGGTTCATCAGCCCGTATAAGATTTTGGAGATTCTTAACCCCGTGTCCTTTCGATTGGACCTCCCAGCATCTTTTTCTATCCATAATGTCTTCCATCGGTCATTATTGCGCAGGTATGAGGTACCGGTTGTGCGTTCCGTTGAGCCTCCCGCTCCGGTGTTGGTTGAGGGTGAATTGGAGTACGTTGTGGAGAAGATCTTGGACTCCCGTGTTTCCAGACGGAAACTTCAGTATCTGGTCAAGTGGAAGGGCTACGGTCAAGAGGATAATTCTTGGGTGACAGCCTCTGATGTTCATGCCTCTGATTTGGTCCGTGCCTTTCATAGGGCTCGTCCTGATCGCCCTGGTGGTTCTTGTGAGGGTTCGGTGCCCCCTCCTTGAGGGGGGGGTACTGTTGTGAGTTTGGTTTTTGGGCTCCCCCGGTGGTCACTGGTGGTACTGGACTTGTGTGCTTCACTTTCTCTGTTCACCTGTTTCCATCAGGGTATGGGTGTATCCTATTTAGCCTTGCTGCTCAGTTATTCTAGTGCCGGCCATCAATGTAACCAGAGCCTTTCTGTTGCATGTTCCTGCTTCTAGACTACTATCAGCTAAGTTGGACTCTTAGTCCTAAGTTTGTTTTGCATTTTTGTTCCAGTTCACAGTAATGTTATTTTTCTGTAGCTGGAAGCTCTTGTGGGCCGAAATTGCCACTCCGGTGTCATGAGTTGACACATGAGTCTTAAAGTAATTTCGGGATGGTATTTTAATAGGGTTTTCAGCTGACCGTGAAGTTCCCTATTGTATCTTCTTGCTATCTAGTAAGCGGACCTCGCTTTGCTGAACCTACCTTCATACTGCGTATGTCTTTTCCTCTGAACTCACCGTCAATATATGTGGGGGGCTTCTGTCTCCTTTTTGGGGGAATTTCCCTAGAGGTAAGCCAGGTCTGTCTTTTCCTCTATTAGGGTTAGTTAGTCCTCCGGCTGGCGCTAGGCGTCTAGGGATAAAACGTAGGTACGCCACCCGGCCACTGTTAGTTGTGTGATAGGTTTAGCTCACGGTCAGCTCGAGATTCCATCACCCAAGAGCTGTTCTGTTATTTATGTTCTCTGACGTTCCCTTGCCATTGGGAACCATGACACGGGGCCGTCAGAGGGGTGAGTATATCAATATTTTTTATTTTTATTCTTTAGTTTATACATGAATATGGATCCCAGGGCCTGAAGGAGAGTTTCCTCTCCTTCAGACCCTGGTAACCATTCTGATATTTTGTGTCCCATTGATATGCATTGGTATCGGGTATCGGTATCGGCGATATCCGATATTTTTTGGATATCGGCTGATCCAATCTGATACCGATACCTTTGCATATCGGAAGGTATTGCTCAACACTAGTAGATACCAATTGTGACAGTTATGCACAATTGCCTATTTTTAAAAGGGGTCTGTCTAGTATTATAAAAGATGAACTAGCTCACTCTGAGTCACCACAAGAGCTAGAGACATTTATACAGCATTGTGTGCGCATTGACATTCGCCTTACTGAGCGTAGGCAGGAGAAATTTGCTGCATATAACCGTATTTCTAACTTTTCCCTTCCTTCCAAAGAGCCTGCAGGTAAAACCTCTAGGGAGGTGGAGGAGGTGCCCATGCAAATTGATTCCGTTCAGAGGCACGAGATCAATGATAAACGGGAGCATTGCCTTTGTAAAAGTCTATGTTTCTACTGCGGCCAGTCTGACCACTTCTTGATCAATTGTCCTAAGTGTCCTAGACGGCCTACCAAGGTGCTAGCAGCAGTAGGGGAGTATGACAACTGTGATGATGAATCTGACATCTCTGAATGTAGCCTGCCTTTAAACGCTGTATTCCATTCACTTTCTATGACTTCACCCCCCAAGGAGCTGAAGGAAAAGAACTCTCACTGTTCTCTATTAAGATCCTGTGTTCAGGACAGTGGATTTCCAGTGCAGCTATGATTGACTCTGGTGCAGGTGGCAATTTCATGGATATCGCATTTGCCAAGGAACATGGTATTGAAATTCAGCAAAGAGCCTCTCCAATTACCATGGAAACAGTGGATGGGTCACCTTTAATCTCTGGGCCTGTGGATCAGGAGACTGTACCCCTTGAAATTTTGTTGGAGCCTAATCATCAGGAGCAACTTTCTTTCTTGCTAATTTCTTCTCCTCATTTTCCTGTGATTTTAAGCATTCCTTGGTTGCGTTCTCAGAACCCAATTATCAACTGGGAGACCAAGGAGATTATCTTTCCAACAAGGAGCAACTCAGCGTTAACAGAAGCTGTCCCTGAGTCCACGGCTACGGAACCACATGTACAGGTGTTTTCTTTACCTCCAGCATATAAAGAGTTCTCTGACATCTGTGACAAGAAGAATGCAGATCAGCTTCCTCCACACAGGCATTATTATGACTGTCCCATTGAGTTGCTTCCTGGGGCAGCTATTCCTTTTGGTAACGTATACCCTTTGGCGGCACCTGAGCTTCAAGCCTTAAAGGAGTATATTGATGAAAATCTTGCCAAGGGCTTCATAGGTCCTTCTTCCTCACCAGCAGAGGCACCTATATTTTTTGTAAAAAAGAAGGATGGGACCCTGAGACCCTGTGTTGACTATCGGGAACTCAATAAGGTAACAGTATGAAACCGTTACCCTTTGCCTCTGATTCCCGAATTACTGGAAAGAGTCCGCCATGCTAAGGTGTTCTCTAAACTGGATCTTCGTGGGGCTTATAATTTGGTGCATATTCATCCAGGGGATGAGTGGAAGACAGCATTCAGATGCCAGTATGGACACTTTGAATATCTTGTGATGCCCTTCGGGCTTTGTAACGTCCCTGCAACGTTTCAACACCTTGCTAATGACATTTTCAGAGATTTGTTGGACCAGTTTGTGGTGATCTATTTGGACGATATACTAATCTTTTCTGAGTCTTAACAGGAACATGAAGAACATGTCAAAACTGTTTTATGACGTCTGAAAGAGAACCATCTGTATATTAAGCCGTAGAAATGCAAGTTCCATCGTTCTGAGATATAGTTCTTAGGTTATATCATCTCTCCCCCCCGGGGCTGAACATGGAATCTGGTGAGATTCAGGCTATCCTTGACTGGCCGGTACCCAAGAACTTTAAGGAGGTCCAACGTTTTATTGGTTTTGCAAATTTCTACAGACGCTTCATTCGAAATTTTTCTGATATTGTCCGTCCCATTACTTCCTTGACAAAGAAGGAAAAGCCCTTTAAGTGGTCATCACAGGCTCAAGAAGCTTTTGATCGGCTTAAGATCTGTTTCACATCAGCACTGCTGTTGATACACCCAGATCCAACACTTTCATTCATTGTGGAGGTGGACGCTTCTGAAAATGCTTTGGGGGCTATTCTCTCCCAAAGAACTGGAGAGAAGGGTCTGCTACATCCTTGTGCTTTCTTTTCCCGTAGACTAACTTCAGCAGAGAAGAATTACGATGTGGGAGACAAGGAATTGCTGGCTATTATTGCGGCTTTCAAAGAATGGAGGCATCATCTGCAAGGAGCTGCACAACAGATCATAGTGCTTACTGTCATGATTCCCAATGGCAGGGACATGGGCAAAAACAGGACTAGCTCTAGGAAGATGGAATCTAAGCTGACCGCGATGCTGAACCTAACGCACAACTACCAGTGGCCGGGGAACGTACCTGCGTTTTATCCCTAGACGTCTCACACCAGCCGGAGATCTAGCTACCCCTAATAGAGGAAACACAGACCTGGCTTGCCTCCAGAGAAAACCCCAAAGTAATAGTAGCCCCCAACATATAATGACGGTTAGTTAAGAAGAAAACACATACGCAGTATGAATACAGGTTCAGCAAAGAGAGGCCCACTAACTAGATAGCAGAAAATACAAAAGTGGACTTCGCGGTCAACTCAAAACCCTACAAAATACCATCCTGAAATGACTTTAAACTCCGGTATCAACTCATGACACCGGAGTGGTCATTTCAGTTCACTAGAGCTTCCAGCAGCAAGATTCATATAAATGCACGCTGGACAAAAGGTACAAATGATCAAACTTATCTGACTCAGCAGACTTGGAGCAGGTAGCAAGTAACAGAGGAGCTCTGGTAACATTGATAGCCGGCAAGTAAATGAGTGAGAAGCCAGACTATATAGGAAACTCCCATTTCCTGATGGGAACAGGTGCACTGGAGATAGAAGACAGAAGTCAACCAGTACCACCAGTAGCCACCAGAGGGAGCCCACAAACAGAATTCACAACAGCTTACTGTCCATCGCAATTTAGGTTTCCTTAGATCCGCTAGATGTCTTTCTCCTCATCAGGCTCGTTGGAACTTATTTTTAAATCAATTTAACTTTGTTATCTCGAACCGTCCAGGTTCTCGTAATGGGAAGGCTGATGCTTTATCCCGAATCCATGCTGCGGATTCCGTACCTGGAGCCCCGTCCAAGACCATTCTATCTGATGCCAATTTCATCGGAGTTATCCACGATCAGGACTTGTGGAAGGAGTGCAGGGAGGCCTATGACGGTGATGTATTTCTGGCCAACCCACCTGTGGATATTAATCTTGTCTTTAAGGGTGGCATGTGCTTCAGAGATCGACGTATCTACGTCCCTGAGGTCGTCCATCTGCAGATCCCCAAGTTGGTACATGACTCCAAGTTGGCTGGTCACAGGTGGGTACAGAAGACACAAGAGTTCCTGAGCCGATTCTTCTGGTGGCCAACTTGCCTGAAGGATACCAAGGACTATGATCTCACTTGCGAGGCATGTGCTCGTTACAAGACTCCTAATGTGGCACCTACGGGTCTTCTACAACCATTACCTGTTCCGTCCCGCCCTTGGGGGTCTATATCAATGGACTTTATTGTGCAGCTGCCCACATCGGGGGGCATGAATACAATCATGGTGGTAGTTGATCACCCACTAAAGCTGCTCATTTTGTTCCATGCTCCGGCCTCCCCTCAGCTAAAGATACAGTGAGCTTGGTTATTCAGAATGTCTTTCGGTTGCATGGGGTCCCGGATGAGATCATCTCTGACCATGGAGTACAGTTCACTTCAAGATTCTGGAAGCGGTTTTGCTCTGCACTCAATATTAATGTCTGTCCCTCTTCCGCTTACCATCCCCAAAACAAATGGTCAGACTGAGCGTACCAACCAGACGCTGGAACAATATCTAAGATGCTATGTCAGCCATCTCCAGGATGATTGGTTGGAGTTGCTGCCGTTAGCCGAATTTTCATATAATAATTCTCAGAGCGCCTCCACTAAATTTACACCTTTCTTTGCCAATCTGGGTTATCATCTGTGTATTTTACCTAGGTCTCCAATTAATTCTCCAGTTCCGGCAGTGGAGGAAAGGCTGACTGCAATGAGACAAAATCTGGAGGTTCTGAAGGAATCCCTGACCACAGCTCAAGAACGTTATAAGAGATCGGCTGATAGATTCCGTAAACCTGCACCCATGTTCAAGGTAGGAGATTCCGTGTGGTTAGCAACTAAGAATCTGAAGTTAAATGTTCCTTCACAAAAACTTGGACAGAAATTCATTGGCCCTTTCAAGATCAACGGTATTGTGAGCTCTGTGGCCTGCCGGCTGAAGCTGCCTAGGACAATGAAGGTACACCCAGTTTTTCATGTATCTTTACTAAAGCCTGTATCTCCTAATACCTTCCAGGGATGTGTTGTGCCACCTCCGCAGCCTGTGGTGATTGATGGGCAAGAACAATTTGTGGTGGAGGAAATTATTGATTCCAGGATTAGCAGGAATCAGCTCCAATATCTGATAAGTAGTGTTGAGCGATACCGTCCGATACTTGAAAGTATCGGTATTGGATAGTATCGGCCGATACCCAAAAAGTATCAGATATCGCCGATACCGATACCCGATACCAATACAAGTCAATGGGACACCAAGTATCGGAAGGTATCCTGTATGGTTCCCAGGGTCTGAAGGAGAGGAAACTCTCCTTCAGGCCCTGGGATCCATATTAATGTGTAAAATAAAGAATAAAAATAAAAAATATTGATATACTCACCTCTCCGACGCAGCCTGGACCTTACCGATGTAACCTGCAGCTTCCGCTCCTAAGAATGAGCGCTTGAAAGACCTTAGATGACGTCGCGGCCTGTGATTGGTCGCGTGAGCGGTCACGTGACCGCCACGCGACCAATCACAAGCCGCGACGTCATCTAAGGACTTTCAAGCGCTTGAAAGACCTTAGATGACATCGCGGCTTGTGATTGGTTTCGTGGCGGTCACGTGACCGCTCACGCGACCAATCACAGGCCGCGACGTCATCTAAGGTCTTTCAAGCGCTCATTCTTAGGAACGGAAGCTGCCGGTTACATCGGTAAGGTCCAGGCTGCATCGGAGAGGTGAGTATATCAATATTTTTTATTTTTATTCTTTATTTTACACATTAATATCGATCCCGATACCGATTCCCGATATCACAAAAGTATCGGATCTCGGTATCGGAATTCCGATACAGCAAATATCGGCCGATACCCGATACTTGCGGTATCGGACTGCTCAACACTACTGATAAGATGGCAGGGATATCCCCCTGAGGAAGACTCTTGGGAACCTGTGGAAAACATCAATGCCCAACAGAAGATTTCTCGTTTTCATCAGAGATTCCCTGAGAAACCAGGTCCAGGATCGTCCTGAGGTCGCTTCTAAGGAGGGAGTAATGTCAGGACCTTTTGTGCATTACTGCCCTTTTCCAAGATGGCGTCTTTGGTCTCATGTACACTGTGTCTTCCTGCTATAAAACTCCACCCCAGCCTTCAGTCTGTGCTAGAGTATTCTGCCTTGCATCCAGCTCCTGACCTCTGATTACTCCCTGGCTATATACCTGCTCCTGTGAACTTGTGTGGTGTTCCTGCTACTCTGCTCTGAGTTCCAGCTGCATACACCAGTTTCCAGTAATCCTGCTTCATCTGCTGCTCGTGTTTACTTCTATCTGCATTTGCTGGACATGTAAGCTGTTTCTGCTCTGCAAGAACCTGAGACTATTGACCAGGCATCCCTGGTTGAGCTAAGATATGATTTGAACTGCCTTATAAGCTTGTCTATCTGTGTTTGGACTAAGACAAGGATTTATTTGTGTCAAGTTTCCTCAAAAATAACTGTGCTTCATAGACTTTCTGCTTGATTGCATTTTCCTCTAAAGTTTCCTATAGACTGCTAAGCTGTGTATTATATTTACACCAAGTGTTGTGGACTTGAGTTTCTCTCTGCAGCTGTTTGAATCACCGTGTGATAATATAGACTTTACCACTTATAAAACTGTGTCCTGTAGTTGTCTTGTTCCATGCAAAGAGTCTCTTGAGTTATCCCCTATAATTATTACAGGAGCCCACGTTAGGGGAAGACTGACATCAGTGTAAATGCATGAGGTTAAAGTGGTAAAAATGTATTTTTTTTCTTCACTGCTCAATAGTGTAATAATATGTGAAACATGTGGTGTCAATATGATCACTGCACCCCTAGATTATATCATTAAGAGTTGTAGGTTATTAAATCGAGTCACTCATAGGGGTACTGCTGTCTTGATACCTCAGAGGCTCTGCCAATTTGACATGGCAACCACAAACCAATGCAGGCAAGTCTGCACTCTGACATGGCGTTCCTTCACTTCTGAGCCTAAAAAGTAGTTTTTGAATACATATGGGGCGACATTGTTTAATAAACTTTGGGGTCAATTTTCTCCTGTTATCTTTGTGTGAAAATGAAAAATTTGTGGATAAAACAACATTTCTGGGGAAAAACTTAATTTTTAATTTTCACGATCCATTGTTTTAAAATTCTGTGAAGCACCTGTGAGTTCAAGATGCTCACCACACTTCTAGATAAATTCCTTATGGGGTCACTTGTGGGGGTTTCTACTGTTTAGGCACATCAGGGTGTCTGCAAACGTGACATGATGTCCACTATCTGTTCTAGACAATTTTACACTCCAAAAGTCCTTCTGAGCCCTGCCGTGAGCCCAAACAGTAGTTTTCCAGAACATATTGGGTATTGGCGGACTCAAGACAACTTGCACAATACGTTGTATGGACCATTTTTCCCTGTTACCTTTGTGAAAATGATAAATTTGAGGCAAGAATTTTGTGGGAAAAATGTGGTTTTTCATTTTCAAGGTTCAATGTCATAAACTTCTGTGAAGCACCTGAAGGCTGAAGGTGCTCACCACACATCTAGATAAATTCCTTAAGGGGTTTAGTTTCCAAAATTGGGTAACTTGTGGGGAATTTCTACTGTTTTGGAACATCAAGCGCTATGCAAGTGCAGCGCCCCAGAGTCCTGGTCGTTTCAGTACTGATGCTCCGCCGCTAAGGGGAGTGATGGTACGTCTGATGGCACTGAAGGAGTTCACCTGACCAGGTATCACAGACACCAATACACTTCACAGTCTGGCCTCCAGGGGGAGCTAAGGGTGCTATGTATTAGGCCACTCCTCACAATCTGGTAAAACTGGGGGTTAGATAGGAAGTTAGACAGAAAGCTGACTGGGTTGGAACCAGGCAACATCCTGTGGCAGAGGGTGTTGCAGGGGAAGATTCAGGGGGGTCCCTGTCAGGGGTGGGATCCTGACAGAGGCCTAGCAAACAGAAAGAACGTTACGGGACCACGCCTGCACTTCATTGCGGCGGTACCCCAAGAAATGACAAGAAGCGAGGTTTATTGTGGAGTGAGAAACGAGATCAACGCAACAAGGAGAAAACACCAGTAGGGGTCGTGCTGTAAGATCGAGGCAACATCCTACTTTGGCGCGTAGCCGGTGGCCGGAAACGCCGAGGAAGTACTGGCTCCAAGCCTTACTTCAAACCAACGGCAGGACAGTCAGTTATAGGCGGGCTGTCTCACCTAAATCACCTAAGCAGACATAGGGGGCAACAGTGGGAGAGGGGCGACTCTAGGGTCCCGGAAGAACTCCAGGCCTACCCGTCATACGGGTGCGTCCTAGCCATATCATCTGGGGGACGGAGAAGAACATCAGAATCAGTTGTGAGGGAACATCAGAAACAGACACAACAGTTGTGAGGACTATCCCGTGGTGCTCAGCAGGGAAGGACTACAACACACAAGCGCTAGAAGGAAGGCACAGATTTCCACCTGCAAAGGGAACTCTGGAGGTGCCATCGGACCGGCCGGTCTCAGACAGCCCTGTTAACCGTACTCTGGATTGAGGATCCTGAATCCTTCAGTAAAGAGGTAAAGAGACTGCAACCCTGTGTCCTCGTTATTCATCACACCCTGCACCACACATCATCATTCTCAACTTTTACTGGACGCCCCTTAGCAGGGTCACGGATCGGGTCTAGCCACCGTGACAATCCCAGAACTGAGACAGAGAGGCCCGGTACCGGGTACCCCTCGGCCCTGCGAAAGTGGGGGCGCTCCAACTTGGCGTCACGAACAGGATCTACTTAAGCCTGAAGAATCAGGTCATGTGTGCCTTGGAACTGTGATTTATTTTGCTTGAACTGTGACTTATTGCAAAGACTGTGCATTGCCGATTCCCGCCCAAACCGCCGCCATTACAGCGCCATGAGGAGCGCAGGAGAAGAAGGGCGTGGAAGTGGGCATGAACAAGCTGAAGAGCGCAAAAGACAATGGCCGCCCAGTCTAAATATTTCGGCCCCTTGAGGACGTGTCCGTCAGCAGCCGAGATCCACCTCCTGATCCTCAATGGTGGGCAGAGACAAAGAAAACGAAACCGCCCACAAAGGAGAGAGCGGGAAAAGGACGAGGAAGAAGAAGTGAGCCACGTGGGAGACGCCATGGCCAGCCGCCCGGGATTGGAGCATGGGGTCGGAGCAGAGGACTCCCCCAGCTACCCAGAGCGATACCGCGGCCAGGCATCACCTGTTGGCCCTGACTTCCTGCAGGCCGGAGTGGACGAGCTCGGCGACCAACTCCTGCGGATGCAGCTGAGCACTGAGGCCGGGTGGAAGAAGACCTTCATCGGGAGCCTTGCCAGACACCTGTCGGCAGCCTCGTCTGGTCCGTAGCAGGAAAGAAGTTCCAGCGCTCCGAAGCTGGAAAGCAAGGCCCTGCCGGAAAGCGGGATGCTGCAAGCAGAGATGACAACGTCGCAGCACAAGGCCCCGCAACCAGCGTTCCAGACCCCAGTGGAGACGGAGCAGACCGGCACCGGAGGGACCGCATCTGAAGCAGGTATGAAGGACGACCCTGCCCTGACGACCGACACCACTCCAGTGACTGCTAGTGCCACAGCTGCTGACTCCGTTGCAGTGACTGATCTTGCAGCAGCCGCTACCTCTGCTGCAGCAAATGCCCATACTCAAGCTGCGCAGACCTCCATCGCTGCGCATGATTTAACCGTACATGAAAGACGGATTAACGGCATTTGTCCAGCACTGGGTGTGACCCTGGACCTCACTTTTCCCAGGCCAAGAAGGGTTAAGTGCCAGGTGCAGCCCTGGAAGCCGTCCAACTAAACCTCGGAAACCTGAACATGTAAATAGTTAACTGTTTGTTTCCCTGCTTTTTGCTGCTTTAAACCCGACTAGGGTTATTCTCAAAGGGATCCCTTTGTTTACCGGGAATCCCTATTTTTGCCCTTTTTGTTTTGTTTCCTGTTTATCACTGTTGAAAAGAACTGCTGGATCATGAACACTGCATGATTACAAACTTATTGTAAATAGTTTGCACCTTCTTAAAGGTGCCCCCTACTGGTTTTACAAGAAAAAGGACTCTTTACGAAGAAACTGTTCCTGGAAACAGTACAGGAGTCCCTGCCTCACACGAACTTGCAGCTTGGGAAGTTGCACTACCTCCAAGAGACTTGGTTCCCTCTTAAAGGGAACGTTCACCAATAGCACTTAAAGTATAATGTTGCCTTAAAAGAAGTAGTAATAATGTTTATATGTAAAAGTTATATGTAGTTAGTTGCTTGTAGGAAATGTTTAATAATGTGTTAGAGAATGAGGACAGGGAGTGAACCCGTACGGGGTTAGTTGGTGAGTCCTCCTAGGAGCCATACAGAGATGGCTCAGTGATCTTGTGCTGAGAGAAGGTTGATAAGTAGTGTTGAGCATTCCGATACCGCATGTATCGGGTATCGTCCGATACTTGCGGTATCGGAATTCCGATACCGAGATCCGATACTTGCCGCATATCGGATACCGGAATCGGAAGTTCCCAGGATTCAAACTGCACGAATTCAGCCAATGAGGAATGATTCTGAGTGTGGGCTCATCCTGTTCAGCATGGTGGGCATGTAACTACTGGCAAGGCTGTGATTGGCTGCTGAAATGATGTCATGCTGCAGTTTAAAAGTCGCTGGCGCCATTTTGCGCTCACTCTGCTGTGAATTCAGTTAGTGACAGGACGCTGTGTGCTGACTGAGGGCCAGTTGCGATAGCGATTTGCTTCATTGTTCTTTTCCAAGGCTAATTTAGCAACCGCTGTGTTCACCTACTAATCACCTTGCTTTTGCCTTGCAGCGCTGTTTTCACAGCGATCTGCAAGGTCTGTGTGTGTGTGTGTGTGTGTGTGTGTGTGTGTGTGCAGCCCACTCTCTAGTCTGTGTGCAGCCATAGGCCATAGCTGGTTGTATTCAGTTCAGGGAGGGTGATTCACTGCCTCATACTGTTCTATTTTCTTTTTTTTTTTTTTCAAGTAGTGCAGGCTGCTGCACATTTTTTCAAAAAATTCCTATTAGTGTCTTTCCACCCGTATCCAGCTAAATTGTGGAAAAACACTACATAGGATAACGTAGATGAGTGTTTTTGGGGCCTTGCAGCGCCATTTACGGCTGTCTGCACGGTCTCCGTGTGACTGCAGCTCGCCCTGTAGTCTGTGTGCAGCCATAGCCGGTTGTATCCAGCTCAGGGTGCGTCACTGCGTCATACCATAAAATCCATTTTCCTTTTTTTAAGTAGTGCAGGCTGCTGCACATTTTTTCAAAAAATTCCTATTAGTGTCTTTCCACCCGTATCCAGCTAAATTGTGGAAAAACACTACATAGGATAACGTAGAGGAGTGTTTTTGGGGCCTTGCAGTGCCATTTATGGCTGTCTGCACGGTCTCCGTGTGACTGCAGCTCGCCCTGTAGTCTGTGTGCAGCCATAGCCGGTTGTATCCAGCTCAGGGTGCGTCACTGCGTCATACCGTAAAATCCATTTTCCTTTTTTTTTAAGTAGTGCAGGCTGCTGCACATTTTTTCAAAAAATTCCTATTAGTGTCTTTCCACCCGTATCCAGCTAAATTATAGAAAAACACTACATAGGATAATGTAGAGGAGGTTTTTGGGGCCTTGCAGCGCCGTTTACGGCTGTCTGCACGGTCTCCGTGTGACTGCAGCTCTCCCTGTTGTCAGTTCAGCCCCCACAAAATAAATAAATAATAAAGTTCACCAAACACACCACTTTACAGTTGTGTAGGCCACATTAGCTCATATTAAAGTCTAGCCCACACTTTAGAAAATTAGTGTTTCTAATACCTGTTAGGAGCTGTTCAGGAATAAGCACACAAAGCCGTTAGTACTTTTCTGCTTATCTTTATCAGTCAACCAAGATGAAGAAGGGAGGGAGTAAGGCACGTGGGCGTGGGCGCGGAGCAGGGAGAGGACGTGGGGATTCTGTGCCTGCTGCCGGCACCGGTGACTCATCATCACCCAGTTTCAGCAGGGAACAGTCCTTCATGCACAGCTGCTGCGTGAAGACCAAATTGAAGTCGTTGTCGGATGGATGGCAGCTAACGCATCAACTTCAATTAGTGCCACATCCTCTCAGACACAGAGCACTGGAGAGCACCCATCTGTCTCTTCACCACCTGCCAAATTGCCCAGGCAGACAGAGAGCCCAGGACAGGAGCCGTCTCCACTTCTGTTCTCTGAATCTCTTGGCTTGGAAACAGGGGGCCAGCCAAGCAGCATTGGAGAAATGGAAGAAGAGGCAGTGTGCAGTGATGCCCAACAGCTTTTTCTCTCTGAGTCTGAAGAGGCGGGTGGGCCAGTGCCTCCGGTCACCACATCGCAGGACGCATCCGCTGATGACACTCAGGTGCCACTTTCTGGTGCGTGCTCTGCTGCTGAGACTACCCAGGAGGAGCAGTTGGTGGCAGAAGGTAGTGTAGATGATGAGGTCCTTGACCCATCGTGGCATGAGGGACAGGAAGGTGGTGGGAGCAGCTCTGAGGAAGAGATTCCCCGAACGGGCCAAAGAGGGAGAGGGAGGGGGAAGACTGCAGATCCTGTAGCCTCCACTTTGGCACCCGTTAGGAGCGTGTCTCTTCCAAAAGCCAAAAAGGGCGCTCCCAAGACTTGCAGTGCCTGGTCCTTTTTTGACACAGTTGCAGATGACATTTGCTATGTCAAATGCAAGGTGTGTCATCACAACGTCAAAAGAGGGAGAAATGTCAGCAACCTCAATACCTCCAACATGTGGAAACATGTGCGGAACAGGCACGCGGCGAAGTTACAAAAACACACTGAAGAGCTAGGCCAACCAACAGCGGCAGCTACCACCTCTTCAGCTCGTGTTGCCTCTTCCTCCAGCTCACACACAGCTGGTTCGGCTTCCTCCCAGGATCGCCGTGGAAGAACCTCTGGCACTGTTGTCCAGAGACCCACTGTAATTCCACCCGCAGCACCACATTCCCAGTTATCCTCACACTCCCAGGCCAGTCTACAGCCATCGGTAGTACAGGCATGGGAGAAAAGGCGGCCTTTCTCGGCAAACCACCCACGAGCACAGGCTCTGACTGCAGGCATTGCCAAACTTCTGTCACTGGAAATGCTGTCATTCAGGCTGGTGGAGACTGACAGCTTCCGTGACTTGATGTCATTGGCAATCCCACAGTACAATGTGCCTAGCCGCTTTTATTTCAGCAGGCAAGCCATCCCTGCCCTGCACAAGCATGTGGAGGGACACATAAAACACGCGCTACTGAACGCCGTCAGTAGCAAGGTCCATCTCACCACCGATGCGTGGACCAGTCAACATGGACAGTGGCGATACCTTTCCCTCACTGCCCATTGGGTTAATGTTGTTGAGCTGGGTACAGATCGTGCGAGTGGCGCAGGACGTGTCCTGCCCACTCCAAGGATTGCAGGAATCCAGTCTGTACGCATTGACTCCTCCTCTTACACAAGTTCCTCAGAATCATCGCTGCAGGAGCCGTCACAGTCCACCTCCACATGGACCCGTGAACGTTTACCTGTTACGACCGACGTGAGCACAGCCGTGGCCAAACGTCAACAGGCCGTCTTGAAATTAATTTATTTGGGGAATCGAAGCCACACAGCGCAGGAGCTCTGGAATGCCATCAAGCAGGAGAGCAATGTGTGGTTTGTGGCAGCGAATCTCCAGCCAGGCATGGTAGTGTTTGATAATGGCCGAAATCTGGTGGCAGCTCTGGGCCTCGGCAACCTCACTCACATCCCATGTCTGGCACATGTGCTCAATTTGGTCGTGCAGAGTTTTTTGAGGGACTATCCGGATCTTGATGCACTGCTGCACAAGGTCCGCCTAGAGTGTGCTCACTTGTGGTGTTCCAGCATGGCAAGATCGTGCATTGCAGCTCTGCAGCGCCGATTCCACCTTCCGGAACATCGCATCATATGTGACCTACCCACCAGGTGGAATTCCACATTACATATGTTGGAGCGGTTGTATGAGCAGCAGCCAGCAGTAATGGAGTACCAGCTGCATCAGGAGCAAGGAAATCGCACTCCACGCCGTTCAGACTTCACAACCACTGAGTGGGCCACTATGAAGGACGTCTGCCAGGTTTTGCTTGCCTTCGATTATTCCACGCGGATGGCGAGTGCAGATGATGCACTAGTCAGCATGACTGTCCCCCTTATCTGCCTGCTTGAAAAATCACTGCAAGCGCTAAGGGATGATGTTGTGGAAGAGGTGGAGGATGAGGATTCACCATTTCCATTATCTTCTGGACAGTCAGCGCCACGTGGTTCCTCACAAACCCGTAGGCAGGGGACACTTTGTGAGGAGGATGAGGAGGAGTCAATGGAGGAGGAAGACATCCATCCAGAGGAGGGAGTTACACAATTGTCCAGTAGTCAGTGTGTACAGCAAGGGTGGGGTGATGACGAGCGGGCAGAGATCACCCCTCAAGCAGGGGACAGCGTTTCTTGGCCAGTTGACAGTCTGCAGCACATGGTGGATTACATGCTGCAGTGACTGAGAAACGACCACCGCATGGCCCACATTCTCAACATGTCTGATTATTGGGTGTTCACCCTCCTCGATCCTCGCTACCGGGACAACGTAGAAAGCCTCATCACACCGTTGAACCAAAATGCGGGAGTACCAAGACACACTGGTGAATTCCATCATCTTCTCCAGTCCAACTGAGAGAAATGCTGCTAGTGCATTACAAAGCAGCTCAGTGCATCCAGGCAGTGGAGGAGGCTCTGCACAAAGAGGGAGCAGAAGCAGTGCCTCTGCCCAAGGCAAGACCAGTATGGCCCAACTGTGGCACAGTTTTGTGTGCCTGCTACAAAAGTCTACACCATCACAGACGGCTCCAGTCAGCAGGAGGCAACGGTTCCATCAGATGGTGACAGACTACATGTCTTGCCCTCTTGCTGTACTCCCAGACGGCTCTTCCCATTTCAAGTTTTGGGTCTCAAAGCTGGATACATGGCCAGAGCTAAGCCAGTATGCATTGGAGGTGCTGGCTTGCCCTGCGGCTAGTGTATTATCGGAACGCGTCTTTAGTATTGCAGGTGGTGTACTAACTGACTGTCGCATGCGACTATCCTCCAATATCGTTGACCGGCTTACTTTCCTGAAAATGAACCAGGCCTGGATCTCGCAGGAATTTGCCACTCCTCTTCCTGATTAAATAATTAGGTGACTGTCTACAGTATCCAGGTCTCCTGTTGTGTTCATCTTTCTACCACCTGAACTTTAATTCCTGGGCTCCAACACCGCCAGTTGAGGCTCTGAAGTGCCGTCTGCACAGTCAAAACATACGACCCAGTGTTATTGGGTGTCAGTAATGTCAGCTGATCCCCAGCTGTGTAGCCGGCAATGTGTCCTGCGACCGCCACGCTGACACAACAACTGAAATGTAAGGGAACCTGTCCCCCCCCCAGGCGTTTGTTACTGAAAGAGCCACCTTGTGCAGCAGTAATGCTGCACAAGGAAAAGGTAGCTATTTTTTGTTTAGCTCCTTGCACACGCAGAACTTAACACTTATAAAATGTGTCCACTGATACCGTAAAACCGTCCCGTAGGTGGGACTTTCCTTCGTAATGTGACGCAGCACAGCTGTCATTCTTACTCCCTTGGCGCCGTGCTCCGGCTCCTCAGCGTTGTTTGATTCTGTCCCGAAGCCTGCGCTGTTATGTTATCCCTTGGCCAGGCACACTTAGCGCTGCCTGTTGTGTATCCGCTTTTTGGGCTCCCCTGGTGGTTGCTGGTGGTACTGGTGACTTGTTTGCACTTTGCTTCTTCTGTTCACCTGCTTCCATCAGTGTTTGGGAGTTTCCTATTTAGCCTTGCTCCCCAGTCATTTCCTTGCCGGTCATCATTGTAACCAGAGCCTTCGGTTGCATGTTCCTGCTACTAGTCTGCTGATCAGCTAAGTGGACTTTGTCCTTTTGTTTTGTACCTTTTGTCCAGTTTGCAGTTTTTGTAATTCTCTGTAGCTGGAAGCTCTTGCGGGCTGAAATTGCCACTCCTGTGTCATGAGTTGACACAGGAGTCTTAAAGTAATTTCAGGATGGTTTTTGAAAGGGTTTTCAGTTGACCGTGAAGTCCTCTTTTGTATCCTTCTGCTATATAGTAAGTGGACCTCTCTTTGCTAAATCTACTTTCATACTGTGTATGTCTTTTCCTCTTAATTCACCGTTATTACATGTGGGGGGCTGCTATCATCTTTTGGGGGATTTCCCTAGAGGTAAGCCAGGTCTGTTTCTTCCTCTACCAGGCGTAGTTAGTCCTCCGGCTGGCGCGTGGCATATAGGAAGCCGTAGGTATGCTCCCTGGCTACTGTTAGTTGTGTGGTAGATTTAGCTCACGGTCAACTCGAGTTTCCATCACCCGAGAGCTCGTTCGTTACTTATGTGTTTTTTACGTTCCCTTGCCATTGGGAACCATGACAGCTGCCCCTCTTCTGACATCATTTGGTGTCAGGCTGACTGCGCCTGTGCGTCCTCGCTGACCGAGATCCCGCCTTGCAGTGTCTTCTGATTTAATCACACTGCAGGCCTGGGATCCATGGGCATGCGCAGTGCATATCTTCACCTCCGCCTCTCACTCATCTCCCTTTGCCTTCTTCAGACTGTGCGCCGTCAGCTGATGCCTAATAGCATGCCATGGCCGTGACACCGCACAGTCTGAAGAAGCCGGAGGGAGGGGAGTGAGAGGCGAGGATATGCACTGCGCATGGCCACGGATCCCAGGCCCACGGTGGGATTACATTAGACGACACTGCGAGGTGGGCTCTCAGCCAGCGCGGCCGCACAGGCGCAGACAGACTGACACCAAATGATGTCAGAAGATGGGCAGCGCTAAGTGTGCTGGCCAAGGGATAACATAACAGCGCAGGCTCCGGGACGGAATCAAACAAGGCTGAGGAGCCGGGGCACGGTGCCAAGGGGGTAGGAATGACGGCTGTGCTGCGTCATATTACAAAGGAAAGTCCCACCTCCGGGACGGTCTCACGGTATCAGGGGACACATTTTATAAGTGTTTAGTTCTGTGTTTGCAAGGAGCATAATGAAAAGAGCCACCTTTTCCTTTTGCATCCTTTGTGCTGCACAAGCTGGCTCTTTCAGCTACAAACGCCTTGGGGGGGTTAAAGGTTCCTTTTCGACTTTCTCCAATCAGGCTTTGGCCTACACTGTGTTCCTCTGCTCCTCCTGCTGTCCCTGGGCTCCAACACTGCTAGTTGTTGCCTGGAAGTGCTGTCCACAGAGTCAACACTTGCTGCCGTGTTATTGGGGTTCAGTAACGTCAGCTGCTCCCCTGCTGTGTGTGCTGCAATACCTCCTATCTGCTCCTCCTGCTGTCCCTGGGCTCCAACACCGCTAGTTGTTGCCTGGAAGTGCTGTCCGCACAGTCAACAGTCGCTCATCTGTTATTGGGGTTCAGTAAAGTCAGCTGTTCCCCAGCTGTGTGTGTGGCAATCCCTCCTATCTCCTCCACCTCCTCCTCCTGCTGTCCCTGGGCTCCAACACCGCTAGTTGTTGCCTGGAAGTGCTGTACGCACAGTCAACAGTCGCTCCTCTGTTATTGGGGTTCAGTAACGTCAGCTGCTCCCCTGCTGTGTGTGTGGCAATCCATCCTATCTCCTCCACCTCCTCCTCCTGCTGTCCCTGGGCTCCAACACCGCTAGTTGTTGCCTGGAAGTGCTGTCCGCACAGTCAACAGTCGCTCCTCTGTTATTGGGGTTCAGTAACGTCAGCTGCTCCCCTGCTGTGTGTGCTGCAATACCTCCTATCTGCTCCTCCTGCTGTCCCTGGGCTCCAACACCGCTAGTTGTTGCCTGGAAGTGCTGTCCGCACAGTCAACAGTCGCTCCTCTGTTATTGGGGTTCAGTAACGTCAGCTGCTCCCCTGCTGTGTGTGCTGCAATACCTCCTATCTGCTCCTCCTGCTGTCCCTGGGCTCCAACACCGCTAGTTGTTGCCTGGAAGTGCTGTCCGCACAGTCAACAGTTGCTCCTCTGTTATTGGGGTTCAGTAACGTCAGCTGCTCCCCTGCTGTGTGTGGCAATCCCTCCTATCTCCTCCACCTCCTCCTCCTGCTGTCCCTGGGCTCCAACACCGCTAGTTGTTGCCTGGAAGTGCTGTCCGCACAGAGCCAAACACCTCGCCAATGTGTTAGTGGGGTTCAGTAATGCCTGCTGCTCCCCTGCTGTGTATACGGCAACATGTCATGCGACCGCCACGCAGACACAACAACTTAAATTTAAGGGAACCTGTCCACCCCCCCTCCCCAGGCGTTTCTTACTGAAAGAGCCACCTTGTGCAGCAGTAATGATGCAAAAGGAAAAAGTGCCTCTTTTCGTGGTGCTCCTTGCACATGCTGAACCTAACACTTATGAAATGTGTCCCCTCACACCGTTAAACCGTCCGGTAGGTGGAACTTTCATTTGTCATGTGACGCAGCACAGCCGTCATTCTTACCCCCTTGGCGCCGTGCGCCGCCTCCTCAGCGTTGTTTGAATCTGTCCCGGAGCCTGCGCTGTTATGTTAGCCCTTGGACATGCACACTTAGCGCTGCCCGTCTTCTGACATTATTTGGTCTCAGGCTGGCTGCGCCTGTGTGGCCGCGCTGGACGAGATCCCGCCTCGTAGTGTCTTCTGATTTAATCCCACTGTGGGCCTGTGATCCATGGACATGTGAAGTGCATATCTTAACCTCCGCCTCTCACTCATCTCCCTACACCTTCTTCAGACTGTGCAACGTCAGCTGATCCCTAATAGCATGCCATGGCCGTGACGCCGCACAGTCTGAAGAAGCCGTAGGGAGGGGAGTGAGAGGCGAGGATATGCACTGCTCATGCCCATGGATCACAGGTCCGCAGAGTGATTACATTAGATGACACAGCGAGGCGGGATCTTGGCCAGGGCGGCCGCACAGGCGCAGCCAGCCTAACATCAATTGATGTCAGAAGACGGGCAGCGCAAAATGTGTGCATGGCCAAGGGCTAACATAACAGCGCAGGCTCCGGGACAGATTCAAACAACACTGAGGAGGCTGCGCACGGCGCCAAGGGGGTTAAGATGACGGCTGTGCTGCGTCACATGACAAATTAAAGTTCCACCTACCGGACGGTTTAACGGTGTGAGGGGACACATTTCATAAGTGTCAAGTACAGCGTTTGCAAGGATAATTAAAAGAGCTAAGTTTACCTTTTCCAGCATTAGTGCTGTACAAGATGGCTCTTTCAGCTACAAACGCCTTGGGGGGGGGGGGGTTAAATGTTCCCTTTCAACTTAGTCCAGTGCAGGCTTCGGCCTACACTCTGTTCCTCCTGCTGACCCTGGGCTCTAACACCGCCAGTTGGCACCCGGAAGTGCAAGCTGCACAGAGAAAAACACCAGCCAATGTGTCAGTGGGGTTCAGCAACGCCAGCTGTTCCCCTGCTGTGTAGCCGGCAACGTGTCCTGCAAACGCCACGCAGACACAAAGCTGCCGCCAGTGCAGGCTTCGGCCTACACTCTGCTTCCTCAGCTCCTGCTGACCCTGGGCTCTAACACCGCCAGTTGGCGCCCGGAAGTGCTAGCTGCACAGAGAAAAACACCCGCCAATGTGTCAGTGGGGTTCAGCAACGCCAGCTGTTCCCCTGCTGTGTAGCCGGCATCGTGTCCTGCAACAGCCACGCAGACACAAGAACTGAAATTTAAGGGAACCTGTCCCCCCCCCAGGTGTTTGTATGTATAACAGCCACCTTGTACAGCAGTAATGCTGCATTTGTACAAGGTGGCTCATTAAGTTACTCTCCTTGCACACGCCGAATGAAACACGTCTAAAATGTGTCCTCTGAGACCATTAAACCGTCCCTGAGGTGTGACTTTCCTTTGTAATGACACGCTGCAACCCCCTTGGTAGCGCTGCCCGTCTTCTGGCATCCTTGGTTGGCTGGCTGCGCCTCTGCTGCCGCCCTGCCCGACACAACGCCCCTCGGTGTCTTATTTATTTTGACTGCGAGGGTGTGATTGATGGGCATGAGCAGTGCATATCTTCGCCAGTCCCTCATCTCCTTCCACCTTCTTCAGACTGTGCGGCCTCATGGCTGTGGCATGCGATAAGGGATCAGCTGACGCCGCACAGTCTGAAGCAGGTGTAAGGACACGAGTGTGAGAGGCGAACATATTGACTGCGCCAGGCCATGAATCCCAGCCCCGCAGTGTGAATAAATGAGAAGACACTGCGGGGCTGGTGTTCATGGGCATCGCGAACCGCAACGGCCGACATTAAATGAAGTCAGAAGACGGGCAGCGTTAACAGCGCAAGGCCAAGGGATAACACGACAGCGCAGACTCCTGTGCAGCAAATACCGACGCTCAGGAGGCCGCGCCCAGCACCAAGGTGGGATTCTTGACAACTGTGCTGCGTCACATTACGAAGGAAACTCCCGCCTCCAAGACAGTTTTGACTGTATAAGGGGCTAAATGTCATACGGGTTTCATTCAGCGTGTGCAAGGAAAAAACATTAAAAGAGCAACCTTTGACTTGTGCAGCATTACTGCTGGCCAAGGTGTGGCTCTTCTAGTTTGTGACCCCTGAGGGGGGGTTAAAGGTTACCTTTAAAATTGGTTCAATTAGGCTTCGGCCTACACTCTGCTCCTCCCGCAGAGCCTGGGCTCTAACACCGCCAGTTGGGGCCCGGAAGTGCTGGCTGCACAGAGCAAAACACCAGCCACTCTGTCAGTGGGGTTCAGCACCGCCAGCTGTTCCCCTGCTGTGTAGCCGGCAACGTGTCCTGCAAAAGCCACGCAGACACAAAGCTGCCACCAGTGCAGGCTTCGGCCTAACTCTGCTCCCTCTGCTCCTCCTGCTGACCCTGGGCTCTAACACCGCCAGTTGGCGCCCGGGAGTGCTAGCTGCACAGAGCAAAACACCCGCCAATGTGTCAGTGGGGTTCAGCACCGCCAGCTGTTCCCCTGCTGTGTAGCTGGCAACGTGTCCTGCAAAAGCCACGCAGACACAAGAACTGAAATTGAAGGGAACCTGTCCCCCCCCCAGGCGTTTGTATGTATTACAGCCACCTTGTACAGCAGTCATGCTGCATTTGTGCAAGGTGGCTCATAAACTTATTCTCCTTGCACACGTGGAACTGAACACGTCTAAAATGTGTCCCCTGAGACCATTAAAACGTCCCTGAGGTGTGACTTTCCTTTGTAATGACACGCTGCACCCCCCTTGGTAGCGCTGCCCATCTTCTCACATCATTGTTTGGCTGGCTGTGCCTCTGCGGCCGCCCTGCCCGACACAACGCCCCTCGGTGTCTTATTTATTTTGACTGCGAGGGTGTGATTGACGGGCATGAGCAGTGCATATGTTCGCCTGTCACTCATCTCCTTCCGCCTTCTTCAGACTGTACGGCTTCATGGCCGTGGCATGCGATAAGGGATCAGCTGACGCCGCACAGTCTGAAGCAGGTGTAAGGACCCGAGTGAGAGGCGAACATATGTACTGCGCAAGGCCATGAATCCCAGCCCCGCAGTGTGAAACAATGTAAAGACACTGCGGGGCTGGGAGTCATGGGCATCGCGAACCGCACCGGCCGACATCAAATGATGTCAGAAGACGGACAGCGCATGGCCAAGGGATAACGCAACATCGCAGACTCCTGTACATCAAAATGCGATTCTCAAGAGGCCGCGCCAAGCACCAAGTTGGTATTTTTGCCAGCTGTGCTGCGTCTCATTATGAAGGGAACTCCCGCCTCCAAGACAGATTGACTGTATAAGGGCCAAAATGTTGTACGTGTTTCATTCAGCTTGTGCAAGGAACAAAATTAAAAGAGCAACCTTTGACTTGTGCAGCACTACTGCTGCATAAGGTGTGGCTCTTCTAGTTTGTAACACCTGAGGGGGGGTTAAAGGTTACCTTTAAAATTGGTTCAATTAGGCTTCGGCCTACACTCTGCTCCCTCTGCTCCTGCTGACCCTGGGCTCTAACACCGCCAGTTGGTGCCCGGAAGTACTGGCTGCACAGAGAAAAACACCCGCCAATGTGTCAGTGGGGTTCAGCACCGCCAGCTGTTCCCCTGCTGTGTTGCTGGCAACGTGTCCTGCAAATGCCACGCAGACACAACAGACCTCCAAATGCCTCCAGTGCAGGCTTCGGCCTACACTCTGCTCCCCCTGCTGACCCTTTGCTCCAACCCCACTAGTTGGGGCTGTAAGAAGACAAGCTTGAATAGGTCCCCATCCTGGTTCCAGTACCGTCAGCTGGTTCCGGGCAGAGCCTTTGGCTTAGGTGCCTCCCTCTGGGTATCTGAGTTCCACCAACGTCAGGTGGTCCTTGGTAGTGCTTTCAGGCACGGGTACCTCCTGCTTAGTAACCGGGTTCCAGTAACGTCAGCTGGTCCTCGGTAGTTCCATTGGCTTTTGGACCTTCGGCTACCCATCCGGGTTCCAGTACCGTCAGCTGGTTCTCGGCAGTGTCTTTTGCTCTTGTACCTTCTGCTCCCCATCCTGGTTCCAGTACCGTCAGCTGGTTCCGGGCAGAGCCTTTGGCTTAGGTGCCTCCCTCTGGGTATGCGAGTTCCACCAACGTCAGGTGGTCCATGGTAGTGCTTTCAGGCACGGGTACCTCCTGCTTAGTAACCAGGTTCCAGTAACGTCAGCTGGTCCTCGGTAGTTCCATTGGCTCTTGGACCTTCGGGTAGCCATCCGAGTTCCAGTTCCATCAGCTGTTTCTCGGCATTTTCTCAGCCTTCTTGTACCTTCTGCTACATTTCCAAGTTCAAGACCCTAAAGACGATGACCCGGAAAACCACCCCTAAGATGACGACGACACCAGAGACGACAACCACTGAGATGACGACGACCCTGGAGACGATGACCCTGAAGACCACCCCGATGACGACGACCCCGGAGACAACGACCCTGGAGACGACGACGACATGGGAGACCGAGAAGCAGAAGAACAAGAGGCTGCAGAACAAAGAGCAGAAGAACATTAAGCATAAGACTAAATATCAGAGCAAAAGATATTATCTAAATTATAAGCAGAAGAAGACTAAGCAGTGTATGGGGGTGAGTCCGTTCCTCCTCGTGGTGCCCCTGGATAAAGCCTGATGCTGCAGGCCAAACTGAACGCGGACAAATGTAACTCTTTTGTGACAGGCAGAACGGAAGGTGTAATCTTCAAACTTTTATAGATAACAACTACGGGAATGCCTGTCACAAATAAGAATATGATGAAGAACTTGAATATGAAGAAGAATAAGAGTTAAATAAAAAGAATATGAACAATGTAAAAAAAAATAATTATAGGTAGAAGATGAAGAAGAGGATGAATAAGGTGAAGAAGTACTTGATGTCAAAGATGCTGATGATGATGATGAAGAAGAAAGTGTGGGAGAAGTAAAAAAGAGGGTGAAGGGCGTGGAAGTAGTGAAACATCAATATCTGACAAAATAAAAAAAATCTTAACATAGTCAATATCTTTGTAACTCCGAACGTCTTAAAATTTTTTTAAAATTCCTGCTATTCTATTTGATTGGGCTAAACCTCTATGCCTTTAATGTCTCTGCCACCTCCCCCAATACATCCTACATTATTCTTAGTTGTTTTCCTTCATGTAGAATGAACCTACAAGGAAAGAAAGGGTTTATTTTCATTCCGATATTTTCGTCCCATTGACTTGCATTGGTATCGGGTATCGGAATCGGCGAGATCCGATACTTTGACGGTATTGGCCGATACTTTCCGATACCGATACTTTCCGATATCGGAAGGTATCGCTCAACATTATTGATAAGTCCTATACTGTGTATCGAAAGAGAAAGGCAGTAGGCCCAGACGAGGAACTAGGCGGTCCTGCAAAAGAGCGAGAGGCAGTAGGCCTGGGGCAGATAGACAGGCAGTCCTGCGAATGTAAAGTTGGAAAAATGAAGAAAAGTTGATTAGCATTGTAGTGTTTCATGAGTAAGTCTTTAGTGGGTTTAGCTTATACGCCCTTAAAGAAAAAGTTAGTCTTATAGTAAGCCTTTAGTGGATTCAGCTTATACGTCCTTAGAGGCAAAGTTAAATTATTGTTCAGTAATTGCACTAAGTAGAATACCTGGTTGGGTAATAGAAGTTATTTATGGTATGTTATTTAAAATATTTAACCATGTTTGTAACATTCAAGTGTTCTCACCTCCCATAAAGGGAAGCTCTGTTAAAATTTACTTGTTTTTGCATTTCTAAAAATTGTATGTCTTTTTGCTGAAATGTATTGTTGTTTTCTTCCCAGTCCAGGTGTACTGGATTTAACCGGGGGGGAGTGCAGCACCCCAGAGTCCTGGTCGTTGCAGTACTGATGCTCCGCCGCTAAGGGGAGTGATGGTACGTCTGATGGCACTTGAAGGAGTTCACCTGACCAGGTATCACAGACACCAATACACTTCACAGTCTGGCCTCCAGGGGGAGCTAAGGGTGTTATGTATTAGGCCACTCCTCACAATCTGGTAAAACTGGGGGTTAGATAGGAAGTTAGACAGAAAGCTGACTGGGTTGAAACCAGGCAACATCCTGTGACAGAGGGTGTTGCAGGGGAAGATTCAGGGGGGTCCCTGTCAGGGGTGGGATCCTGACAGAGGCCTAGCGAACAGAAAGAATGTTACGGGACTGCGCCTGCACTTCATTGCGGCGGTACCCCAAGAAAGGACAAGAAGCGAGGTTTATTGTGAAGAGTGAGAAACGAGATCAAGGCAACAAGGAGAAAACACCAGTAGGAGTTGTGCTGTAAGATCGAGGCAACATCCTACTGAGGCGCGTAGCCAGTGGCCGGAAATGCCGAGGAAGTACTGGCTCCAAGCCTTAGTTCAAACCAACGGCAGGACAGTCAGTTATAGGCGGGCTGTCTCACCTAAATCACCTAAGCAGACATAGGGGGCAACAGTGGGAGAGGGGCGACTCTAGGGTCCCGGAAGAACTCCAGGCCTACCCGTCATATGGGTGCGTCCTAGCCATATCATCTGGGGGACGGAGAAGAACATCAGAATCAGTTGTGAGGGAACATCAGAAACAGACACAACAGTTGTGAGGACTATCCTGTGGTGCTCAGCAGGGAAGGACTACAACACACAAGCACTAGAAGTAAGGCACAGATTTCCACCTGCAAAGGGAACTCTGGAGGTGCTATCGGACCGGCCGGTCTCAGACAGCCCTGTTAACCGTACTCTGGATTGAGGATCCTGAAGCCTTCAGTAAAGAGGTAAAGAGACTGCAACCCTGTGTCCTCGTTATTCATCGCACCCTGCACCACACATCATCATTCTCAACTTTTACTGGACGCCCCTTAGCAGGGTCACGGATCGGGTCTAGCCACCGTGACAATCCCAGAACCGAGACAGAGAGGCCCGGTACCGGGTACCCCTCGGCCCTGTGACAGTGGGGGCGCTCCACAAACACTACATGGCGTCAATTCTCGATTCTAGCCAATTGTGAGTTCAAAAAGTCAAACTGTGGTCCTTCCGTTCCAAACCCAGCCATGCACCAAAACAGTAGTTTTCTCCCTCATATGGAGTATCTTGGGAGAAACTGTACAATAAATTTTGAGGTTCATTTTCTCCTGTTACCCTTTTGAAAATAAAAAAATTGGGGCTATAGTAGCATTTTTGTGAAAAAAGTAAAATGTTAATTTTTTCCTTCCACGATCCCATAATTCCTGTAAACAAACTGAAGAGGTAATAAACTTATTGAAAATGGTTTAGAGCACTTTGAGGGGTGCTGTTTTCAGAATAATTTGACTTTTGTCAGTTTTTTGTCAAATAGGCCCCTCAAAGTCACTTCCAATGTGATGTGGTCCTTAAAAATGGTTTTGTAAATTTTGTTGTAAAAATTAGAAATTGCTGATAAACTTTTAACCCTTCTAACTTCTTAACTAAAAAAAATCTGTTTCAAGAATGATGAAGATATAAAGTAGACATGGGAAATGAAATGTATTAACTATTTTGTGCTGTATAACTATCTGACAAAATGGCATAAAAATTTAAACTTTGAAAATTGCTAAATTTTCTAATTTTTGGTAAATTTTTTATATTTTCATACATAAACAAAAATCATATTGACCAAAGTGAGCCACTATCACATATAACATGCCACGAAAACAACTTTCTCAGAATCACTGGGATATGTTAAAGCATTCCAGAGTTATTACCACATAAATTAACACTGGTCAGAATTGTAAAATTTGGCCTGGTCATGAAGGTGAAAACAGGCTTGGGGGGTGAAGATGTAAGCAGGTAAATGGATGCAGTAACACAGAGGTGGAGAGCAAGGGTCAACAAAAGTGCGATTTAATGAACAATAATGAACTCCTCGCAGGGAGATAACAGGGAGGGGAGAAACAGGTGAAAACGGTGTAATTGTTATTCAATACAGAAGTCTCGTTATCAAATTTAACTTATTGTGACTCTGATGTCCTTTAGACACTTGCAGTCTGACGAATGATGAAATGCTGACACTGTGTCTTCAGGCTTCCCCGTCCAACACACAGTCTCGCTTCAGGTGACAGCGGGCGGTCATCGGTTTTGCCCGCTGAGCCCCTAGTCCATTAATCTCTGGAGCTGAAGTGTGGAGCTCTGCACAAGTCTCTGCTCGGTGTGTGCTTCACTATGCACCCGCTGTTAACTGAATGCATGCACCACGATAGTTCTCAGAGCACTTGTCCCTCAGTATACCCACTGGTACCTGGATACCCACACCGTGCTGTTTCCCTCAGCACCTGTATCTCTGCGCACCCACCGGTATTTGGGAGCCCTCACTGAACCCTTCCTTGGTCTCTTCTCCATGCCTCAGCTCCACTCACAGAGCGCAGCTGGTCCCTGCCTTCTCTCTCCTACGATGGGAATCCTCTGGCTTTTCCCATGCTAAATTCTCTCTCTTTCCCTTGCTTACCACGCCCCCTCTCTTCAGGTCATGGGTCCTGTCCGGTTCCCATTTCCTTCCCCCCTGCAGCACTGGATGCAGCCTCGGCAGTTCCGGTTTCTGTGTCTCAGAAGTACTCAAAGCCTGTTCTCCTTCCTTACAAAGGTCTTAAATATTGCTCAACAAAGCATGCCTACAAAAAAGTCTCCAAAACAACACTGGCGACTCATCTGATTGAAATAGCTCTTTTATATAAATATAGATAAAGTGAGATTGGTCAGATTTGGAAAATCTGGCTCAGTCATTATTGAACAAAGTGGATCAGTCTTTAAGGGGTTAATAGTGCTCTAAAAATAAACAATAATAATACAGTCATGGGCAAAAAAAGTTGGCACCTATATGATTGTTACAGAAAATGAAGTATTTTTCCCTTAAATGCATTGCAATAACATGTTTTGTTATACACATGTTTATTCCATTTGTGTGTATTGGAACAACATAAAAAAAACAACAGAGAAAAAAGGCAAATAGAACATGATTTAACCCAAAACCCCATATGATGCTCCTTTAAACACATCAGCGGCAAGTAGCAGGTTTGGGCAATAGGAAAATCACATCTGAAACCAGATAAAAAGGGGAGTTGATTCAATCTTTGTATTGTGTGTCTGTGTGTGTTACACTAAGGGCTCATACTCACATGTGAGAAACGTGGATGAGTCTCGCACGTCAATACCTGGCACTGCACGCGGCACTCGGATCGGAGCATGCGGCCGCATAGCAATACATGTGCTGAATGCTCCGATCCAAGTGCAGGGTGCAGTGCCGGGTATTGACATGCGAGACTCATCCGAGTTTCTCGCATGTGAGTATGAGCCCTTAGTATGGAGAACAGAAAGAGCAGAAGAGAACTGTCTGAGGATCTGAGAACCAAAATTGTTGAAAAATACCAGCAATATCAGCAATATCAAGGTTATAAGACCATCTCCAGAGTTTATGATGCTCCTTTGTCCATGATGAGCAACATAATCAGGAAGTTTACAACCCATGGAACTGGGTAATTTGGAGGCAAAGTTAATATTATGGCCGCAATTCATGTAGACCAACATTATTTATGCCAGTCTTGATGAGGGGGCAGGGTGGAGTGCAAGGCATCTGATTCACTAAGAGGCATGTGCTTCTAATGAATCAGGTGAAGCAGAAAGTAACGTGTAGCTAACCACAAATCTTACTCCCATCAGTGACTTGGGCTGGTTTCACATTTGCGTTTCTGTGCACAGCGTATGATCCACATACATTCGCATGCCTCATGCATACATATCTTTAACATGGTATACGCAGGGACATGCGACTGTATGCGTTCCCATGCAGATGCGTGCGCATGCGTCGTTTCACGGTGTGCAATGAACGCAACATGTTGCATTTTTTAAGCGTCAAATATTGCGCAATCGTCTTCATGCAGATGATTGCGGATGAGTGCATCAAAAAAAGCATTACTGTCTGAGGGAACGCATTGTTGCGCAAGGACATTCGTACGCATGCGTTTGATACGCATGTGTACTTCACACTAATGATGTCCAGGAAATTATGTTACCATCTCCAAAATCCCTGATGTATAAAAGGGGTATGGAGAAAGGAAGTTCATTACTCTCAAGACTCTGGAAGCGTGCACAAGACACTGGACAAGATGTAAGTATTTTATCTTTGAAAATGTCTGTTTGTCTTTGCTGTCTGTACTCTGTCCTAATTTTTTTCTGTTCCTTGTAGACTGCTGCTCCAGTTCTGTTGCTGCCGTCCTGTTGCTGTCACCATCCTGTTGCTGCCGCCATCCTGGTGTTGCCACTGTCCTGTTGCTGCCGCTTTCCTGGTGATGCCGCATTCCTGGTGCTGCTGCCTTTCTGGTGCTGCCGTCTCTCCTGGTGCTGCCGTCTTCCTGCTGCTGCCATCTCTCCTGGAGCTGCCTTCCTGGTGAGGACAACACTGTCTATGTAAGCATAGAAGCTTTGAAAATGTCTTTCTCTCTCACTGCTTTTTCTGTTCCTTGTAGACTGGTTGTCTCTCCTGGTTCTGCTATCTCTCCTGGTGCTGCCATCTCTCCAGGTGCTGCCATCTGTCCTAGTGCTGCCGTCTCTTCTGGTGCTGCCATCCTGGTGAGGACAACATTGTCTATGTAACTATATATGCAAATTGCCTCTTCAGAGAAAATGAGGACTTAAACTCTATAGCGCCACCTGTTGGATGTAGCGAATAGCGATCCTGCAAAGTCACAATCAACCCTTTAACGAGTCGTGCAATATGACTTAGGCTACTTTCATACTAGCGTCGTACGACACACGATGAATTGCGTCATTGCGACGTACCAACAAAAGCAGTGAAAGCGCCGCACAACGGGGGCAGCGGATGCTGTTTTTCAATGCATTCGCTGCCCCATTGTGAGGTGCGGGGAGGAGGGGGCAGAGTTCCGGCCACGCATGCGCGGTCAGAAATGGCAGACACAACGCACCAAAAAACGTTACATGCAACGTTTTTTGGTGGCAATGGTCCGACGCAACATGACGCAACCGTTGCACGATGGTTGCGATGTGTGGCAATGCGTCGCTAATGCAAGTCTATGGAGAAAAAACGCATCCTGCAAGCACTTTTGCAGGATGCCTTTTTTCTACAAAATGACGCATAGCGACGTGCAGTGCACGACGCTAGTGTGAAAGTAGCCTTGGGATAAAAAGCCAAATCAGTATCTCAATTCGCAAACACGGTGTTTCGGGCTGTTGGCCCTCGTCAGTGCGAAGCATGAGAACTAATTTGGCTAGGTGAGAGGCTCTGGACTGGGGTCTAAGAGTAAAGGTTTCTCCTTGTGGAGAGTGACATACCAGCTCTGGCTTGTCAAGGTAAGGAGGCTTATTCGCCGTGCAATGCTCCTCTGGGAAATTTAATATGCAAATTGCCTCTTCAGAGAAAAAGAGGACTTAAACTCTATAGTGCCACCAGTTGGATGTAGCGATCCTACAAGTCACAATCAACCTATAGAACTATATGTAACTATAGAAGCTTTGAAAATGTCTGTCTTTCTCACTGCTTTTTCTGTTCCTTATAGACTGGTTGTCTCTCCTGGTGCTGCCGTCACTCCTCGTGCTGCCATCTGTCCTGGTAATGCCATCTGTCCTGGTGCTGGCATCATGGTGAGGACAACACTGGCTATGTAACTATAGAAGTTTTTGAAAATGTCTCTCTCACTGCTTTTTCTGTTCCTTGTAGACTGGTTGTCTCTCCTGGTGCTGCTGTCTGTCCTGGTGCTGCCGTCTGTCCCTGTCCTCTGCTAACTGCTGTGTTGTTGGACTACTGCTTGTAATGTAAGCATTGGTGTCCATTGTTTTTTTTTTTTTTGGCTACATTGTGTTTGGCTCTTAACAAGTTTAATTTTTCTTATCTGTTCTTTTCTGTAGTGTTTCACTTGACTGCTGCCTGCTCTTCAGCCATGTCCTCAAGTGAAGAACTGACTGCTTCCCAGGGTGGACATGACACCGATTATGTAATCACACTTGCTATACTGATTGGTATGTATTGACTGGCAATACTATACATGTGTTAAATCATGCAATTTCTTTACAGGTACCTTCCAGTGATGAAGAGCAGGAGAAGTCGGGTGGAAATTAATCTTTCCAGGGTTGTCAGGCTCATGTGATGGGATGGAAGATGGAAAGATGGGATGTGAGTAGTATTTTCATCAGAGTTGTAATGAATTTGTTTTCAGTTTTACTTAAAATTCTTTTGTTTTATTTGATCTATAGGTTCCACAACTGGAAGAAACCAAGCAGGACATTGACATCGAGCAACTAATTAACCTTGTGCAAGAGCGAGTACCGTTGTTGGACACCCGTGATCGTCAGCACTCCAAAATTGTTGTGATTCGACGACTCTGGGAAGAAGTGGCCAGATCACTGTTGGATGATTGGGACTGTGCAACACCATGTGCCAGAAAGTATTTTGGTAAGTATTGCAATGTGGTCTATGCCCCAGTGAAAATGTAAATGTAGATGCATTGTTTTACAATTATTTTTTTCCATTTTTTCCCCCTTCACAGTGAAGAGAATAAGAGTCCATTGGTGGTCTATGAAGGATCGCTTCAACAAGAACATGAGAGAAGAGATTCGGGTTAAAAGTGGTGCTGCTCAAAGTCTAAGGAAATACAAATACCACTGTAGCCTTGCTTTTCTGAGGCCTATGCTTGCTCAGCGAATGTGAGTTCTTTTGTGTTATCTTACTATTATTTAATCTTTTTTTTTCCTTTACTTTCCACACAGAACCTGGTGCAGCACAACGCAACCTGGATCGTCCTCTGTTGAAGTGGCCCCTCATTGACCAGCCAACGAACAGACGCAGTCCCAATCATCCACCAGCGATGGAGCAATCTGGCAAGTTTCACAGGCTGGGGAACAGGCAGCCGGTCCATCTGGTTTTCCCCTCTCCCAGCCCCCTCCCAGCATCCACAACGCTGCCCAGTCCAGCACCATGCCAGAAGACTGCTGCAGAGGCCACCACACCCACTCAGCCAAGAAAACAAAGGACAAAAACAAAGCATCTTCCCACTAGGACGAAGACCCAGAGCCAAAAAACCCTGCCAAAATTGGACCCACCACCTCCACCCTCACCTCCCAATGTGTCTTTGTTGTCAAATGTGTTACAACTAGTGCTGAGCATTCCGATACTGCAAATATTGGGTTTCGGCCGATATTCGCTGTATCGGAATTCCGATACCGAGTTCCGATATTTTTGTGATATCGGAAATCGGAATCGGAAGTTCCTATAAGTTCCCAGGCATGTGCGGTGCATATGGTTCCCAGGGTCTGGAGGAGAGGAGACTCTCCTTCAGGCCCTGGGATCCATATTCATGTAAAAAATAAAGAATAAAAATAAAAAATATGGATATACTCACCCCTCCGATGGACCCGGACCTCAGCCGTCAACCGGCAGCCTCCGTTCCTAAGATGACGTTGCGGCTTGTGATTGGTCGCGTGACCGCTCATGTGACCGCTCAAATGACCAATCACAAGCCGCGACGTCATCGCAGGTCCTATACTCACTGCATTCTTAGGAACGGAGGCTGCCGGTTACATCGCTAAGGTCCAGGGTCCGTCGGAGGGGTGAGTATATCCATATTTTTTATTTTTATTCTTTATTTTTTACATGAATATGGATCCCAGGGCCTGAAGGAGAGTCTCCTCTCCTCCAGACCCTGGGAACCATACACTGGAACTTCCGATTCCGATTTCCGATATCACAAAAATATCGGAACTCGGTATCGGAATTTCGATACAGCAAATATCGGCCGATACCCGATACTTGCAGTATCGGAATGCTCAACACTACTGGTGGGCCCAAGGTGCTCCAGTCAGATGTTGTTCATACATACAACATATTTCAAAGTCAGGTTGTCTCCTTCATCAGGTATGAATACAAGGGTGCATATTCTCTGAATCTGTATTTATACATACAACACGTTTCAAAGTCAGGTGACTCTTTCATCAAGTATTCATATCTAAACTTCGAACCATGTTGTATGTATGAATAAAGATCAAGAGATCATATACCCTTGTCTTCATTCTGAGGCAGTGCCCAGTATTCACTGCTCTTTTTCCTGTTTGGTTTGCTTTTTTCCCATCGGCATGTGGGTCAATGGTCGGACCAGCAGCTCTTACCAGTATAGGGTTATGCCGGGTCACAACCCAAGCAGATGAGCATAAACAGTACAATCTCTTGCTCGCTGTGTCTTATATTTGGGGTAACATAGTTGGAGCACGTTTCAGCTTTTCTTTTCATCTGATTTAATAGATTTCTATTATAAGCCTAAGTAGCTGTATGTGATCATGTACAGTACATGTTTACATAAGCTTGTCTGCAGACATTATACTGTACCTTGTACACCTATGTGTTTGCCCTGCTTTACTCATCAAGAGTCTAAATGGCTGAATACATGTAATTATTCTGCATAACAGTTTATGAATTTATGACCATTGATACCATTACTGTATATAAACTATATTTTTTAAACAAACTACTATTAGAGAGCAAGACACTGTAGTACATTAGAAAAAAATCGGCTAGAAGCCGTAGCCAGCTCACCAACCAGACCATCAGGAATTGAGCACGGAGAATTGTCCTGACCTGGACGCCAAGCAGTTACGATGTACGAAAATGTGGACACTCCAGCTCCAATAAAATGGTGAAATTCTGTATTAGTCCAACTTCATAAAAAGGACAATCCTTACAATAGTGAAATGACACAGGTGGTTACATAGATATTGGCTTAGCGTTTCGATCACACAGGATCTTACTCATGCCCATATGATTCCTTCGTTCAGTCTTATACATATATAGAGACCCTGGACCTATCACCAATACTTTCAAAATCACGTGACACATTAACAGGTCCTACAGATCTCAGATGCGCAACTTTTGACAAGAGACTGAAAAGAAAACATCAAAATCTAAAAACATGATTAAAATATCAACAATAATGATATAAAATCTCATTCCTTTTGTTCAAGCCCGCAGGGAAACGAGTATTCAAATTATACATCCAAAAGGCTTCTCTAGTAAGTAAGCGTCTCTTTATATCCCCCCCGCGGTTATGGTAGTGAACCTTCTCAATACCCTGAACTCTTAGGGCTGTAGTATCGCCATTGTGTATCGTACTAAAATGTTTAGAAACATGGAAACGTTCCTAGTTGTGAAGTTGCGATTATTGGCATCCCTAATATGTTCCGTAATCCGCGTTTTTAATTTACGTGTTGTACAGCCTACATATGATAATTGGCAGGCTGTACATTCTATTTTGTATACTACATTTTTTGTGTGACAATTAATGAAATTGTATTTGGGGCAATAATATCCCCAATGGTTTGTGCTCTCCTGGCTACCACATTTACCCCATCTTTCAGAATATCCATAAGAGTGTGATCTTCATATAAAATGGGTAATCTTTTTTTGATAATATTTTTAACCCCTTAATCCCATATGACGTACTATCCCGTCAAGGTGACCTGGGACTTAATTCCCAGTGACGGAATAGTACGTCATAGCCGATCGGCCGCGCTCTCGGGGGGAGCGCGGCCGATCGCGGCCGGGTGTCAGCTGCCTATCGCAGCTGACATCTGGCACTATGTGCCAGGAGCGGTCACGGACCGCCCCCGGCACATTAACCCCCGGCACACCACGATCAAACATGATCGTGGTGTACCGGAGGTACAGGGAAGCATCGCGCAGGGAGGGGGCTCCCTGCGTGCTTCCCTGAGACGATCGGTACAAGGGAATGTACTCACCTTGTACCGAGCGTCTCCTCCCTGCAGGCCCTGGATCCAAAATGGCCGCGGGGCTGCATCCGGGTCCTGCAGGGAGTACTTCCAGCCTGCAGCGATGTGAGTGAGATCGCCGATCTGATAGAGTGCTATGCAAACTATCAGAACAGCGATCTGTGATGTCCCCCCTGGGACAAAGTAAAAAAGTTTTAAAAAAAATTTCCACATGTAAAAAAAAAAAATATTCCTAAATAAAGAAGAAAAAAAAATATTATTCCCATAAATACATTTCTTTATCTAAAAAAAAACAAAAAAAACAATAAAAGTACACATATTTACTACCGCCGCGTCCGTAACGACCCAACCTATAAAACTGTCCCACTAGTTAACCCCTTCAGTGAACACCGTAAGAAAAAAAAAAAAAACGAGCCAAAAAACAACGCATTATTATCATACCGCCGAACAAAAAGTGAAATAACACACGATCAAAAAGACGGATATAAATAACCATGGTACCGCTGAAAACGTCATCTTGTCCCGCAAAAACGAGCTGCCATATAGCATCATAACCAAAAAAATAAAAAAGTTATAGTCCTCAGAATAAAGCGATGCCAAAATAATTATTTTTTCTATAAAATAGCTTTTATCGTATAAAAGCGCCAAAACATAAAAAAATGATATAAATCAGATATCGCTGTAATCGTACTGACCCAACGAATAAAACTGCTTTATCAATTTTACCAAAAGTGGAATGGTATAAACGCCTCCCCCAAAAGAAATTCATGAATAGCTGGTTTTTGGTCATTCTGCCTCACAAAAATCAGAATAAAAAGTGATCAAAAACTGCCACAAGTCCGAAAATGTTACCAATAAAAACGTCAACTCGTCCCGCAAAAAACAAGACCTCACATGACTCTGTGGACCAAAATACGGAAAAATTATAGGTCTCAAAATGTGGAGACGCAAAAACTTTTTTGCTATAAAAAGCGTCTTTTAGTGTGTGACAGCTGCCAATCATAAAAATCCAATATAAAAAACGTTATAAAAGTAAATCAAACCCCCCTTCATCACCCCCTTAGTTAGGGAAAAATAATAAAATTAAAAAAATGTATTTATTTCTATTTTCCCATTAGGGCTAGGGTTAGGGTTAGGGTTAGGGCTAGGGTTAGGGCTAGGGCTAGGGTTAGGGCTACCGTTAGGGCTAGGGTTAGGGCTAGGGTTAGGGCTAGGGTTAGGGCTACCGTTAGGGCTAGGGTTAGGGCTAGGGTTAGGGCTAGGGTTAGGGCTAGGGTTTGGGCTAGGGTTGGAGCTAAAGTTAGGGTTGGGGATAAAGTTAGAGTTGGGGCTAAAGTTAGGGTTAGGGTTTGGATTACATTTACGGTTGGGATTAGGGTTGGGATTAGAATTAGGGGTGTGTCAGGGTTAGGGGTGTGGTTAGGGTTACAGTTGGGATTAGGGTTAGGGGTGTGTTTGGATTAGTTTCAGGTAGAATTGGGGAGTTTCCACTGTTCAGGCACATCAGGGGCTCTCCAAACGCGACATGGCGTCCGATCTCAATTCCAGACAATTCCGCGTTGAAAGAGTAAAACAGTGCTCCTTCCCTTCCAAGCTCTCCCGTGCGCCCAAACAGGGGTTTACCCCAACATATGGGGCATCAGCGTACTCGGGACAAATTGGACAACAACTTTTGGGGTCCAAGTTCTCTTGTTATCTCTGTGAAAATAAAAATTTGGGGGGCTAAAAATCATTTTTGTGGGAATAAGGGATTTTTTATTTTCACGGCACTGCGTTGTAAACTGTAGTGAAACACTTGGGGGTTCAAAGTTCTCACAACACATCTAGATAAGTCCCTTGGGAGGTCTACTTTCCAATATGGGGTCACTTATGGGGGGTTTATACTGTTTGGGTACATCAGGGGCTCTGCAAATGCAACATGACGCCTGCAGACCAATCCATCTAAGTCTGCATTCCAAATGGCGCTCCTTCCCTTCTGAGCTCTGCCATGCGCCCAAACAGTGGTTCCCCCCCCACATATGGGGTATCAGCGTACTCAGGACAAATTGGACAACAACTTTTGGAGTCCAATTTATCCTGTTACCCTTATACAAAACTGGGGGCTAAAATATCATTTTTCTGAAAAACATTTTTTTTTATTTTCACGGCTCTGCGTTATAAACTGTAGTGAAACACTTGGGGGTTCAAAGCTCTCAAAACACATCAAGATAAGTTCCTTAGGGGGTCTACTTTCCAAAATGGTGTCACTTGTTGGGGGTTTTAATGTTTAGGCACATCAGGGGCTCTCCAAACGCAACATGGTGTCCCATCTCAATTCCAGTCAATTTTGCATTGAAAAGTCAAATGGCGCTCCTTCCCTTCCGAGCTCTGCTATGCGCCCAAACAATGGTTTACCCCCACATATGGGGTATCGTTGTACTCAGGACAAATTGATAAACAACTTTTGTGGTCTAATTTCTTCTCTTACCCTTGGGAAAATAAGAAATTGGGGGCGAAAAATCATTTTTGTGAAAAAATATGATTTTTTATTTTTACGGCTCTGCATTATAAACTTCTGTGAAGCACTTGTTGGGTCAAAGTGCTCACCACACATCTAGATAAGTTCCTCAAGGGGTCTACTTTCCAAAATGGTGTCATTTGCTGGGGGTTTCAATGTTTAGGCACATCAGGGGCTCTCCAAACGCAACATGGCGTCCCATCTCAATTCCAGTCAATTTTGCATTGAAAAGTCAAATGGCGCTCCTTCCCTTCCGAGCTCTGCCATGCACCCAAACAATGGTTTACACCCACATATGAGGTATCAGCGTACTCAGGACAAATTGCACAACAATTTTTGGTGTCCAATTTCTTCTCTTACCCTTGGGAAAATAAAAAATTGGGGGCGAAAAAATCATTTTTGTGAAAAAATATGATTTTTTATTTTTACGGCTCTGCATTATAAACTTCTGTGAAGCTCTTGATGGGTCAAAGTGCTCACCACACATCTAGATAAGTTCCTTAAGGGGTCTACTTTCCAAAATGGTGTCACTTGTGGGGGGGTTTCAATGTTTAGGCACATCAGGGGCTCTCCAAACGCAACATGGCGTCCCATTTCAATTCCAGTCAATTTTGCATTGAAAAGTTAAATGGCGCTCCTTCGCTTCCGAGCTCTGTCAAAAGTAGTTTACCCCCACATATGGGATATCGTCGTACTCAGGACAAATTGTACAACAACTTTTGGGGTCCATTTTCTCCTGTTACCCTTGGTAAAATAAAACAAATTGGAGCTGAAGTAAATTTTGTGTCAAAAAAAGGTAAATGTTTATTTTTATTTAAACATTCCAAAAATTCCTGTGAAACACCTGAAGGGTTAATAAACTTCTTGAATGTGGTTTTGAGCACCTTGAGGGGTGCAGTTTTTAGAATGGTGTCACATTTGGTTATTTTCTATCATATAGACCCCTCAAAATGACTTCAAATGAGATGTGGTCCCTAAAAAAAAATGGTGTTGTAAAAATGAAAAATTGCTGGTCAACTTTTAACCCTTATAACTCCCTAACAAAAAAAAATTTTGGTTCCAAAATTGTGCTGATGTAAAGTAGACATGTGGCAAATGTTACTTATTAAGTATTTTGCGTGACGTATCTCTGTGATTTAAGGGCATAAAAATTCAAATTTGGAAAATTGTGAAATTATCAAAATTTTTGCCAAATTTCCATTTTTTTCACAAATAAACACAAGTTATATCGAATAAATTTTACCATTAACATGAAGTACAATATATCACGAGAAAACAGTGTCAGAATCGCCAAGATCCGTTGAAGTGTTGAAGAGTTATAACCTCATAAAGGGACAGTGGTCAGAATTGTAAAAATTGGCCCGGTCATTAACGTGCAAACCACCCTCGGGGCTTAAGGGGTTAATCTGTCCAAATTGAGAACTGAATTGTAAACACACATGAGGCTTGATATTATAATTATTTCTTACCACATAATTGTTACTATTCGATACCAACAGATCATCTCTACATTTCCTATCCACTATTTATGTGGCTCTATTTAGAGACCAACTTGGATCTATGTAACCACCTGTGTCATTTCACTATTGTAAGGATTGTCCGTTTTATGAAGTTGGACTAATAAAGAATTTCACCATTTTATTGGAGCTGGAGTGTCCACGTTTTCGTACATCGTAACTGTAGTACATTAGTCATGAGCGAGTATGCTCAGGACTGCTTGTTACTCAATTGAGTATTAGGGTGCTCGGGCACAATGCTCGACTCCTGCATGTTCTGCAGCTGTCAGACAGCCAATCAACATGTGGGGATTGCCTGCCAAACACAGTAATGCAGTACCCATGTTGGCTACTTGCATTACTGTGATTGGACGGCTGCATCGCGTCATCGGGCCTGATGCTCAGCTAACTGACCTCTGAAATCAGAGGATAGCAAGAATAAAACCTGCTGCGTCTTAGGGTCCTTTCACACTAGCGTTTTTCTGCGGACGTCTAAAACCGTCGTTTTGGCGAAAAAACGCATCCTGCAAAATCTCCCGCAGGATGCGTTTTTTTCCCATAGACTTGTATTGGCAACGGATCGCGACGCATTGTCATGCGTTGTGTACGTCGTGCGATGGTTGCGTCGTAATTTGGTGTCACGTCGTCTGGAAAAACGTTGATTGTAATGTTTTTTGTCTGCTGCGGGAAAACGTGTCGCGACGCATCCTGCGGCATACGTCGTCGGCTAGAATAGAAGCCTATGGGCGCAGGATGCGTCGGGACACGTCGTACGACGGACTGCAGCGCTGCAATCCATTTTTTTTACACTGAGCATGCTCAGAAGCTGGATTTTGTTGCCAATTTCACCAGACAACCCCAAATCTATATAAACCAGGCCTGAGCCTTCAACCCCAGATATGCCAGAAGGAAGACAGAAGCCAGAAGACAGCCTGCCAGCATCTGCCCAGCCTGCCAGCCTGTGCCCAGCCTACCATCATCTGCCAAGCCTGCCAGCATCTGCCAAGCCAGCCAGTGTCCAGAGGCCTGCCAGCTTCAGAACCTAAAGCTGCAGCATTCCAGCCAGTGTGAGTATATACACTGCCATTTTTGCGTGCGTCTGTGTGCATGTGTGTGTGTGCGTGTGCATGTGTTTGTGTCTGTATGACGTACTGAATAGTCAGAGCTAAACCTGAACCAGAGCGAAACCTGAACCAGAGCGAAACCTGAACTAGAGCTAAACCTGAACCAGAGCGAAACCTGAACCAGAGCTAAACCTGAATACAGCCAGAGGCCTGACATCGTACTGCACCACCCAGCATCCTGCCAGAGTCCAGCTCCAGCATGAGGCCTGCCCTTGTGAAGCCAGTCAGCTTTGAGCTCCAGCCTGATTCCTGCCATTTATGCATTCGTATTTGGGTGCGTGTGTGTGTGTGTGTGTGCGTGTCTGTGTGCGTCTTGTGCTTTTGGCCGGCTGTGTTATTTTGTGTGTGTGCATGTGTGTGTGTTTGCGTACGGCTGTGTGCTTTTGTGTGTTTGTGCGTTTTATGCCTGCACCTGTGTGCTTTCGTGCATGTGTCTGTGTGATTGCGGGTGCATGTGTTCGTGCACGTGCATTTTTTTTTTACTGTGATGTATTTACCAAGTTGTGTGATTTGTGTAGCCTGTGGTTTAGTTTGTGAGCATGTGTCAGCATGTGTCTTGTGTGTGTGTTCTGTTTCTCAACATATATTTTTGGTGTTTTATTGTTGAAAACATTTCCAGTTGATGTACTTGTATTTAAAATAAAGAGCATTTTAGCTCCTATTGTGATGGTAAAAAAAAAAGGAAACTAAAAAAGAATTAATAAAATTTTTCTTAAAAATGTCCATAGTATCATTTCACAAAGGTAAATTTCCAAGTGGTGTATGTAAAAATGGCCACACATGCAATACTGTGTTGGTTCAGGGTTTATTTTTTACGATAAAAGGTAATCCTACATTTTTAAAATGGAAATGTAATCTTATTTTTAAAGGGATCTTTTCTAAATCACATATCTTATTAATACATTTTGAACTGGTGTGTAGGTTTTTCAATTTTACAAGAGGGTTTTTTTGGGTGGTGGTAGGGTGAAATGGTTTTACAGCTTGCACATCCTATTGCAGTAGGGAATCCAGCTCATACTGGTGTGCATTGGGTACATTTTTTTGTGTGGTTTGCTCAGATAATTTCAGCAGTGTGGTTATTAAAATTATTACATTAGCGAGTTTGGGGGGTGGTTGTAATGATAAATATGTTATACTTGCTTAGCTACGAGGAACCATAGCCGCCTTCACAGACAGCCGCTTTCCCAGAGGGACCACAGCCGCCTTCCCAGAGGGACCACAGCTGCTTTGCTGATGTAAGTATTACTTTCACACAGACCCTACAGCTTCAATTTCTGCTGCATAATAGGAAGGCACAGATGTAAAAATGCTGTTTTTAATAAGCAGTACAACAGACAAAAAACTTCTGCAGTGCCATTTTTTTGAAACTTAAAAAACAAACAAAAAAAATGTAATATTTGTGTAAATTGCTTAACCCCTTAATGACCGTGGGATTTTCCGTTTTTCCGTATTCGTTTTTCACTCCCCTCCTTCCCAGAGCCATAACTTTTTTATTTTTCCGTCAATTTGGCCATGTGAAGGCTTATTTTTTGCACGACGAGTTGTACTTTTGAATGACATAATTGGTTTTACCATGTACCGTGTACTAGAAAACGGGAAAAAAATTCCAAGTGCGGTGAAATTGCAAAAAAAGTGCAATCCCACACTTGTTTTTTGCTTGGCTTTTTTGCTAGGTTCACTAAATGCTAAAACTGACCTGCCATTATGATTCTCCAGGTCATTACGAGTTCATAGACACCTAACATGAGTAGGTTATTTTTTACCTAAGTGGTGAAAAAAAATTCCAAACTTTGCTAAAAAAAAAAAAAAAAAAAAAATTGCGCCATTTTCCGATACTCGTAGCGTCTACATTTTTCATGATCTGGGGTCGGTTGAGGGCTTATTTTTTGCATGCTGAGCTGGCATTTTTCATGATACCATTTTGGTGCAGATACGTTCTTTTGATTGCCCGTTATTGCATTTTAATTCAATGTCACGGCGACCAAAAAAACATAATTCTGGTGTTTCGGATTTTTTTCTCATTACGCTGTTTAGCAATCAGGTTAATGCTTTTTTTTTATTGATAGATCGGGCGATTCTGAACGCGGTGATACCAAATATGTGTAGGTTTGATTTTTTTTATTGATTTATTTTGATTGGGGCGAAAGGGGGGTGATTTAAACTTTTATGCTTTTTTTATTGTTTTCACATTTTTTTTAACTTTTTTTTTTTTACTTTTGCCATGCTTCAATAGCCTGCATGGGAGGCTAGCAGCAGGCACAACTCGATCGCCTCTGTTACATAACAGTGATCATCAGATCGCTGCTATACAGCAAAAAATCATGTGTGCTGTGAGCGCCGACCACAGGGTGGCGCTCACAGCTACCGGCGATCAGTAACCATAGAGGTCTCAAGGACCTCTATGGTTACAATACTGAAGCATCGCCGACCCCCGATCATGTGACGGGGGTCGGCGATGACGTCATTTCCGGCCGCCCGGCCGGATGCGGTAGTTAAATGCCGCTGTCTGCGTTTGACAGCGGCATTTAACTAGTTAATAGCGGCGGGTGAATCGCGATTTCACCTGCCGCTATTGCGGGCACATGTCAGCTGTTCAAAACAGCTGACATGTCCCGGCTTTGATGCGGGTTCACTGCGGAGCCCTGCATCAAAGCAGGGGACCTGACGTCGGACGTACTATCCCGTCCGACGTCAGGAAGGGGTTAAAAATGTTATGTTGGTCTTTGCAATTTTTACTAACATTTTTTTTTGTTTTTCACAGCTTCTTGGCTACAGGAGAATCCCTTACGTCACTACACTATCAGTTCCGCCTTGGAGTATCAACTATTTCCGGAATTGTGAAAGTGACCTGCCGCGCTATATGGGATAACTTGCACACGGAGTACATTCCACAACCGACAAGGGACATTTGGCTGCAGAGTGCAGAACTGTTTGAGAAACTGCCATTTCCCAAACTGCTTGTGTGCAGTAGATGGGAAACACATCCGTATAGCAAAACCGGCAGGATCAGGCTCAGAGTACTTCAATTACAAGAAGTACTTTTCTATCATACTCATGGCCATTGCAGATGCCAACTGCAAATTTCTGGCTGTGGACATTGGAACCTATGGCCAGTCCAACGACTCCCAAGTCTTCAAAAATTCACCGATGGGCCGTTGTTTGTATGGAGACACATATGACTTTCCACCAGCAAGACCACTCCCAGGAACAACTGGACCACCTATGCCATATGTCTGTGTGGGTGATGAGCCCTTCCAGTCATCCCCACATCTCCTAAAACCGTATGCAAGCAGAGACTTGACCCGAACAAATAGAGTTTTCAATTACCGTTTAACAAGAGCAAGAAGACTGGTGGAGTGTGCATTTGGCATTCTCACTGCAAAGTGGCGCGTGCTGCTCACCGCCATAAGACTGCACACACAAACAGTGGATGAGGTTGTGAAGGCCTGCGTGGTCCTACATAACTATGTACTTTCCAAGGAGCCTGTTTCCGTGGATGATGAGGACTTGGAGACCACCCTGTGGGATTACCACAGCAGCTCTGTACGTTCCGCCGGTTCTGTTTCCAGAATGAGGGACCACTTTGCAGAGTATTTTGTCTCACCTGTGGGCAGGGTGCCATGGCAAGAGAACATTGTGTGACATCTTTCTTTCATGGCTTGGTGATTAATGTTTGTGTACAAAGTTTTTTTATTGACACCAACTTTTAATAATTAGTTTCCAAAACTTTGGTATACTTTGGGTAATAAACCAAATGTTATAAATTCTAACGTGTGGTGTGTTTTTTTTTTTTAATATATATTAGCATAGTTAAATGAAGGCACTTCACAAAAAAATTGTTTTTAAACCAAACCAAATTTTATTTTACATATTACTTAATTTTGAAAGAGCTTTGGAAGGATGCATTCAGATGCAAGAACTCAGGAGTAGGGTTGAGCGACTTTCATTTTTTTAAGATCGAGTCGGGTTTTGTGAAACCTGACTTTGTCCAGAGTCGAGTCGAGTGCAGCCGGCCGATTATCGCTAAAAGTCGGGGATCGACCGAATCACGAAACCCAATGCAAGTCAATGGGGAAGCATAGTCGGCAGTGAGTGGAGGCCAGCAAAACACCTACAGTGCCCATTTTAATGCCAAAAACATCCATTCTTGTTTCTGAAGCTTGTCAATCATAATTAACTTTATAATAATAGTTGGGCATTGGAACTTGGGGGTCATTTGGCAAAAGTTGTGGGGGGTAGGGCTGGTTCAAGGTTTTAGTGGGCCCAGGAAACGTGGACTACGTCACGGTGGTGGAGCAGGGAGAGGTAAGTATTTCAACGTTGCAAGTGCTGTGATCCTGAGCAAGCAGGGGGGGCCCACTCGTTCGCATTGGCACTGGAACAGGGCCCCTCAAAGTACAGCGGTGTGTTTGCACGGCGGGGGCGCCTCCCACCAGCATCGACACTTTTGCGTACTCTGAGGGGCCCTGTGCCAGTGACGTCGCCAACGAGTATGTCCCCCCCACCTGATGAAGGAACCTGCACTTTCATCTGCACCTTCCTCTTTGTCCCTGTGTAAGGTGGTATAACATGCGGGAAGGGGAACCTTACTTTCAGCAGGGTCAGATTCTGGCTGCGTAGAGTGCAAGGGGAATGTAGTGGTCTAGGTCAATGTACCAGCAGACTCATCTAGCAGTGGCTGGGCAATGGGCAGGATGAGGAGGAAAGAGATATAGGGCCAAAGAATAAAGTAGGCTAAATGCAGTTCAAAATTGGTAACAGGACTAAACAGGCGGCATTGCTTTGTTCAGTGGAGTAGTAAACCCAGGAGCAGCAGACACTGTTTTAAGGGCCCAACCACACTAGTAGGCCAAATGCAGTTTAATATCTGCTACTGTAGGCCAAAAGCCAGAAGGTTGAAGCTCAGCTTTATTCAGTTGAGGAAAAACACCAGGGAGGGGCAGACACCATTAGTAGGCCCTAACCACCAATTTTTTAAAAAACAGCACTTAATGAGAGCCAGAAGGTTGAAGCTCAGCTTTATTCAGTTGAGGAAAAACACCAGGGAGGGGCAGACACCGTTAGTAGGCCCTAACCACCAATTTTTTTAAAAACAGCACTTAATGAGAGCCAGAAGGTTGATGCTCAGCTTTATTCAGTTGAGGAAAAACACCAGGGAGGGGCAGACACCGTTAGTAGGCCGTAACCAAAGTTGAAGGCCAAATGCAGTTTAATATCTGATACTATAGGCCGAAAGCCAGAAGGTTGAAGCTCAGCTTTATTCAGTTGAGGAAAAACACCAGGGAGGGGCAGACACCGTTAGTAGGCCCCAACCACCAATTTTTGGTTAAAACAGCACTTAATGAGAGCCTGAAGGTTGAAGCTCAGATTTAGACAGTGGAGGACAATTTGAATTAGGGACTGCAGACAGACTTAGTAGGCTGTCCCCTGTGGACCATGCATCCACCACATTAACCCATTGCGCCATAATGGACACGTAACCTTCCGTGGCCATGCCTACAGGTCCATGCGTCTGTTGTCAGGTGCACCTTTGTACTCACAGATTGCCAGAGTGCATGGACAATGCGGTCTTTTACATGCTGGTGGAGGGTTGGGATGGCTTTTCTAGAAAAGAAGTGCCGACTGGGTAGCTCGTAGCGTGGTACAGCGTAGTCCATCATGGCTTTATTAATATTAAATAAAATATATAAATAGGCTCTATGAACTTTTAAATAGGTTCCAGGGGTACACGGGCAGCATTGGTGTGGTCAGTTGAGGAGTATTGCAAGGAGTGACCGCAGACAGGCTAACGAAGGCCTAAAATAACAAAAAATAGGATCATGGCTTTTTTAAATAGGTTACATGGATACACAGGCAGCATTGTGGTCAGTGGAGGCATACCTCCCAACCGTCCCGATTTCAGCGGGACAGTCCCGCTTTGGCACCGGGGTCCCGCTGTCCCGCTTCGGGCATTTAAAATCCCGAATTTGCGGCCGCCGGTGAAGCAGCCCCGCCCACTCGGGAAGCGGAAGTTGCTGACTGAAATTACAGATTGGCATTTTAATTGTCCAATCTCAGTGTGCGGAATCCAAGCCATAGCAACCAATCAGGACGCAGCATGTCGGTTCGGTGGGCGTTTCTTGCTGCGGCCTTGGTAACCGCATCATGGTAACCCGCTGTACGGGCGCACATTCCCGCGCACGCTGTGAGGAGCCGCACGCACTGACCCCAGCTCCGCCGTCCGCTCCCGGCACCATGAAGATCGAGGAGGTGAAGAGCACCACGAAGACTCAGCGCATCGCCACCCACAGCCATGTCAAGGGCCTCGGCCTGGATGAGAGCGGGATGGCCAAGCAGGCGGCGGCCGGGCTGGTGGGGCAGGAGAACGGCCGGGAGGTGAGGCTCAGGGCTGGGCATGCGTGGCTCTGGTGGGACTACAGGTGCCAGCAGGCCCGGAGATCTGGGATGCTGCCGCATCATGTCTGCACGTGTTGTTCACCACTCTGCTTGCTGTCAGTGACTGGAGACCTGAATCTCCTCCAGCTGTAGCAGGCTGACTGTTTGCTACAATGTGTCAGTGCAGGGGAAATGATCGCACTGGATGCAGTTGTAACGGAACCGCTGCTGTTTTCAGCTTCTGGATGATTAAAAGGGAAATCAGTCTTCACTGACAGCAAGTGGAGGTCTGGACGGTAGAAAAGACCTGCAGCCGACCGTGTACGAGCTGTCGCTCCACTATGATAAAAGGGGCCCTCGCCCGTCCCCCGGCCTCACTGTGTGTGTTACTCCCTCTCCCCAGGTCCACCTCTGAGTTGCCGCCGCTGCTCCTAGTGTCTGTTATTGTCTGCAGCCAATCACTTAACTCAGTTTCTCACCCAGAGTTGACGGCATGAGTCGCTGATTGGCTGCAGCGCTGTCGAAGTAACATGAGTGCTGCATATATATACAAAAGGGACTTGGCCCCTATAATAATTATACCAGCCTAAGGCCGGCGTCACACTCGGCGTAAGACAATACGCCACGTATTATACGGCCGTACTACGGGCGTAATACGGAGAAATGTCCCCAAAATATTGATCCGTAGTCAGGGTGTGTCAGCGTATTTTGCGCATGGCATCCACCGTATGTAATCCGTATGGCATCCGTACTGCGAGATTTTCTATGGGGCTGTGCTGCATTATATTCTATGGGGCTGTACTGCATTATATTCTATGGGGCTGTGCTGCATTATATTCTATGGGGCTGTGCTGCATTATATTCTATGGGGCTGTGCTGCATTATATTCTATGGGGCTGTGCTGCATTATATTCTATGGGGCTGTGCTGCATTATATTCTATGGGGCTGTGCTGCATTATATTCTATGGGGCTGTGCGGCATTATATTCTATGGGGCTGTGCTGCATTATATTCTATGGGGCTGTGCTGCATTGTACAGTATGGAGCGTCGTGTGTGGCCATATTTTTTTGTTCATAATTATTGTTAACGAAACATTGTGATCAGAAGTGCTAAATGGGTGTGGTTGGGGCGTGGCTAGTTGTGAAATGGGTGTGGCCTAAAATTTGCCGCGGCGCGCTACGCGCGCCGCTGACTTTGTCCCTCTTTCCCTTCCCCTAAAGTTGGGAGGTATGGTGGAGGAGTATTGCAAGGAGTGACCGCAGACAGGCTAAAGAAGGCCTAACATAACAAAAAATAGGCTCATGGCAGTTTTAAATCGGTAACATGGATACACAGGCAGCATTGTGGTCAGCGGAGGAGGATTGCAAGGGGGGACCGCAGACAGACTTACTAGGCCTAAAATAAAAAAGCAGGCTCTATGCAGTTTTAAATAGGTTACATGGGTACACAGGCAGCATTGGTGTGGTCAGCGGAGGACGATTGCAAGGAGGGACCGCAGACAGACTTACTAGGCCTAAAATAAAAAAGCAGGCTCTATGCAGTTTTAAATAGGTTACATGGGTACACAGGCAGCATTGGTGTGGTCAGCGGAGGACGATTGCAAGGAGTGTCTGACACAGTTAGTACTCACAAAAAATAAATAGATGTTAATGTCTCGCAAAACAACAACAACAAAAAAAAAAAGGTGGCATACTTAGGTACAGGGGTGGGCTCATCTGCTGAGTTTCTGACAAAGTAATTTGGCAGTAACTTAGTATTTACTGGTGTCAATATAGGACACTGACCCAGATTACTTTAACTAGCTCATAGATATCAACAAATTGGTATTGTCAGTGCCAGGCATTGAATGATGTCAGCGCATAGACTAAACATTGGTGGAGCTGTGCGAGATAATTTTGCACGTGGTAGAGCACAGTTTGAGCTGGGGGGGTGGGGGAACTCTCTTGTGGCCGGCGGTACCGTCCCAGGGCCCCTCATGTTACAACGGTGTGTCTGACGTTGGGTGCGCACCACCACCGCCAGAGACACTACATTGTACTATGAGGGACCCAGTGGCAGTGCCGTCGACCAAAAGCGGGCACACCCACCTCTTCAGACAAACAGCACTGTAATGGGTGCTTGCGCCAAGTGGCGAGACAACGGCCCCGTGGGGGGATTTTTCCCATTGGGGGATGTGTAAACATGTCATATGCTGGACAAACAGCTGCTGCAAATTAACAGATTGGAACACTCAGTAAGACCAGTCCACAAGCAAGACCTTTTTATAGGAAAGCTAGGTGTCAGCCGGGAAAGGCGGGGCAAAATAATTTGAAATCCAGGAGTGGTTCATTTTAATGAAGGTGAGATCATCCACATTTTGGGTAGCCAGACGAGTCCTTTTTTCGGTTAATATTGAACCAGCAGCACTGAATACTCTTTCTGATAGCACACTAGCTGCTGGGCAAGCAAACTCCTGCAATGCATATTCTGCCAATTCAGGCCAGGTGTCTAATTTGGATGCCCAGTAATCAAATGGGAATGACGCTTGAGGGAGAACATCGATAAGGGATGAAAAATAGTTAGTAACCATACTGGACAAATGTTGTCTCCTGTCACTTTGAATAGATGCTGCAGTACCTGTCCTGTCTGCGGTCATTGCGAAATCACTCCACAACCTGGTCAGAAAACCCCTCTGTCCAACGCCACTTCTGATCTGTGCACCTCTAACACCTCTTCCCTGTAGCCCCCTGCAGCTTGTGTGAGAACCATCACCGGCGCTGTGTGCTGGGAATGCCTGAATCAAACGGTCTACAAGAGTAGCTTGTTTGGTTGCTAATATTTGTTCGAGGTTCTCATGTGGCATAATATTGTGCAATTTGCCTTTATAGCGAGGGTCAAGGATGCAGGCCAACCAGTAATCGTCATCGCTCATCATTTTAATAATGCGTGTGTCCTTTTTGAGGATACGTAAGGCATAATCCGCCATGTGGGCCAAAGTTCCAGTTGTCAAATCTGCGGTTGTGCTGGTTTGAGGGGCAGTTACAGGCAAATCTACGTCACTTGTCTCCCTTAAAAAAACAGAACCCGGCCTTGCAACGCCACTAATTTCTATTGGCCCAGGAGAAGCTTCCTCATTAAAAAAGTACTCATCCCCATCATCCTCCTCGTCCTCCTCCTCCTCTTTGCCCGCTACCGCGTCCTCTACATGGCCCTGACCAGACAATGGCTGACTGTCATCAAGGCTTTCCTCTTCCTCGGCTGCAGACGCCTGCTCCTTTATGTGCGTCAAACTTTGCATCAGCAGACGCATTAGGGGGATGCTCATGCTTATTATGGCGTTGTCTGCACTAACCAGCCGTGTGCATTCCTCAAAACACTGAAGGACTTGACACAGGTCAAGCTACACTTGTAGCTTCGACCACTGCACACCTGACAACTCCATGTCTGCCATCCAACTGCCTGCCCGTGTATTCTCCCACAAATACATAACAGCACGCCTCTGTTCGCACACTCTCTGAAGCATGTGCAGTGTGGAGTTCCACCTTGTTGCAACGTCGATGATTAGGCGATGCTGAGGAAGGTTCAAAGAACGCTGATAGTTCTGCATACGGCTGGAGTGTACGGGCGAACGGCGGATATGCGAGCAAAGTCTGCGCACTTTGAGGAGCAGGTCGTGTAACCCCGGATAACTTTTCAGGAAGCACTGCACCACCAGGTTTAAGGTGTGAGCCAGGCAAGGAATGTGTTTCAGTTGGGAAAGGGCTATGGCAGCCATGAAATTCCTTCCGTTATCACTCACTACCTTGCCTGCCTCAAGATGTACAGTGCCCAGCCATGACTGAGTTTCTTGGTGCAAGAACTCGGACAGAACTTCCGCGGTGTGTCTGTTGTCGCCCAAACACTTCATTGCCAATACAGCCTGCTGACGCTTGCCACTAGCTGTCCCATAATGGCACACGTGGTGTGCAACAGTGGCAGCTGCGGATGGAGTGGATGTGCGACTGCGGTCTGTGGACGAGCTCTCGCTTCTGCAGGAGGAGGAGGAAGAGGAGGAGGGGGCGAACGCCTACAGCCAACTCTTTCCTTGACCGTGGGCTAGGCAGAACTGTCCCAATATTGCTGTCCCCTGTGGACCCTGCATCCACCACATTCACCCAGTGTGCCGTGATGGACACGTAACGTCCCTGGCCATGCCTACTGGTCCATGCATCTGTTGTCAGGTGCACCTTTGCAGTCACAGACTGCCTGAGTGCATGGACGATGCGGTCTTTAACATGCTGTTGGAGGGCTGGGATGGCTTTTCTAGAAAAGAAGTGCCGACTGGGTAGCTCGTAGCGTGGTACAGCGTAGTCCATCAGTGCTTTGAAAGCTTCGCTTTCAACTAACCGGTAGGGCATCATCTCTAATGAGATTAGTCTAGCAATGTGGGCGTTCAAACCCTGTGTACGCGGATGCGCGGATGAGTACTTCCTTTTCCTAACAAGAGTCTCATGTAGGGTGAGCTGGACTGGAGAGCTGGAGATCGTGGAACTAGCGGTGGTGCCGGTGGACATGGGCGAGTGACAGAGGGTTTGAGATGTTATTCTTGCCGGTGCCCTACATGCAGTGTTTCCTACTGCAAACCTGGTGATTCCCTGACTGCTTTGGCCTGGCGACGAAAGCTGCACACATACTGCAGGTGGTGCGGGAAATGGTGGGTTTACAGTGAGGGAAGGGATGTAGCGTTGCTGACTAGCTTCATTGGCCGAGGGTGCTGCAACCTTTAGGGATGTTTGGTAGTTAGTCCAGGCTTGCAAATGCATGGTGGATAAATGTCTATGCATGCAACTTGTATTTAGACTTTTAAGATTCTGACCTCTGCTTAAGGTAGTTGAACATTTTTGACAGATGACTTTGCGCTGATCATTTGGATGTTGTTTAAAAAAATGCCAGACTGCACTCTTTCTACTATCGGATGCCTTTTCAGGCATTGCAGACTGAGCTTCTTTAACTGGATGGCCACGCTGTCCTCCAACAGGTTTTGGTTTTGCCACGTGTTTTTGGCCAGATACGGGCCCGGTAGATGGAACCTGTTGTGATGTTGATGCCTGCTGCGGCTCCTCCTCCTCCGCTTCAGAACTACTGCCGCCTGCACCCTGTTCCCCCAATGGCTGCCAATCGGGGTCAACAACTGGGTCATCTATGACCTCCTCTTCTATGTCGTGTGCAACTTCGTCTGTGTCACCGTGTAAGCCGGTGGTATAGCGTTCGTGACGGGGCACCATAGTCTCCGCTGGGTTTGATTCTGCCTCAGTACACTGCGAGGGCAATGTTCTGGTCTGAGTCAAAGGAACAGCATAGTAATCTGGCTGTGGCTGTGCATCTGTGCACTCCATGTCCGATTCAACTTCTAATGGGCATGGCCTGTTAACTGTTTCACTGTCTAACCCAGGAACGGTATGTGTAAAGAGCTCCATGGAGCAACCTGTTGTGTCGACTGACGCATCCTTCACTGTTGTTCTGGGTGAAGGACACAAGGAAGCGACTTGTTCCTGACCGTGAGCATCCACTGACGATGCACTGCTCTGACATTTGGCACTTTCCGAGGAGGAGGCGAAAGAGCTAGAGCCAGAGTCAGCAATGAAAGCCAAGACTTGTTCCTCCTGCTCCGGCTTCAAAAGTGGTTTTCCTACTCCCAGAAAAGAGAGCGTTCGAGGCCTTGTGTAGCCAGACGACGAACCTGGCTCAACAACTCGAGACTTAGGTGCTGTACTGCTTTTACCACGACCATCTGATGCTCCGCCACCACTACCATCATTACCAGCTGACAATGACCGCCCACGGCCACGACCTCTTCCACTAGATTTCCTCATTGTTTGCAAAACGTAACCAAAGTAACGGTATTTGTAACTGTAAAACAACTTATAAGGTGAACTCAAACTTCTGTAGGATTTATATATACCTTTATAGGTGCCTGACACTGAAAGGAAAATCAGGCCCAATGTTATACACTAGGTTTTCTGTACCCCAATAATTTGAGACAGATGGCACACACAGGACCGGCACTCAAGCAGAAATGCCAATCTTTATCTCCCACTATTAATTTTTTTTTTTTACAGGGAGAATTTACCCAAAATAAAAAATGTCCCAATATTACACACTGGTTTTCGGTGGCACACAATGAGAGACAGATGCCACACACAGCAATGGCACAGAGGCAGACTTGGCAATATTTATCTCCCACTAATTATTTTTTTTTGAAAAGGGAGAATTTACCCCCCCCCCAAAAAAAATGGCCAAGTATTACACAGTGGTTTTCGGTGGCACACAATGAGAGACAGATGCCACACACAGCAATGGCACAGAGGCAGACTTGCCAATATTTATCTCCCTGCAGTAATGTCAGAAAAGTAAGGCAGGCAGCTATAAAAAGGACTGCTGTGCAGAAAGGAAAAACAGGATTTGTGCTTTGAAAATAGCAGTTGGTTTGCACAGCGGCGTACACACAAAGCAACGCAGCTATCAGGGAGCCTTCTAGGGCAGCCCAATGAGCTACAGCGCTGAGGAAAAAAAATGTAGCTTCCACTGTCCCTGCAAACAAAAGGTGGTGTTGGACAGTGGAAATCGCTACAGCACAAGCGGTTTGTGGCTTTATGTACCCTGCCTACCACTATCCCTGCTTCCAAAGAAGCTGCAGCAACCTCTCCCTACGCTCAGATCAGCAGCAGTAAGATGGCAGTCGGCGGCAACGCCCCTTTATAGCCCTGTGACGCGGCAGAAAGCAAGCCAATCACTGCAATGCCCTTCTCTAAGATGGTGGGGACTGAGATCTATGTCATCACGCTGCCCACACTCTGTGTCCACCTTCATTGGCTGAGAAATGGCGCTTTTAGCATCATTGAAACGCGACTTTGGCGCGAAAGTCGCGTACCGCATGGCAGACCCCACACAGGGATCAGCTCGGTTTCATGAGACGCCAACTTTGCCAAAAGTCGGCGACTTATGAAAATGAACGATCCGTTTCGCTCAACCCTACTCAGGAGCATAGCTCCTTTCCGGACCCCTCTGTCGCTGCCGCCACAAACCTAATGGTAGTCTAGAGGTGGCAGGATCAGAGGGGTGTGGTAAAGGGAACGCTAAGTCTTGACCAGCAGATTCAAGTACCGAAGGCTGCTCCAGTGCTTTCGGCGGTGGAAGTGGATGGGGCAGAGGTACCGGAAGGGCCAGATGAGGGGTCAGAGGGGTGGGGTCTACCGACGTGGCCCTTGGTGGCGGACTCCTGAGAGATCGCTCCAGAGGGGTCCAAGGTAGATGCAGGCGCCCGATGACCACAGACGGTGCTGTGAAATAGAGAAAAAAAAAACAATTAATATATTGATAGGGGAAAAGACCTGACTGAAACCAAACAAGTTATACAGGTAAACATGGTGATTTATTCAATGGGCTGTTGAATACTTACACTCTATTCAGCATACTTTCCCGGAGGAAGGACAGGGCCCGGCCATACTTGTACCGAGTCCTTCTATGTCCTCTAGAGCCACTCGGGGCCTGCATCTCCTGGTTAAACTCCCTCTTGAAGCGATCCCTGAGTGACCACCACCGCTTCCTAACCCTTTCACCTGTAAAGACAAGAATAAAAGCAAGTGTTAATTAAAACACATTCCATTCAGTTCAAAACATAACAGAAAAGTGAATACTTACATTCTTGAGTCTGCTGCCTTGGCGCAAGGTCCTCCCACCTCGGCAAAATATTGTGGCAGACTTCCTCCCAGAGCCGACGGGTTACATGTGTATCAGAATGCGAGCGGTGACCCATATTCCACAGCAGCTCCCGCTCGCGGACCTCCTTGATGAGGCGGTCCACATCGATGCCAATGATGTCCTCACCATCTGAGTCGGTGTGGATACTTGGAAAAGAAAAAAAAAATTTATACACTGAAATACAAAACTAACGAGAGAAAAAAACAAACAAACAAAAAAACTCACTGCTCGATGACCGCGGCCGCGATTACGCCGGCTCTGGGAGCGGCTGGGAGGATCTTGCTGGCGTTGGGCAGATTGTGCAGCAGACAAAAAAAAAAAAAAAGAATTATGTTTGAGGTAGGCATATGTTGTACTGTGATGTATGATGAAGTGTTTTGTATGTGTTGGGTGCTCTGTGATGTGTGAAGCGACTGTTTCGGTACAACTTACACTCTGTGCGCCCGCTCCTTGGATTTCCCCACCCCTCATTTCCTTCTGAGAGGCCCTCGGCTGCTTCAGCTTCCTGTGAAAACATAATTAATGCATATAGTGATTACCAGAAATTGTAATTATAGCACCGAAAACTTAAAAAAAATTAAAACACGCAACACGCTGTCGCTGTGGAGAAGGGCTCTCAGAAGAAGACATATTTACAGGCAGGCGGCTGTGGTCTCTGGTGGCTCTGCAAGTATAAAGACCCTTGTAATCTACTATACACATTGAAATGTCAGCTTCATAGAATGCAAGTCTTTATACTTACATCAGCAAAGGGGCTTGCTCCTGTGTTGTCCTTCCGGGCAGGCGGCTGTGGTCATTGGTGCTTTTTTTTTCCCCCGGGCAGTCAGCTGTGGTCCCTGGTGGCTCTGCAAGTATAAAGAATGTATCGTTAGAACCACCCCCATAACTAGCTAATATCAAAGATTTAATATCCAGCCTGGTCCAATGATGTGAGCAATGTTCATGCAGGTGTACACCAAGTTCTTAAAAACAAACCCCCCCAAAAAAATTAAACCTAAAGCACACCAGTCTGAGCTGGATTACCTACTTCATTAGTATGTGCAAGCTGTAAAACCATTTCACCCCCAACACCAAAAAAAATAATAAAAAAAAAAATATTATATATATACCCTCTTGTAAAATTGAAATGCCTACACACCAGTTGAAAATGCATTAAGAACATATATCTGGTTTTAAAAGATCCCTTTTAAAATCACTTTTGAATATTTAACCCTTTAAAGATTTTCGATTACCGTTTATCTTTAACAATACACCCTAAAAGCAACTCAGTGTTGCATGTGTGGCCATTTGTACATACAGCATTTTAAAATTTAACATTGTGAAATGTTATTAAGGACATTTTTGAAAAAAATGTTATTAATACTTTTTTAATTTACTTTTTTTTTTTTTTTTTACAATCACAGGAGCTACAATGCTCTTTATTTTAAATACAAGTACATCAACTGAAAATGTTTTCAACCATAACAACAAAAAAAAATTATAGAAAGAAAAAACCTAACACACACACACACACACATTGGTAAATACATCACATAAAAAAAAAAATGCACGTGCACTCACCCAGTCGCACGGACGCATACATCCGCAATCACCCAGACGCATGCACGAAAGCACACTGGCACATGCACAACGAATGCACACGCACAAAAGCACACAGGCGCAGGCATAACACAGGTGCAGGCATAACACAGGCGCAGGCATAACACAGGCGCAGGCATAACACAGGCGCAGGCATAACACAGGCGCAGGCATAACACAAAAGCACACAGCCGTACGCAAACACACAGATGCACGCACACAGGCTTATGCAAACACACAGATGCACAAAAACACACAGGCAGACCAAAACACAAAGACACACACAGACACACACAGGCAAAAATGGCAGGATTCCCGCTGTCTGGATGCTGGCAGGCCTCAGGCTGGAGCTGGACGCTGGCTGTCTTCACAGTGGCAGGCCTCATGCTGGAGTTGGACTCTGGCAGGATGCTGGCTGGTGCAGGACGATGACAGGCCTCTGGCTGTATTCAGGTTTAGCTCTTACTGTATTCAATATATCATACAGACACAAACACATGCACACGCACACAATACATGCACACAGACGCAGGCAAAAATGGCAGTACTCACACTGGCTGGAAGGCTGCAGCTTCATGCAATCTTCTGGCAGCACAGTCAGGCCTCTGGCTGCCTAGGTTCTATAGCTGGCAGGCCTCTGGACGCTGGTAGGCTGGGAAGATGCTGGCAGGCTGGGCAGATGCTGGCTGCTGTCTGTCTTCAGGCTGGCTGGCTTGCTCTCTTCAGGCTGCTGGAGTCTCACTGGCACATTTGGGGTTGAAGCCCCAGGCCAGGTCTATATATATTTGGGTGTGTCTGGCCAATTGGCAACAAAATCCTGCTTCTGAGCATGCTCAGTGTAAAAAAACGTATTGCAGCGCTGCATTGCGTCATACGACGTGTCCCGATGCATCCTGCGCCCATAGGCTTCCATTCTAGCCAACGACGCATGCCGCAGGATGCATCCCAACACGTTTTCCCGGCGCAGACAAAAAACATTACAATCAACGTTTTTTCCAGACGACGTGTCTCCTAATTCCGACACATCCGTCGCACGATGCACACGACGCTTGACAATCCATCGCGATGCGTCGTCAATACAAGTCTATGGGGAAAAAACGCATCCTGCGGGAGATTTTTCAGGATGCGTTTTTAATCAAAACAACGCAATTTGACATCTGCCGAACAACGCTAGTGTGAAAGTAGCCTTAGGCTACTTTCACACTAGTGTTAACTGCAAACCGTCTCAAATCGTCTTTTTTGCCGAAAAAACGGATGCGTCAAAAAAGTGAAAAACGTATGCAACGCATACAGCATTTTGACGGATCCGTCGCAAATCCGCTAAACGTTTCCGTCGAAATACTGGATGCGTTGCATCTGTTGCTTCCGTTTTTACCATCCGTTGCATCCGTTTTTACGACGGATCCGTTTTTAAAATGGGAGGCTCCCAAATTTGATTGGCTACTGGAAAATATGGAAAACTATATAGTTACTGTTTTTACAGCCCATCTTTGAGGGTTTTAGTTTTGTGGCAGCGATGGAAGGTGTTTTTGTGAGGATTGCGAGTTTGGTTACTGACGTTATATTTGAGACGAATCGCCTGGATATCATAGTGCGGGAGAAGGAGGCGGCAGCGGAAAGACGTAGGATGCTTCTGCAGCAACGGAGACAGAGACGACTCTGGATACATCCGATTAATGAACTACGTATGACCCGGGGTGTCCAGTCCACTCTGTACCTGGAGTTGCGGCACAATCCACACAAATTCTACAATTACGTGCGGATGAGGATGGAACATTTTGACTATTTGCTTGAAAAACTGGAGGATGTCATCCGAAGGCAGGACACAAGGATGAGGCTTGCCATCACACCGGCGGAGCGGCTGATGGTGACCCTGCGGTAAGCCTCTTTTTTTTATTTCATTGCTCATATTTAATGTTATATTACATTCTGCAGACAATACTAAGCTTACATATTGCGCACTATTTTCTGCAGCATGTAATTTTTGTTTTGTTTGCGGCCATTCCACTATTTTACACCGGTTTCATGTAGGTTTTATTGTGTGTCCCGTCCTAAAAAAAATTTTCACAGTGCCATTTATTGAAACGTAAAATTTTGTTGGTATGTGCAATTTTTTCTAACATTTTTTTTTTTCTTTCCAGCTTCCTAGCTACGGGTGAATCTATGACTTCGCTCCATTACCAATTCCGGCTGGGCATTTCCAGAATAGTGAAGGAGACATGTCGGGCTATTTGGACCACTTTACAGCCGGAGTATATCCCCCAACCATCCATGGACATCTGGTTGAGAAGTGCAGAACAGTTTCAGCAAATTTGCCATTTCCCAAATTGTGTTGGTGCAGTTGACGGGAAACACATAAGGATTGCGAAACCGGCAGGAACAGGATCGGAGTACTACAATTACAAGAAGTACTTCTCCATCGTACTTATGGCTATTGCAGACGCCAACTGCAAGTTCCTTGATGTGGAAACAGGAGCGTATGGACGGTCCAACGATTCTCAAGTTTTTAAAAATTCTCCAGTCGTTGCCTGTATGGAGAGACATACGATTTCCCGCCAGCCAGACCACTGCCAGGAACAAGTGAACTAGCCATGGAATATGTTTGTGTAGGTGATGAAGCGTTTCAACTCTCGCCGCACCTACTGAAACCGTATAGTAGCCGGAACTTAACCCGTACCAAGCGGGTATTTAATTACCGCCTTACTAGAGCATGAAGAGTAGTAGAGTGTTCTTTTGGTATATTGACGGCGAAGTGGAGAGTTCTGCTGACGGCAATCAAACTGAAAACCACAACTATAGACGAGGTTGTTAAAGCCTGTGTGGTGCTCCACAAATTTGTCCTTTCAAAGGAGCCCATTTCCTTGGATGACGAAGAATTGGAGACAACCTTGTGGGACTACCGCAGCAGCTCGGTTCGCTCCACAGGTTCTGTTACAAGGATGAGGGACCAGTTTGCGGATTATTTTGTGTCACCTGTCGGGCAGATCCCATGGCAAGACATCATTGTGTGACCTGTTTTCCATGTGTTTTGTTTATGTAAAAAATGTGTTTCTCCCCAAAAAAAAAAAAAAGTCCAAAAGCGTGGTTTTCTTGCTAATAAAACCAATATGTACCTTTCACACGTCTGGTGTTTATTTTTAGTTTACCTTTTTTATTAGTTACCATATTACCTTAATGAATCCACACACACACAAAGAGTAGAATTTAAATCATACTTAATTTTATTTGAACTTTTTTTTTTTTCAACTTTTTTTGCAAAAAATTTAGAAATATATTTGGTATTTTAAATTTTTTTTTTTATAAAATATAACAAACTTTTTACAAATCTTCAAACTGTGGGTGGAGATACAAGGGGAGGAGGGGCTGGAAGGTTGGACCACGTCGATAGGTGGGGAAACCCTACTTGGTTGGGGTGCAGTGGAAGGGGGGGTAAAACCAGGAGGCTGACCAGAGGGGGGTGGTGTTGGGGTAGGGGGAATACTTACTGGGGAAGAAAAGCTGGGCAAGGAAGAAAACATTGGGGAAGAAATTTGGTTTGGGGGCCGGGATGGGTATGGGGACTGTGTTGGGTATTGGGACTGGGTTGGGTATTGGGACTGGGTTGGGTATTGGGGCTGGGTTGGGTATTGGGGCTGGCGTGGGGTTTGGGGCTGGGTTTGGTAATGGGGCTGGTGTGGGGATTGGGGCTGGGTTTGGTATTGGGGCTGGTGTGGGTATTGGGGCTGGGTTTGGTAATGGGGGGTATGGTGTGGAAATGGGGCCTGGGGTGGGGCATGGTGTGGAAATGGGGCCTGGGGTGGAATTGTAGTGGATGTGTGGGGAGGTGTGTGGGTAGATTGGGGTTCGTTAAGGGCCTTCAGTAGAGCATTATGGCAGGTATTCATTACCCGCATCTGTTGCTCAAAAGAAAGCTTTTCCATGCTGCTGAGCATGGATTGAAAAAAAAAGATTTGCCGGAGACTGACTTACATCTGAATGCAGCCTATCCAAGCGACTGCTGGTTTCATGGCTTGTTTCACTGATGCAGGATTGCACCATGTTGAAAACAGCAGTCACTTGCGCTCCCAAAATTTTGAAAGAGCTTTGGAAGGATGCATTCAGATGTAAGAATTCAGGAGCATAGCTCCTTTCCTGACCCCTCTGTCGCTGCCGCCACGAACCTAATGGTGGTCTAGAGGTGGCAGGATCAGAGGGGTGGGGTAAAGGGAACGCTATCTGTTGAGCATCAGATGCGAGCAATGAAGGCTGCAATAATGCTCCACTGCTTGGGGCGGATGAAGTGGAGGGGACAGAGGGGTCAGAGGAGGGGTCAGAGGTGTGGGGCCTACCGACGTGGCCCTCAGTGGCGGACTCAGGAGGGATCGCTCCAGAGGGCGCAGAGGAAGATGCAGGCGCCCGGTGGCTGGAGAAGGTGCTGTGAAAGAAAAAACAAAAACAATTAATATATTGATATGAAAAAGCCCTGACTGAAACAAAACTAAGTTAGACAGGTTAACATGGTTATTATTGGGCTGTAGAATACTTACACTCTACTCAGAATTGTTCGCCTCAGGAAGGAGAGGGCCTGGCCGTGTTTATATTTGCTCCTCTTCCTTCCTGCTGAGCCACTCGGGGCCTGCATCTCCTCGTTAAATTCCCTCTTAAAGCGATCCCTCAGTGACCGCCACCGCTTCCTAACCTTTCCACCTGTGAAGACAACAATGAAAAGAAAAAAAAAATTGGTCAATGCAATACATTACATTCAGCTCAAAACATCACTGAAAAGTGAATACTTACATAGTTTGCTCTGCTGCTGTGGATGAAGGTCCTCCCACCTCGGAAAGATGTTCTGGCACACTTCGTCCCAGAGCCGACAGGTGACACCGGTATCGGCATGCTTGCGGTCAGCCATGTTCCAGAGCGGCTCCCGCTCGCGAACCTCCTCGATGAGACATTCGATGTCTATATGCAGCGCCCCAGAGTCCTGGTCGTTGCAGTACTGTGGCTCCGCCACTATGGGGAGCTATGGTGCGTCTGATGGCACTGAAGGAGTTCATCGGATCAGGTATCACAGACACCAATACATTTCACAGCCGGGCCTCCGGGGGGAGCTAAGGGTGCTATTCATTAGGCCACTCCCCACCATAGTGGGTAAACTGGGGGTCAGGCAGGAAGTTAGATCAGAAAGCTGACTGGGTTGGAACCAGGCAACACCTTGTGGCAGAGGGTGTTGTGGGGGAAGATACAGTAGGGTCTCTGTCAGGGGTGGGATCCTGACAGAGGCTTGGCAACTTGAGCGAACGTAACGGGACCGCGCCTGCTCCGGGTAGCGGCGGTGCCCAAGGAAGGACTAGAAGCGAGATAGATTGTGCTGAGTGAGAAACGAGATCAAGCAAAAGGAGAAATACCAGTAGGGGTCGTGCTGTAAGACCGGAGCAACACCCTACTGAGGCGCACTACCGGTGGCCAGAACGCCGAGGGAGTATTATAACATTCAGCTTCAAGCAATACTCTAAACAGCGGCAGGACAGTCAGTCTAAGGCGGGCTGTCTAACTCAAATCACCTATGCAGTCTTGGGGGGCAACTTGTGGAGAGGGGCGACTCTAGGGTCCCGGAAGAGCTCCGAGCCTACCCGTCAAACGGGTGCCGTTCCAACCAGAACATCAGGGAGGGACGGAGGATTAGAAGAACATCATTTAATCGAGTTGTGAGGGAACTTAAGAAACAGACACAACAGTTGTGGGGGACTTTCCGTAAGCACAGCAGGGAAGGACCACAACACATAGCGCTAGAAGGAAGGCACCGATTTCCACCTGTGAGGAGAACTCTGGAGGTGCCATTGGACCGGCCGGACTTGCGCAGCCTGGTGAACCGTATTCCGGACTGAGGACCCAGAGATCTTCAGTAAAGAGGTAAAGAGACTGCAACCTGGTGTCCTCGTTATTTACTGCACCGCACCACTACGGTCTCACCCCCATCTACACCATCCACACCTGCTATTCCCTGTGCACCCCACGGCAGGGTCACGGACCGGGGCCTAGCCGCCGTGACATTCCCAGAGCAGAGACTCACACAGGCCCGGTACCGGGTACCCCTCGGCCCTGCGGCGGTGGGGGCGCTACAACTATCCTCATCGTAGTCTTCGGCGGGAGCACGCCGTGAAGCCTGTGCAAAAAAAAGGAAGAAAAACAAATAAATTAGTACACTGAAATACAAAAGTACCAATAGAATCCCCCTCCCAAAAAAAAAACTCACTGATGGTCGACCGCGGCGACGATTCCGCCGACTCTGGGAGCAGCTGGGAGAACCTTCATGGTTTGCTGACTGGTCAGTAGCAGCAGCAGCAGGAGCAGCAGGAGACTGAAATAAAGGAAACAAATTCTCTTTAATGTAGGCATATATTTTCTGTGTTTAGTTATGTATGAAAATCTGTTTTGTGTATGGTGCAGTGTGATGTGTGAAGCAACTGTTTCACCACTACTTACACTTGGTTCCTCCTCCACTTGCATCTCTCCACCCGTCTTGCCCCCTTCTGACAGCTCCTCATCATAATTTATGCATGTAGTGATCAACAAAAATTTAAATTAAAAAAACAAAAAAAAAAACAAAAAAACATTTTTTGTGTTAACTTACCGATACACGCTACTGCTGTGGAGGAGGGCTGTCAGAAGAGGACATTGTTGCTGTAGCAAGGCCGGCAGCTGTGGTCCTGGTGTCTCTGTAAGTTAAAAGACACTTGCAATCTGCTCTACACATTGAAGTAGCAGATTTGGGGTCTTCAAAACTTACTTTTAACGATTGGTGGATGTGGTCCTGGTGGGCTGGTCCTGGTGGGCTGTTCCTGGTGGGCAAGACAGGCGGCGGCTGTGGTCCTGGTGTCTCTGTAAGTTAAAAAGACACTTGCAATCTGCTCTACACATTGAAGTAGCAGATTTGGGGTCTTCAAAACTTACTTTTAACGATTGGTGGATGTGGTCCTGGTGGGCTGGTCCTGGTGGGCTGTTCCTGGTGGGCAAGACAGGCGGCGGCTGAGGTCCTGGTGTCTCTGTAAGTTAAAAGACACTTGCAATCTGCTCTACACATTGAAGTAGCAGATTTGGGGTCTTCAAAACTTACTTTTAATGATTGGTGACGGTGGTCCTGGTGGGCTGTCCTAGTGGGCTGGTCATGGTGGGGAACACAGGCGGCGGCTGTGGTCCTGGTCCCTGGTGTATCTATAATAAGTATAATGGATTTATAGTTAGACCACCCCCTGAACTAGGTAATGTTTTAATAAACACCCTGCTAAAATGATGTGAGAAAAATTCATTAAAGGTGAACACCAAAACCCAAAAACAGGTGCACGTTATACCATTCATTTCCATGTCCCAAAAAAAATATTTTTAAATGTGAACCCACCATGTAAAAATATATTTACCACATTTTATTTTCAAAAATCACCTCCCCCAAAAAACCTTTAAGTGTAACCTTTATTAAAAAAAGAGCCCTCAACCAACTCTGTATTGCATGTGTAACCATTGGTACATACACCAGTTTTAAATTTTCCTTTCTGAAATGTTACTGCAGCGCCCCAGAGTCCTGGTCGTTGCAGTACTGTGGCTCCGCCGCTAAGGGGGGCTATGGTACGTCTGATGGCACTGAAGAAGTTCATCTGACCAGGTATCACAGACACCAATACATTTCACAGTCTGGCCTCCAGGGGGAGCTAAGGGTTCTATTTATTAGGCCACTCCTCACAGTCTGGTAAAACTGGGGGTTAGGCAGGAAGTTAGAGAGAAAGCTGGCTAAGTTGGAACCAAGCAACACCTTGTGGCAGAGGGTGTTGTAGGGGAAGATTCAGAGGGGTCCCTGTCAGGGGTGGGATCCTGACAGAGGCCTAGCGAACAGAGAGAACGTTACGGGACCGCGCCTGCACGATATAGCGGCGGTACCCCAAGAAAGGATAAGAAGCGAGATTTATTGTGCTGAGTGAGAAACGAGATCAACGCAACAAGGAGAATACCAGTAGGAGTCGTGCTGTATGACGAGGCAACATCCTATTGAGGCGCATAACCGGTGGCCGGAACGCCGAGGAAGTATAGAGCTCCAAGCCAAACTTCAAACACACGGCAGGACAGTCAGTTACAGGCGGGCTGTCTCACCCAGACCCAGGAAGACACAGGGGGGTAACAACAGGAGTGGGGCGACGCAAGAGTCCCGGAAGAGCTCCGAGCCTCCCGTCATACGGGTGCGTCCTAACCGTAAGATCAGGGGGACGTAGAGGGAGAACATGAGAATCGAGTTGTGAGGGAACACGAGAAACAGACACAACAGTTGTGGGGTACTATCCCGTAAGCACAGCAGGGGAGGACCACAACACAAGCGCAGGAAGGTAGGCACAGATTTCCACCTGCAAAGGGAACTCTGGAGGTGCCATCGGACCGGCCGGACTTGCGCAGCCCTGTTAACCATATTCCGGATTGAGGACTCAGAAGCCTTCAGTAAAGAGGTAAAGAGACTGCAACCTGGTGTCTTCGTTATTTACTGCACCGCACCTCCACCACCATCCACATCTATTATTGTACGCCCCTCAGCAGGGTCACGGACCGGGTCTAGCCACCGTGACAACCCCAGAGCAGAGACTCAGAGGCCCGGTACCGGGTACCCCTCGGCCCTGCGGCAGTGGGGGCGCTACATTACTACGGACATTTTTTTAACAAACATTTTATTATTTTCTTTTTTTTTTTTTTTCTTTCTTTATTTTTTTTAACATCACAATTAGGAGCTGAAATGCTCTTTATTTTAAATACAAGTACATCAACTGCGAATGGTTTCAACAGTAATAATAAAATCAACACTTTAAAATAGAAAAAAAGAAAAAAAAAAAGCACGCTCACACATTCAAACCACAAGCTGCAAACCACTAGACTCTGCAAAAATACATCCGATTTAAACAAAAAAAAATTGATTTAAAAAAAAAAAAAAACACATTTAAACCACATGCTGCACAGACCACTATACTTAGTAAATACATCAAAAAAAGGCAATTAACCAATTAAGGCATAGACAAATGCACATGCAATCAACAAGACGCACACAAACATGCCTGGTATGTGTCCACGTTCAGGATTGCATCAGGATTTGGTCAGGATTTTCCAGCAGTTTTGTAATCCAAAACCAGGAGTGTAACAATTAGGAAAAGTATAATAAAAAAACATGCACCACTTCTGCATTTTACACCCACTCCTGGTTTTGGCTTACAAATACTGATGTAAAATCCTGACCAAATCCTGATGCAATTCTGAACATGGACACATACCCTCCCACATGAACAGGCATAAGATTGGCGAAGGCATAATAAGGTGCAGGCACATGAAGACATACATACAAAAGCACACAGCCGTACAAAAATACACACACACACACACACACACACACAAAATCACATAAGCTTTATGCAAATACACATATGTACAACAAAGGCACAAAGGTGGACCCAAACAGAAGATGCATACGCACACACATACACACATACACGTAAAAAAGGCTAGCAGTCCTCCGGCTGGATGTCTTCACAGTGGCTGACATCAGGGTGGATCTGGACTCTAGCATGGCACTGGCTGTTGCAGGACGATGGCAGGCCTCTGGTTCTCTTCAGGTTTTAAGCTCTTGCTGTAGTCAGTACCTCATACACACAAAAATGCACAGGCACACAGATGCACACAAAAATTGCAATACTCACACTGTGTTATGACCCCAATGGCAGAGGGTCTCAGGAATCAATACCAAGTCTGCAAACACAAAAAACCAGCTCATAGGGCAGTGGTAACTGGGCTGACCATATATCTAATCCTAGCACCACAAATAGAAGTAGCCGGGGAACGTGCCTACGTTGGTTCTAGACGTCTCGCGCCAGCCGGAGAACTAACTAACCCTAGAAGGGAAAAGAAAGACCTTTCTTGCCTCCAGAGAAAAGACCCCAAAAGTTGGATACAAGCCCCCAACAAATAATAACTGTGAGGTAAGAGGAAAAGACAAACATAAGAATGAGCTAGGTATTTAGCAAAGAGAGGCCCACTAGCTAATAGCAGAATATAGTAAGATGACTTATATGGTCAGCAAAAACCCTATCAAAATTTCCACGCTGGATATTCAAGAACCCCCGAACCGTCTAACGGCCGGGGGGAGAACACCAGCCCCCTAGAGCTTCCAGCAAGGTCAGAAATCACATTTAGTACAAGCTGGACAAAAATAGTAGCAAAGCAAGTAATTCAAAAAACAAAGAAGCAAGACTTAGCTTAATTTTGCAAGAGCCAGGACCAGCAGACAGGAGCAACAGAAGGATCTGATTACAACGATGCCAGGCACTGGACTAAGGATCTAGGAAGTTAATATAGCGACACCCCTGGACTAACGACCCAGGTGAGTGCCAAACAGAAAAAAGACAATCCCAGAGTCATACCACTAGTGACCACAAGAGGGAGCCAAAAAGTCTAATTCACAACAGTACCCCCCCTTAAGGAGGGGTCACCGAACCCTCACCAAGACCACCAGGGCGATCAGGATGAGCAGCGTGAAAGGCACGAACTAAATCGGCCGCATGCACATCAGAGGCAACCACCCAGGAATTATCCTTCTGACCATAGCCCTTCCACTTGACCAGATACTGAAGCCTCCGCCTGGAGAGACGAGAATCCAAGATCTTCTCCACCACGTACTCCAACTCGCCCTCAACCAACACCGGAGCAGGAGGCTCAACAGAAGGAACCATAGGTACAACGTACCGCCGCAACAAAGACCTATGGAACACGTTGTGAATGGCAAACGACACAGGAAGATCCAAGCGAAAGGACACAGGATTAAGGATTTCCAATATCTTGTAAGGACCGATGAAGCGAGGCTTAAATTTAGGAGAGGAGACCTTCATAGGAACAAATCGAGAAGACAGCCATACCAAATCCCCAACACGAAGTCGGGGACCCACACCGCGGCGGCGGTTGGCAAAACGCTGAGCCTTCTCTTGTGACAACTTTAAGTTGTCCACCACATGATTCCAGATCTGCTGCAACCTATCCACCACAGAATCTACCCCAGGACAGTCAGAAGGCTCCACATGTCCCGAGGAAAAACGAGGATGGAAACCAGAGTTGCAGAAAAATGGCGAAACCAATGTAGCGGAACTAGCCCGATTATTAAGGGCAAACTCAGCCAACGGCAAGAAGGTCACCCAATCATCCTGATCCGCAGAAACAAAACACCTCAAATAAGCCTCCAGAGTCTGATTAGTTCGCTCCGTTTGTCCATTAGTCTGAGGATGAAAGGCAGACGAAAACGACAACTCAATGCCCATCCTAGCACAAAAGGATCGCCAGAACCTGGAAACAAACTGGGATCCTCTGTCAGACACAATATTCTCAGGAATGCCGTGTAAACGAACCACATTCTGAAAGAACACAGGAACCAGATCGGAAGAGGAAGGCAGCTTAGGCAAAGGTACCAAATGGACCATCTTAGAAAAGCGATCACATACCACCCAGATGACAGACATGCCCTGAGACACCGGGAGATCTGAAATGAAATCCATGGAAATGTGTGTCCAAGGCCTCTTCGGGACAGGCAAGGGCAAGAGCAACCCGCTGGCACGCGAACAGCAAGGCTTAGCTCGAGCACAAGTCCCACAGGACTGCACAAACGACCGCACATCCCGTGACAAGGAAGGCCACCAAAAGGACCTAGCCACCAGATCTTTGGTGCCAAAAATTCCCGGATGCCCTGCCAACACGGAGGAATGAACCTTGGAAATGACTCTGCTGGTCCACTTATCAGGAACAAACAGTCTGTCAGGTGGACAAGAGTCAGGTCTACCAGCCTGAAATCTCTGCAACACACGTCGCAAATCCGGAGAAATGGCTGACAAGATAACTCCCTCTTTAAGAATACCAACTGGTTCTGCGACTCCCGGAGAGTCAGGCACAAAGCTCCTTGAAAGAGCATCAGCCTTCACATTCTTTGAACCTGGTAAATATGAGACCACAAAGTCAAAACGGGAGAAAAACAATGACCAGCGGGCCTGTCTAGGATTCAGGCGTTTAGCAGACTCGAGATACATCAGATTTTTGTGATCAGTCAAGACCATCACACGATGCTTAGCACCCTCGAGCCAATGACGCCACTCCTCAAATGCCCACTTCATGGCCAACAACTCCCGATTGCCAACATCATAATTCCGCTCAGCGGGCGAAAACTTCCTCGAGAAAAAGGCACAAGGTCTCATCACAGAGCAACCAGGGCCTCTCTGCGACAAAACGGCCCCTGCCCCAATCTCAGAAGCATCCACTTCAACCTGAAAGGGAAGGTAGTGTTGAGCGATACCGTCCGATACTTGAAAGTATCGGTATCGGAAAGTATCGGCCGATACCGGCAAAGTATCGGATCTAATCCGATACCGATACCCGATACCAATACAAGTCAATGGGACTCATGTATCGGACGGTATTCCTGATGGTTCCCAGGGTCTGAAGGAGAGGAAACTCTCCTTCAGGCCCTGGGAACCATATTAATGTGTAAAATAAAGAATTAAAATAAAAAATATTGCTATACTCACCTCTCCGACGCAGCCTGGACTTCAGCGAGGGAACCGGCAGCGTTGTTTGCTTAAAATTCGCGCTTTAACTTCCTTACTTGAAGTCCCGGCTTGTGATTGGTCGCGCGCCGCCCATGTGACCGCGACGCGACCAATCACAGCAAGCTGTGACGTAATTTTAGGTCCTTCGGGATTTTAAAATTACGTTCCGGCGTTGTGATTGGTTGCGTCGCGGTCACATGGGCGACGCGACCAATCACAAGCCGTGACGTCACGGGAGGCAGGAGACGCGCGCATTTTAAAATGCGCGCGTGTCCAGCCTCCCGTGACGTCACGGCTTGTGATTGGTCGCGTCGCCCATGTGACCGCGACGCAACCAATCACAACGCCGGAACGTAATTTTAAAATCCCGAAGGACCTAAAATTACGTCACGGCTCGCTGTGATTGGTCGCGTCGCGGTCACATGGGCGGCGCGCGACCAATCACAAGCCGGGACTTCAAGTAAGGAAGTTAAAGCGCGAATTTTAAGCAAACAACGCTGCCGGTTCCCTCGCTGAAGTCCAGGCTGCGTCGGAGAGGTGAGTATAGCAATATTTTTTATTTTAATTCTTTATTTTACACATTAATGTTGTTTCGATACCGATACCCGATACCACAAAAGTATCAGATCTCGGTATCGGAATTCCGATACAGCAAATATCGGCCGATACCCGATACTTGCGGTATCGGAATGCTCAACACTAGAAGTGAGACATCAGGCTGGCACAAAACAGGCGCCGAAGTAAACCGGCGCTTCAACTCCTGGAAAGCCTCCACGGCTGCAGGAGCCCAGTTAGCAACATCAGAACCTTTCTTGGTCATATCCGTCAAAGGTTTAGCAATGCTAGAAAAATTAGCAATAAAACGACGGTAGAAGTTAGCAAAACCCAAGAACTTCTGAAGACTCTTAACTGACGTGGGTTGAGTCCAATCATGAATAGAACGGACCTTGACTGGGTCCATCTCCACCGCAGAAGGGGAAAAAATAAACCCCAAAAAGGGAACCTTCTGTACTCCAAAGAGACACTTTGAGCCCTTAACAAATAAAGCATTCTCACGCAAAACCTGAAACACCATCCTGACCTGCTCTACATGCGAGTCCCAGTCATCAGAAAAAAATAGAATATCATCCAGATAAACGATCATAAATTTATCCAGATACTTCCGGAAAATATCATGCATAAAGGACTGAAACACTGAAGGAGCATTAGAGAGCCCAAAAGGCATCACCAAGTACTCAAAATGACCTTCGGGCGTATTAAACGCGGTTTTCCATTCATCTCCTCGCTTAATGCGCACAAGGTTGTACGCACCACTAGGGTTGAGCGAAACGGGTCGATCATTTTCAAAAGTCGCCGACTTTTGGCTAAGTCGGCGTCTCATGAAACCCGATCCGACCCCTGTGCTTGTCGGCCATGCGGTACGCGACTTTCGCGCCAAAGTCGCGTTTCAATGACGCGAAAAGCGCCATTTCTCAGCCAATGAAGGTGAACGCAGAGTGTGGGCAGCGTGATGACATAGATCCTGGTCCCCACCATCTTAGAGAAGGGCATTGCAGTGATTGGCTTGCTGTCTGCGGCGTCACAGGGGCTATAAAGGGGCGTTCCCGCCGACCGCCATCTTACTGCTGCTGATCTGAGCTTAGGGACAGGTTGCTGCCGCTTCATCAGAAGCAGGGAGAGCGTTAGGCAGGGTCCACTAACCACCAAACCGCTTGTGCTGCAGCGATTTCCACTGTCCAACACCACCTTCGGTGTGCAGGAACAGTGGAAGCTATTTTTTTTTTTTTTTCCCCTCAGCGCTGTAGCTCATTGGGCTGCCCTAGAAGGCTCCGTGATAGCTGTATTGCTGTGTGTACGCCACTGTGGAAACCAACTGCTTTTTTCAAAGCACATATCCTCTTGTTCCTTCCTTTCTGCACAGCTATCTTTTTTGTTTGTCCACACTTTTTATTTAATTTGTGCATCAGTCCACTCCTATTGCTGCCTGCCATACCTGGCTTACATTACTGCAGGGAGATAGTAATTGTAGGACAGTTTTTTTTTTTTTTTTGTTTTTTTTTTGTGGGAGATTAAGATTGGCATTTCTGCTACAGTGCCATCCCTGTGTGTGCCATCTCTCACTGAGTGGGCCATAGAAAGCCTATTTATTTTTTCCGTGATTTGTGTTCTAAAATCTACCTCAACACAGAAACACTACATCAATCAGTGGGAGAAAAATATTGGCCTCAGTCAGGGCTTGTGTGCCACTGCTGTGTGTGCGCTATCTCTCATTCAGTGGGCTATAGCAAGCCTATATTTTTTTTTTTTTTTTTTTTTTAATATTATTTGGTTTCAAAAGTCTCCCTGAAAAAAAAAAAAAAACTAAAAAAACAGTGGGAGAGTAATATTGCCCTTTCAGCTTGTGTGCCAGTCTTGACTCCTGGGTGTGCCACCTCTCTCCCTCTCATTCAGTGGGCCATAGAAAGCCTATTTATTTTTTTTTTTAAATATTATTGGGTTTCTAAAGTCTCCCTGAAAAAAACAAAAAATACATAAAAAAACAGTGGGAGAGTAATATTGCCCTTTCAGCTTGTGTGCCAGTCTTGACTCCTGGGTGTGCCACCTCTCTCCCTCTCATTCAGTGGGCCATAGAAAGCCTTTTTTTTTTTTGCTTTTTTTAATATTATTTGGTTTCTAAAGTCTCCCTGAAAAAAACAAAAAAAACATAAAAAACAGTGGGAGAGTAATATTGCCCTTTCAGCTTGTGCGCCAGTCTTGACTCCTGGTTGTGCCACCTCTCTCTCTCTAATTGTGGGCCATAGAAAGCCTTTTTTTTTTTTTAAAATATTATTGGGTTTCTAAAGTCTCCCTGAAAAAACAAAAAATACATAAAAAAACAGTGGGAGAGTAATATTGCCCTTTCAGCTTGTGTGCCAGTCTTGACTCCTGGGTGTGCCACCTCTCTCCCTTTCATTCAGTGGGCCATAGAAAGCCTATTTATTTTTTCCGTGATTTGTGTTCTAAATTCTACCTCAACACAAAAACACTACATCAATCAGTGGGAGAAAAATATTGGCCTCAGTCAGGGCTTGTGTGCCACTGCTGTGTGTGCTATCTCTCATTCAGTGGGCTATAGCAAGCCTATTTTTTTTTTTTTTTTTTTTTTTTTTAATATTATTTGGTTTCTAAAGTCTCCCTGAAAAAAAAAAAAAACCTAAAAAAACAGTGGGAGAGTAATATTGCCCTTTCAGCTTGTGTGCCAGTCTTGACTCCTGGGTGTGCCACCTCTCTCCCTCTCATTCAGTGGGCCATAGAAAGCCTATTTATTTTTTTTTTTAAATATTATTGGGTTTCTAAAGTCTCCCTGAAAAAACAAAAAATACATAAAAAAACAGTGGGAGAGTAATATTGCCCTTTCAGCTTGTGTGCCAGTCTTGACTCCTGGGTGTGCCACCTCTCTCCCTTTCATTCAGTGGGCCATAGAAAGCCTATTTTTTTTTTTTTTAATATTATTTGGTTTCTAATTCTCCCTGAAAAAAAAAAAAAAACCTAAAAAAACAGTGGGAGAGTAATATTGCCCTTTCAGCTTGTGTGCCAGTCTTGACTCCTGGGTGTGCCACCTCTCTCCCTCTCATTCAGTGGGCCATAGAAAGCCTATTTATTTTTTTTTTTAAATATTATTGGGTTTCTAAAGTCTCCCTGAAAAAAACAAAAAATACATAAAAAAACAGTGGGAGAGTAATATTGCCCTTTCAGCTTGTGTGCCAGTCTTGACTCCTGGGTGTGCCACCTCTCTCCCTTTCATTCAGTGGGCCATAGAAAGCCTATTTATTTTTTTTTTTAAATATTATTGGGTTTCTAAAGTCTCCCTGAAAAAACAAAAAATACATAAAAAAACAGTGGGAGAGTAATATTGCCCTTTCAGCTTGTGTGCCAGTCTTGACTCCTGGGTGTGCCACCTCTCTCCCTTTCATTCAGTGGGCCATAGAAAGCCTATATTTTTTTTTTTTTTAATATTATTTGGTTTCTAATTCTCCCTGAAAAAAAAAAAAAAACCTAAAAAAACAGTGGGAGAGTAATATTGCCCTTTCAGCTTGTGTGCCAGTCTTGACTCCTGGGTGTGTCACCTCTCTCCCTCTCATTCAGTGGGCCATAGAAAGCCTATTTATTTTTTTTTTTAAATATTATTGGGTTTCTAAAGTCTCCCTGAAAAAACAAAAAATACATAAAAAAACAGTGGGAGAGTAATATTGCCCTTTCAGCTTGTGTGCCAGTCTTGACTCCTGGGTGTGCCACCTCTCTCCCTTTCATTCAGTGGGCCATAGAAAGCCTATTTTTTTTTTTTTTTTAATATTATTTGGTTTCTAATTCTCCCTGAAAAAAAAAAAAAAACCTAAAAAAACAGTGGGAGAGTAATATTGCCCTTTCAGCTTGTGTGCCAGTCTTGACTCCTGGGTGTGTCACCTCTCTCCCTCTCATTCAGTGGGCCATAGAAAGCCTATTTATTTTTTTTTTTAAATATTATTGGGTTTCTAAAGTCTCCCTGAAAAAACAAAAAATACATAAAAAAACAGTGGGAGAGTAATATTGCCCTTTCAGCTTGTGTGCCAGTCTTGACTCCTGGGTGTGCCACCTCTCTCCCTCTCATTCAGTGGGCCATAGAAAGCCTTTTTTTTTTTTGGTTTTTTTAATATTATTTGGTTTCTAAAGTCTCCCTGAAAAAAACAAAAAAAACATAAAAAACAGTGGGAGAGTAATATTGCCCTTTCAGCTTGTGCGCCAGTCTTGACTCCTGGTTGTGCCACCTCTCTCTCTCTAATTGTGGGCCATAGAAAGCCTTTTTTTTTTTTTTTTTTAATATTATTTGGTTTCTAAAGTCTCCCTGAGAAAAAAAAATAAATAAATTAGGTGGGAGATTAATATTGACATTAGTGCTTGAGTGACAGTCCTGCGTGTGTGTCATCTCTGTGATTTTGTGCCACAGAAAACAGAGTGTGTAACATTGTGCCTGATTTTCCTTGTGGTCTCACCAACCTGTTAAGGGATATTGAAATCATACTGAAGTTATAGCTCACCGTGTAAGTTGTTTGATAGCAACAAATAAAGTTACTTTGGTTAAGATTTTAAAACAATGAGGAAGTCTGGTGCAAGAGGTCGTCGTGGGCGTTCATTGTCAGCTGGTAATGATGGTAGTGGTAGTGGAGCATCAGGTGGTCGTGGGGATAAAAATATTCCACCTAAGTCTGGAGCTGTGGAGCCAGTTTCGTCGTCAGGCTACACAAGGCCTCGAACGCTCTCTTTTCTGGGAGTAGGAAAACCGCTTTTAAAGGCGGAGCAGCAACAGCAAGTTTTGGCTTACATTGCAGACTCAGCCTCTAGCTCTTTTGCCTCCTCTTCCGAAACTGGTAAATGTAAAAGCAGCGCGTCGCTTGTGGATGTTCACGGTCAGGGACAAGTCGCTTCCTTGTCCTCCTCAGCAAAAACTACAACAAGAGAGAAGGATGCAGCAGGCGACACAACGGGTCACTCCATGGAGCTCTTTACACATACCGTCCCTGGCTTAGAAAGTGAAACATTTAACAGGCCATGCCCATTACAAGTATATTCTGACATGGAGTGCACTGATGCACAGCCACAGCCAGAGTACTATGCTGCTCCTTTGACTCAGACCACCACATTGCCCTCTCAGGGTACAGATCCACAATCAGACCCTGATGAGACTATGTTGCCCCGCCACGAACGCTATACCACCGACCGACACAGTGACACAGACGAAGTTGCACACGAGCTCGAAGAGGAGGTAATAGATGACCCAGTTATTGACCCCGATTGGCAGCCATTGGGGGAACAGGGTGCAGGCGGCAGTAGTTCAGAAGCGGAGGTGGAGGAGGGGCCGCAGCAGGCATCAACATCGCAACAGGTTCCATCTGCCGGGCCCGTATCTGGACCAAAACGCGTGTCAAAGCCAAAACCTGTTGGAGCACAGCGTTGCCATCCGGTTAAAGCTCAGTCTGCAATCCCTGAAAAGGGATCAGAGTCTAGGAAGAGTGCAGTCTGGCATTTTTTTAAACAACATCCAACTGATCAGCGCAAAGTCATCTGTCAAAAATGTTCAACTAGCTTAAGCAGAGGTCAGAATCTGAAAAGTCTAAATACTAGTTGCATGCATAGACACTTAACCACCATGCATTCTCAAGCCTGGACTAACTACCAAACGTCCCTCAAGGTTGTAGCACCCTCGGCCAATGAAGCTAGTCAGCAACGCAACATCCCTTCCGTCACTGTAAGGCCACCATTTTCCGCACCACCGGCAGTATCTGTGCAGGTTTCTTTGCCAGCCAAAAGCAGTCAGGGTCAGGGAATCACCAGTTTTGTAGGAGGAAATATTGCATGTAGGGCACCGGCGGAAACAATACCGTCTCCAACCGTCTCTCAGTCTGCCATGTCCACCGGCACACCCGAAAGTTCCACGATCTACAGCTCTCCAGTCCAGCTCACCCTACATGAGACTCTGGTTAGAAAAAGGAAGTACTTATCCTCGCATCCGCGTACACAGGGTTTTAACGCCCACATAGCTAGACTAATCTCGTTAGAGATGATGCCCTACCGGTTAGTTGAAAGCGAAGCTTTCAAAGCCCTGATGGAGTACGCTGAACCACGATACGAGCTACCCAGTCGACACTTTTTTTCCAGAAAAGCCATCCCAGCCCTGCACCAGCATGTTAAACAGCGCATCGTCCATGCACTCAGGCAATCTGTGAGTACAAAGGTGCACCTGACTACAGATGCATGGACCAGTAGGCATGGCCAGGGACGTTATGTGTCCATCACGGCACACTGGGTGAATGTGGTGGATGCAGGGTCCACAGGCGACATCAATTTAGGGACAGTTGTGCCTAGCCCACGGTCTAGGAAACAGTTGGCTGTAGGCGTTCGCACCCCCTCCTCCTCCTCCTCGTCCTCCTGCAGAAGCTACAGCTCTTCCACAGAACGCAGTCGGCCAACCACTCCATCGGCAGATGACACTGTTGCACACCAGTTGTCCCATTATGGGCCAGCTACTGCCAAGCGTCAGCAGGCTGTATTGGCTATGAAGTGTTTGGGCGACAACAGACACACCGCGGAAGTTCTGTCCGAGTTCTTGCAACAAGAAACGCAGTCGTGGCTGGGCACAGTAGATCTTGAGGCAGGCAAGGTAGTGAGTGATAACGGAAGGAATTTCATGGCTGCCATCTCCCTTTCCCAACTGAAACACATTCCTTGCCTGGCTCACACCTTAAACCTGGTGGTGCAGTGCTTATTGAAAACTTATCCTGGGTTCTCCGACCTGCTCCTCAAAGTGCGTGCACTTTGCTCACATATCCGACGTTCGCCTGTACACGCCAGCCGTATGCAGACCTATCAGCGGTCTTTGAACCTTCCCCAGCATCGCCTAATCATAGACGTTGCAACAAGGTGGAACTCAACACTGCACATGCTTCAGAGACTGTGCGAACAGAGGCGTGCTGTTATTTATTTGTGGGAGGATACACGGGCAGGCAGTAGGATGGCAGACATGGAGTTGTCAGGTGTGCAGTGGTCGAAGATACAAGACATGTGTCAAGTCCTTCAGTGTTTTGAGGAATGCACACGGCTGGTTAGTGCAGACAACGCCGTAATAAGCATGAGCATCCCCCTAATGCGTCTGCTGATGCAAAGTTTGACGCACATAAAGGAGCAGGCGTCTGCACCAGAGGAAGAGGGAAGCCTTGATGACAGTCAGCCATTGTCTGGTCAGGGCAGTGTACAGGACGAGGTAGCGGGCGAAGAGGAGGTGGAGGACGAGGAGGATGATGGGGATGAGTATATTTTTAATGCGGAAACTTTCACGGGGGCACAGGAAATTGGTTGCGTGTCACGGCCGGGTTCTGGTTTTTTGAGGGACACAAGTGACGTAGATTTGCCTGCAACTGCCCCTCAACCAATCACAACCGGAGATTTGACAAGTGGAACTTTGGCCCACATGGCGGATTATGCCTTACGTATCCTACAAAGGGACACACGCATTACGAAAATGATGAACGATGACGATTACTGGTTGGCCTGCCTCCTTGATCCACGCTATAAAGGCAAATTGCAAAATATTATGCCACATGAGAACTTGGAACTAATATTAGCAACCAAACAATCAACTCTTGTTGACCGTTTGCTTCAGGCATTCCCAGCACACAGCGCACGTGATCGTTCTCACACGAGCTCCAGGGGGCAGCAGACTAGGAGTGTTAGGGGTGCACACATCAGAAGTGGCGTTGGACAGAGGGGTTTTCTGACCAGGTTGTGGAGTGATTTTGCTATGACCGCAGACAGGACAGGTACTGCTGCATCAATTGAAAGTGACAGGAGACAACATTTGTCCAGTATGGTTACTAACTATTTTTCATCCCTTATCGATGTTCTCCCTCAACCGTCATTCCCATTTGATTACTGGGCCTCCAAATTAGACACCTGGCCAGAATTGGCAGAATATGCATTGCAGGAGCTTGCTTGCCCGGCAGCAAGTGTCCTATCAGAAAGAGTATTCAGTGCTGCAGGGTCAATATTAACCGAAAAAAGGACTCGTCTGGCTACCCAAAATGTTGACGATCTAACATTCATTAAAATGAACCACAACTGGATTTCAAAATCTTTTGCCCCACCTTGCCCGGCCGACACCTAGCTTTCCTATGAAAAGCTCTTGCCTGTGAATTACTTTTCTAATGTCTAATTTGCTGCTGCAGATTGTACAGCATACGACATGTTTACACCTCCCTAAATGGCCAAACTCCCCACACGGGGCCGTGGTATCGCGACTTGGCGCAAGCACCCGTGAGACTGCTGTTTGTCTGAAGAGGTGGGTGTGCTCGCTTTTGGTTGACGGCATTGCTACTGGGTCCCTCATAGTACAATGTAGTGTCTCTGGCGGTGGTGGTGCGCACCCAACGTCAGACACACCGTTGTAACATGAGTGGCCCTGGGGCGGTCCCGCCGGCCTCAAGAGAGTTCCCCCCTACCCCAGCTCAAACTGGGCTCTACTACGTGCAAAATTATGTCGCACAGCTCCACCAATCTTTAGTCTATTCGCTGACATCATTCAATGTCTGGCACTGACAATACAAATTTGTAGACATCTATGATGCAACTTAAAGTAGTCTGTGTCTGTGTCCTATATTGGCACCATTAAATAGTTACTGCCAAATTACTATGTCAGAAACACAGCAGATGAGCCCACCCCTGTACCTAAGTATGCCATCTTTTTTTTTGTTTTGGTTGTTTTGCGAGACATTAACATCTATTTATATTTTGGGAGTACTGGGACAGACACTCCTTGCACTACTCCTCCACTCAGCACCAAGCTGCCTGCCCGTGTATCCATGTAACCGCTGTAAAACTGCCATGAGCCTATTGTTTGTTATTTTAGGCCTTTGATAGCCTGTCTGCGGTCCCTACTCCTCCACTGACCACCAAGCTGCCTGCCCGTGTATCCATGTAACCGCTGTAAAACTGCCATGAGCCTATTGTTTGTTATTTTAGGCCTTTGAAGCCTTTCTGCGCTCCCTCCTTCCACTAGTCCTCCACTGACCAGACCACTGCTGCCCGTGTACCCCTGGAACCAATTTTAAAGTGCCTACAGCCAGCCCATTTTATTGTGTTAGGCCTTCGAAGCCTGTCTGCGGTCCATACTTCCACTAGTCCTCCACTGACCAGACCACTGCTGCCCGTGTACCCCTGGAACCAATTTTAAAGTGCCTACAGCCAGCCCATTTTATTGTGTTAGGCCTTCGAAGCCTGTCTGCGGTCCATACTTCCACTAGGCCTCCACTGACCAGACCACTGCTGCCCGTGTACCCCTGGAACCAATTTTAAAGTGCCTACAGCCAGCCCATTTTATTGTGTTAGGCCTTCGAAGCCTGTCTGCGGTCCATACTTCCACTAGGCCTCCACTGACCAGACCACTGCTGCCCGTGTACCCCTGGAACCAATTTTAAAGTGCCTACAGCCAGCCCATTTTATTGTGTTAGGCCTTCGAAGCCTGTCTGCGGTCCCTCCTTCCACTAGGCCTCCACTGACCAGACCACTGCTGCCCGTGTACCCCTGGAACCAATTTTAAAGTGCCTACAGCCAGCCCATTTTATTGTGTTAGGCCTTCGAAGCCTGTCTGCGGTCCCTCCTTCCACTAGGCCTCCACTGACCAGACCACTGCTGCCCGTGTACCCCTGGAACCAATTTTAAAGTGCCTACAGCCAGCCCATTTTATTGTGTTAGGCCTTCGAAGCCTGTCTGCGGTCCATACTTCCACTAGGCCTCCACTGACCAGACCACTGCTGCCCGTGTACCCCTGGAACCAATTTTAAAGTGCCTACAGCCAGCCCATTTTATTGTGTTAGGCCTTCGAAGCCTGTCTGCGGTCCCTCCTTCCACTAGGCCTCCACTGACCAGACCACTGCTGCCCGTGTACCCCTGGAACCAATTTTAAAGTGCCTACAGCCAGCCCATTTTATTGTGTTAGGCCTTCGAAGCCTGTCTGCGGTCCATACTTTAAATACTCCTCCACTCACCACCAAGCTGCCTGCCCGTGTATCCATGTAACCGCTGTAAAACTGCCATGAGCCTATTGTTTGTTATGTTAGGCCTTTGATAGCCTGTCTGCGGTCCCTACTTTAAATACTCCTCCACTCACCACCACCAAGCTGCCTGCCCGTGTATCCATGTAACCGCTGTGAAACTGCCATGAGCCTATTGTTTTTTTATGTTAGGCCTTTGATAGCCTGTCTGCGGTCCCTACTTTAAATACTCCTCCACTCACCACCACCAAGCTGCCTGCCCGTGTATCCATGTAACCGCTGTAAAACTGCCATGAGCCTATTGTTTGTTATTTTAGGCCTTTGAAGCCTTTCTGCGCTCCCTCCTTCCACTAGTCCTCCACTGACCAGACCACTGCTGCCCGTGTACCCCTGGAACCAATTTTAAAGTGCCTACAGCCAGCCCATTTTATTGTGTTAGGCCTTCGAAGCCTGTCTGCGCTCCCTCCTTCCACTAGTCCTCCACTGACCAGACCACTGCTGCCCGTGTACCCCTGGAACCAATTTTAAAGTGCCTACAGCCAGCCCATTTTATTGTGTTAGGCCTTCGAAGCCTGTCTGCGGTCCATACTTCCACTAGGCCTCCACTGACCAGACCACTGCTGCCCGTGTACCCCTGGAACCAATTTTAAAGTGCCTACAGCCAGCCCATTTTATTGTGTTAGGCCTTCGAAGCCTGTCTGCGGTCCATACTTTAAATACTCCTCCACTCACCACCAAGCTGCCTGCCCGTGTATCCATGTAACCGCTGTAAAACTGCCATGAGCCTATTGTTTGTTATGTTAGGCCTTTGATAGCCTGTCTGCGGTCCCTACTTTAAATACTCCTCCACTCACCACCACCAAGCTGCCTGCCCGTGTATCCATGTAACCGCTGTGAAACTGCCATGAGCCTATTGTTTTTTTATGTTAGGCCTTTGATAGCCTGTCTGCGGTCCCTACTTTAAATACTCCTCCACTCACCACCACCAAGCTGCCTGCCCGTGTATCCATGTAACCGCTGTAAAACTGCCATGAGCCTATTGTTTGTTATTTTAGGCCTTTGAAGCCTTTCTGCGCTCCCTCCTTCCACTAGTCCTCCACTGACCAGACCACTGCTGCCCGTGTACCCCTGGAACCAATTTTAAAGTGCCTACAGCCAGCCCATTTTATTGTGTTAGGCCTTCGAAGCCTGTCTGCGCTCCCTCCTTCCACTAGTCCTCCACTGACCAGACCACTGCTGCCCGTGTACCCCTGGAACCAATTTTAAAGTGCCTACAGCCAGCCCATTTTATTGTGTTAGGCCTTCGAAGCCTGTCTGCGGTCCATACTTCCACTAGGCCTCCACTGACCAGACCACTGCTGCCCGTGTACCCCTGGAACCAATTTTAAAGTGCCTACAGCCAGCCCATTTTATTGTGTTAGGCCTTCGAAGCCTGTCTGCGCTCCCTCCTTCCACTAGTCCTCCACTGACCAGACCACTGCTGCCCGTGTACCCCTGGAACCAATTTTAAAGTGCCTACAGCCAGCCCATTTTATTGTGTTAGGCCTTCGAAGCCTGTCTGCGGTCCATACTTCCACTAGGCCTCCACTGACCAGACCACTGCTGCCCGTGTACCCCTGGAACCAATTTTAAAGTGCCTACAGCCAGCCCATTTTATTGTGTTAGGCCTTCGAAGCCTGTCTGCGGTCCATACTTTAAATACTCCTCCACTCACCACCAAGCTGCCTGCCCGTGTATCCATGTAACCGCTGTAAAACTGCCATGAGCCTATTGTTTGTTATGTTAGGCCTTTGATAGCCTGTCTGCGGTCCCTACTTTAAATACTCCTCCACTCACCACCACCAAGCTGCCTGCCCGTGTATCCATGTAACCGCTGTAAAACTGCCATGAGCCTATTGTTTGTTATGTTAGGCCTTTGATAGCCTGTCTGCGGTCCTTACTTTAAATACTCCTCCACTCACCACCTAGCTGCCTGTGTATCCATGTAACCGATGTAAAACTGCCATGACTGCCTACTGTTTGTTATTTTAGGCCTTTGATAGCCTGTCTGCGGCCCCTACTTGCAATACTCCTCCACTGACCACAATGCTGCCTGGAGTGCCTGCCTGTGTATCCATGTAACCGATGTAAAACTGCCATGACTGCCTACTGTTTGTTATTTTAGGCCTTTGATAGCCTGTCTGCGGCCCCTACTTGCAATACTCCTCCACTGAGCACAATGCTGCCTGGAGTGCCTGCCTGTGTATCCATGTAACCGATGTAAAACTGCCATGACTGCCTACTGTTTGTTATTTTAGGCCTTTGATAGCCTGTCTGCAGCCCCTACTTGCAATACTCCTCCACTGACCACACCAATGCTGCCCGTGTACCCCTGGAACCTATTTAAAAGTTCATAGAGCCTAGTTATATATTTTATTTACTATTAATAAGGCCATGATGGACTACGCTGTACCACGCTACAAGCTAACCAGTCGACACTTCTTTTGCGAGAAAAGCCATCCCAACCCTCCACCAGCATGTAGAAGACCGCATTGTCCATGCACTCTGGCAATCTGTGAGTACAAAGGTGCACCTGACAACAGACGCATGGACCTGTAGGCATGGCCACGGAAGATTACGTGTCCATTACGGCGCAATGGGTTAATGTGGTGGATGCATGGTCCACAGGGGACAGCCTACTAAGTCTGTCTGCAGTCCCTAATTCAAATTGTCCTCCACTGTCTAAATCGGAACTTCCACCTTCTGGCTTTCGGCCTATAGTATCAGAAATTAAACTGCATTTGGCCTTCAACTTTGGTTAGGGCCTACTAACGGCTTCTGCCCCTCCCTGGTGTTGTCCTCAACTAAATAAAGCTGAGCTTCAACCTTCCGGCTCTCATTATGTGGTTTTAAAAAAAAAAATGGTGGTTAGGGCCTACTAACGGCTTCTGCCCCTCCCTGGTGTTGTCCTCAACTAAATAAAGCTGAGCTTCAACCTTCCGGCTCTCATTAAGTGGTTTTTAAAAAAAAATGGTGGTTAGGGCCTACTAACGGCTTCTGCCCCTCCCTGGTGTTGTCCTCAACTAAATAAAGCTGAGCTTCAACCTTCCGGCTCTCATTAAGTGGTTTTAAAAAAAAAAAAAATGGTGGTTAGGGCCTACTAACGGCTTCTGCCCCTCCCTGGTGTTGTCCTCAACTAAATAAAGCTGAGCTTCAACCTTCCGGCTCTCATTATGTGGTTTAAAAAAAAAAAATGGTGGTTAGGGCCTACTAACGGCTTCTGCCCCTCCCTGGTGTTGTCCTCAACTAAATAAAGCTGAGCTTCAACCTTCCGGCTCTCATTAAGTGGTTTTAAAAAAAAAATGGTGGTTAGGGCCTACTAACGGCTTCTGCCCCTCCCTGGTGTTGTCCTCAACTAAATAAAGCTGAGCTTCAACCTTCCGGCTCTCATTAAGTGGTTTTAAAAAAAAAAAAAATGGTGGTTAGGGCCTACTAACGGCTTCTGCCCCTCCCTGGTGTTGTCCTCAACTAAATAAAGCTGAGCTTCAACCTTCCGGCTCTCATTAAGTGGTTTTAAAAAAAAAAAAAATGGTGGTTAGGGCCTACTAACGGCTTCTGCCCCTCCCTGGTGTTGTCCTCAACTAAATAAAGCTGAGCTTCAACCTTCCGGCTCTCATTAAGTGGTTTTAAAAAAAAAAAAAATGGTGGTTAGGGCCTACTAACGGCTTCTGCCCCTCCCTGGTGTTGCCCTCAACTAAATAAAGCTGAGCTTCAACCTTCTGCTCCAAATTACCATTTTAAAAAATGCAATAGGCTTTTCCGGCCTACTAAAGGTGTCTGCCCCTCCCTGGTGTTGTCCTCAACTGAACAAAGCTGAGCTTCCACATTCTGGCTTTCGCCCTATACTATCAGATATTAAACTGCATTTGGCCTACTAGTGTGGTTAGGCCCTTGAAACAGTGTCTGCTGCTCTTGGGTTTGCTACTCCACTGAACAAAGCAATGCCGCCTGTTTAGTCCTGTTACCAATTTTGAACTGCATGTAGCCTACTTTATTCTTTGGCCCTATATCTGTTTCCTCCTCATCCTGCCCATTGCCCAGCCACTGCTAAATGAGTCTGCTGGTACATTGACCTAGACCACTACATTCCCCTTGTACTCTACACAGCCAGAATCTGTCCCTGCTGAAAGTAAGGTTCCCCTTCCCGCATGTTATACCACCTTACACAGGGACAAAGAGGAAGGTGCAGATGAAAGTGCAGGTTCCTTCATCAGGTGGGGGGGCATACTCGTTGGCGACGTCACTGGCACAGGGCCCCTCAGAGTACGCAAAAGTGTCGCTGCTGGTGGGAGGCGCCCCCGCCATGCAAACACACCGCCGTACTTTGAGGGGCCCTGTGCCAGTGGCAATGCGAACGAGTGGGCCCCCCCTGCTTGCTCAGGATCACAGCACTTGCAACTTTTAAATACTTACCTTTCCCTGCAACACCGCCGTGACGTAGTCCGCATTTCCTGGGCCCACGAAAAACTTGAGCCAGCCCTACTCCCCCCACAACTTTCCCCCAATTCCCTATGCCCAACTATTATTATACAGTTAATTAAGATTGGCAAGCTTCAGAAACAAGAATGGATGTTTTTGGCATTAAAATGGGCACTGTAGGTGTTTTCCTGGCCTCCACTCACTGCCGACTATGCTTCCCCATTGACTTGCATTGGGTTTCGTGTTTCGGTCGATCCCCGACTTTTAGCGATAATCGGCCGACTGCACTCGACTCGACTCTGGACAAAATCGGGTTTCCCAAAACCCTACTCGATCTTAAAAAAATGAAAGTCGCTCAACCCTACGCACCACGAAGATCTATCTTGGTAAACCACTTGGCACCTTTAATTCGGGCAAACAAGTCTGACAACAGAGGCAAAGGATACTGAAATTTAACAGTGATTTTATTCAAAAGCCGATAGTCAATACAAGGTCTCAAAGATCCGTCCTTCTTGGCCACAAAAAAGAATCCCGCACCAAGAGGGGAAGAGGAAGGACGGATATGCCCCTTCTCCAGAGATTCCTTGATATACGAACGCATTGCGGTATGCTCAGGTACAGACAGATTAAATAGTCTTCCCTTAGGAAATTTGCTACCTGGAATCAAATCTATGGCACAGTCACAGTCCCTATGAGGAGGCAGAACACTGGACCTGGACTCGCTGAACACATCCTGATAATCAGACAAATACTCAGGAACTTCCGAAGGAGTAGAGGAAGCAATAGACACCGGCGGGGAATCACCATGAATACCCTGACAGCCCCAACTTGACACAGACATTGCCTTCCAATCCAAGACTGGATTATGAGTCTGTAACCATGGCAAACCCAAAACGACCAAATCATGCATTTTATGCAGAACAAGAAAACGAATCACCTCCCGATGTTCAGGAGTCATGCACATGGTTACCTGTGTCCAAAACTGCGGTTTATTTTCCGCCAATGGCGTAGCATCAATACCCCTCAGAGGGATAGGATTAACCAACGGCTCAAGAACAAAACCACAGCGCTTGGCAAATGACAGATCCATAAGACTCAGGGCAGCACCTGAATCCACAAACGCCATAACAGGGTAAGAGGACAATGAGCAAATTAAAGTCACAGACAAAATAAATTTAGGTTGCAAATTACCAATAGCGACAGGACTAACAACCCTTGTTAGGCGTTTAGAGCATGCTGATATAACATGTATAGAATCACCACAGTAAAAACACAACCCATTCTGACGTCTATGATTTTTCCGCTCATTTCTGGTCTGAATTCTATCACATTGCATCAAATCAGGTGTTTGTTTAGACAACACCACCAGAGGATTAGCGGTTTTGCGCTCCCGCAAACGCCGGTCAATTTGAATAGCAAGCGCCATGGAATCATTCAGACTTGTAGGAATGGAGAAACCCACCATCACATTCTTAATGGCTTCAGAAAGGCCATTTCTGAAGTTTGCGGCCAGAGCACACTCATTCCACTGAGTAAGCACGGACCATTTCCGAAATTTTTGGCAATACACTTCAGCTTCATCCTGGCCCTGAGAAATAGCCAGCAAGGCTTTTTCTGCCTGAACCTCAAGATTGGGTTCCTCGTAAAGCAATCCGAGCGCCAGAAAAAACGCATCAATATTTGCCAATGCCGGATCTCCTGGTGCTAGCGAGAAAGCCCAATCCTGAGGGTCGCCCCGTAAAAAAGAGATAACAATTTTAACTTGCTGAACTGAGTCTCCAGATGAACGGGGTCTCAGAAATAGAAACAATTTACAATTATCCCTGAAATTCCTAAACTTAAATCGGTCTCCAGAAAACAGTTCAGGAATAGGTATTTTAGGTTCAGACATAGGACTACTGGTAACAAAATCTTGTATGCTTTGCACACGAGCAGCAAGCTGGTCCACACTTGTAATCAAGGTCTGGACATTCATGTCTGCAGCAAGCTCAAGCCACTCAGAGGTAAAGGGGAGGAAGAGAGGGAAAAAAAAAAATTCAGAATTTCCTTTCTTATATCCCACTTCTGCAATGCATTAAACATTCAATGTTGGCCTGGCATACTGTTATGACCCCAATGGCAGAGGGTCTCAGGAATCAATACCAAGTCTGCAAACACAAAAAACCAGCTCATAGGGCAGTGGTAACTGGGCTGACCATATATCTAATCCTAGCACCACAAATAGAAGTAGCCGGGGAACGTGCCTACGTTGGTTCTAGACGTCTCGCGCCAGCCGGAGAACTAACTAACCCTAGAAGGGAAAAGAAAGACCTTTCTTGCCTCCAGAGAAAAGACCCCAAAAGTTGGATACAAGCCCCCAACAAATAATAACTGTGAGGTAAGAGGAAAAGACAAACATAAGAATGAGCTAGGTATTTAGCAAAGAGAGGCCCGCTAGCTAATAGCAGAATATAGTAAGATGACTTATATGGTCAGCAAAAACCCTATCAAAATTTCCACGCTGGATATTCAAGAACCCCCGAACCGTCTAACGGCCGGGGGGAGAACACCAGCCCCCTAGAGCTTCCAGCAAGGTCAGAAATCACATTTAGTACAAGCTGGACAAAAATAGTAGCAAAGCAAGTAATTCAAAAAACAAAGAAGCAAGACTTAGCTTAATTTTGCAAGAGCCAGGACCAGCAGACAGGAGCAACAGAAGGATCTGATTACAACGATGCCAGGCACTGGACTAAGTATCCAGGAAGTTAATATAGCGACACCCCTGGACTAACGACCCAGGTGAGTGCCAAACAGAAAAAAGACAATCCCAGAGTCATACCACTAGTGACCACAAGAGGGAGCCAAAAAGTCTAATTCACAACACACTGGCTCTATGGTGGCTGGAGTCTTGTGGCAGGCTGCCTGGAGTCTTGTGGCAGGATGGCTGGAGTCTTGTGGCAGGATGGCTGGAGTCTTGTGGCAGGCTGGCTTCTTGTGGCAGGCTGGCTGGAGTCTTGTGGCAGGCTGGCTGGAGTCTTGTGGCAGGCTGGCTCTTGCTGGCAGGCTTCTTTGCTTCTCTGTGTCTTGCTGGCATATGTGGGGTTGAAGGCCCAGGCCAGGTTTATATAGATTTGGGGGTGTCTGACCAATTGGCAACAAAATCCAGCTTCTGAGCATGCTCAGTGTAAAAAAACGTATTGCAGCGCTGCATTGCGTCGTACGTCGTAGGCGGAGACAAAAAACGTTACAATCAACGTTTTTTGCCGACGACGTGTCGCCAAATTTCGACGCATACGTCGTACGACGGACACGACGTATGACAATCTGTCGCAATGCGTCGCCAATACAAGTCTATGGGGAAAAAACGCATCCTGCAAACACTTTTGCAGGATGCGTTTTTTCTGCAAAACGATGCATTTTAACGTATTGCAGTTAACGCTAGTGTGAAAGTAGCCTTAGGCTTCTTTCACACTTCAGTTGTTTGGCGTCAGTCTGCTCCGACATAGTAACGGATCGACGGATCTGTCAAAATTGTTGAGAAAATGGTTCTAACAGATCCATTTTTTTGACGGATCCGTTACACGGATGCGTCAAAAAAACGGATCTGTTAGAACAGTTGTGACCGTTTTTTACATCCGTTGGAACCGTTTTTTGACGGATCTGTTTTTTAAAATCCGAGGATTTCAATGTGATTGGCTAATACAAAGTACTTGGAAATGTGACTGGCTACTGGAAACTACTGGAGAACTATATATACAGTGTATTTACACCACATCTTTGAAAGGTTGTAGAGAAAGTGGCAGAGATGGAAGGAGTACTGGCGAATATTGTGAAGATATGTGCGGATTTCACTTTTGAGGCTAATCGGTTGGCAGTATCATTCGGGACAAGGAGGAAGAGAGACTGCGCATCCTGCGGCAGCGACGGAAGAGAAGGCTGTGGATTAGTGTTGAGCATTCCGATGCTGCAAGTATCGGGTATCTGCCGATACTTGCTGTATCGGAATTCCGATACCGGGATTCCGATACTCTTGTGGTATCGGGTATCGGGTATCGGAACAACATTAATGTTAAAATGTGTAAAATAGAGAATTAAAATAAAAAATATCGCTATACTCACCTGTCCGACGCAGCCGGGACCTCAGCGCAGGAACCGGCAGCGTTGTTTGTTTAAAATTCCCGCTTTTACATGGTTACGCGAAGTCCCGGCTTGTGATTGGTCAGGGCGGCCATGTTGCCGGGCCGCGGACCAATCACAGCAAGCCGTGACGAAAATACGTCACGGCTTGCTGTGATTGGTCCGCGTCCCGGCAACATGGCCGCCATTAACCAATCACAAGCCGTGACGTCACGGGAGGCTGGAAACGCGCTCATTTTAAAAAGGGCGCGTGTCCAGCCTCCCGTGACGTCACGGCTTGTGATTGGTTGCGTCGCGGTCAACCAATCACAAGCCGGGAGGCTGGACACGCGCCCATTTCAAAATGAGCGCGTCCAGCCTCCCGGCTTGTGATTGGTTGATCGCGGCGCAACCAATCACAAGCCGTGACGTCACGGGAGGCTGGACACGCGCCCATTTCAAAATGAGCGCGTCCAGCCTCCCGGCTTGTGATTGGTTGATCGCGGCGCAACCAATCACAAGCCGTGACGTCACGGGAGGCTGGACACGCGCCCATTTTAAAATGAGCGCGTGTCCAGCCTCCCGTGACGTCCCGGCTTGTGATTGGTCAGGGCGGCCATATTGCCGGGACGCGGACCAATCACAGCAAGCCGTGACGTAATTTCGTCACGGCTTGCTGTGATTGGTCCGCGTCCCGGCAACATGGCCGACCTGACCAATCACAAGCCGGGAATTCACGTAACCAAGTAATAGCGCGATTTTTAAACAAACAACGCTGCCGGTTCCCTCGCTGAAGTCCCGGCTGCGTCGGACAGGTGAGTATAGCGATATTTTTTATTTTAATTCTTTCTTTTACACATTTATATGGTTCCCAGGGCCTGAAGGAGAGTTTCCTCTCCTTCAGACCCTGGGAACCATCAGGGATACCGTCCGATACATGAGTCCCATTGACTTGTATTGGTATCGGGTATCGGTATCGGATTGGATTCCGATACTGTGACGGTATCGGCCGATACTTTCCGATACCGATACTTTCAAGTATCGGACGGTATCGCTCAACACTACTGTGGATCCATCCTATCACAGCCCAGTGCATGACCCGTTGCGTTTATTCCACACTGTATATTGAATTGAGGGAAAATCCTGAAAAATTGCTGGCAGAGTCTGTCTTGCTGGCTGCTGGCAGGGTCTGTCTTGCTGGCTGGCACTGTGTTCTCTCTCTACTTCTTCTCTGCTTGATGGCACATTAAAGAATGAAGGCCACCTGTCCTGTTTATATAGTTTTGGGGTTGTCTGGGAAAAGTATCTACTTTTTGGAGCATGCTCAATTGACAAAAAACAGATTGGGGCGACGGATCCGCATAATGACGGATCGCGACGGATCCGTCGCCCATAGGTGGCCATTCTAGGAAATGGCGGACGCGACGGATCTGCCGTGAACCGCCATTTCGGCGCAGACAAACAACGTTGCAATGTCAGTCAATGTCTAGACGACGTCCGCCAAATCTCGATGGATCCGTCACATGGCGGATGGAACGGACGACCATCCACCACAATCCGTCGCTAATGCAAGTCTATGGGAAAATAGCGGATCCGCCAAAAAAAAATGGCGGATCCGCTATTTGACGAAAACGGCGGATTCAAACTGACGCCAAAAGACTGAAGTGTGAAAGAGGCCTTAATCAGTACTAAACCAGCAGTGTCAGAATCAGAATCAGTATCTACCTCTAAATCTGCTGTCAGAACAGTGCCCTTTCCCAAACCTGCAGTATCTGAATCAGTATCTACCTCCAAATCTGCTGCATCAGAAGCAGTACATTTTCCTAAACCAGCTGTGTCTGAATCAGTACCTATCTGCTATGCCTGAGCTTCATTAGTGATCAGTGTTAACTCTTGCTACTTCATTGCAAGTATCCAGTCTGCCCTGTGTGAAACTAGTCCTGTCTGTCCTGTGTGTACCTGTGTTTGTGATTGTCCTGTGTATATCTGACCCTCACTGGCCTGTGTGTACTTGTCCTTATGCTTGTCCTTTGTGAACCTGGTTCTGCCTGTTCTGTGTGAACCTATAGTACTCTGCCTTTCCTCACCTGCAGTTTCCTGCCTGTCCTCACCTGTGGTTGCCTGCCTGACTGCATCTGCGGTACCGTTCCTGTCCGCATCTGTGGTTCCTTGTCTGTTTGTACCTGCACTCCTATACTTCTCAGGCCAGTGACCTAGTTCTTTCTGAATCTGTACCTATCCATCCTGTCTGAACTGGTTTCTATCCATACAGATGTACCTGGTGATGAACCTGTTCTGCTTACACCTGCAAGTACCTTCCGTGTCTTTGTTTCTACCAGCTATACAACATTCATTCCCCCTTTTAACATTTTCTATCTAGCGAAGAGTCAGGTGTTTGCCTAGCCACACCCCTCCAGGCTCTCCCCGAACCATGGCACCGCAGGTCCATGATCCACGCACGAGCGTTACAAAACTAAAAGTTCTGCACAGGTATGAATTAGTCCATGATACCACGATCACCACTCAGGACATCCACAGTGTATGAAGCCTCATTCACAGAACAAAGCTTGATACGCGGTAGTAGCCACTGCAAGATCTCATGCTGAGGACAGTGCTGGAGCCAGCTGCTGTGATAAACGGTGACTTTAGGAAGGTTACCGCTGGTCACAATCTTCAGTTCCCATCCTGCCCTCAGTGTAACCAGCGGTAACCTTCCTGACACAGCTGCCGGAGCTAGTAAAGTCATGGATCGTTGTGGGACCTTGATGTGGACCACGGTGGACCTGCAGTGGAGTGTTTTGTTGGAAAATAAATTGGTGAAAAGGGGGATTTGTCTGGGAGTATTTATTTTTTTAAAAAAGGACTTTCCTATGTGCGTGTTATCTTTTTACTCACTGGGCTATTATTGGGGGGTGTCTGACAAATGCTACTCCATTACTAACCACTGGAATTGGTGTCAGAAGCTGCTGCCAACATCAACCCCAATAACAATTACTCCAATAGCACTGGAATGGTGACAATGAGGAAGAGCCAAGACTAAATGCCAGAATTGGTGCAACAAATATAATGCACCAATTCTGTGACGGCTGAGGGTACTTTTATGCCGGGAAGGGCACAATAACCATGGGCATTTCCAGCCTATTAATATAACCTGCAGCTGCTTGCTTGTCACTAGCTGGTTATTAAAAACTAGATGGTAGCCCGATTTTAACGCATCGGGTATTCTAGAATATGTATGTAGTTTATTTATGAAGATTTTAGAATAATACATTGAATACACAGGATTTGGCCGGCCGCGACCAATTAGCGAAGCGTGGTTCAAAACCCGCGCCAATTCAGGGCCCCACTGCACCTGTCGCTGATTGTTCGCGGCCGGCCATGTGGTATATAACAGCCCACGTAGTAAACAGCACAGCCACGTTGTATATTGCACAGCCACATAGTATATTGCACAGCCACATAGTATATAGCATAGCCACATAGTATATAGCACAGCCACGTAGTATATAGCACAGCCCACAGAGTATATAGCACAGCCCACGGAGTACATAGCACAGCCACGTAGTATATAACACAGCCGATGGAGTATATAGCACAGCCACATAGTATATAGCACAGCCCACGGAGTGTATAACAGCCCACGTAGCATATAACACAGCTCACGTAGTATATAGCAGCCCACGCACACAGTATATAACACAGCCCACATAGTGTATAACACAGCCCATGTAGTGTATAACACAGCCCATGTAGTGTAGAACACAGGCCACGTAGTGTATAACACAGCCCATGTAGTGTATGACCGCTACGTAATCATCTCGCGAGACCGCAATGCATGGAGCGGTCACCGGGGCGTCACGAGGAGCGGGAAAGGCCGGTTCTGGATCCGAGGGGCCGACGGACGGTGAGTATATAACTATTTTTTATTTTTTTAATTATTTTTAACATTAGGCATAGGCAGCATCAATAGTAAAAAGTTGGCCACACAGGGTTAATAGCAGCGGTAACAGAGTGCGTTACCCCCGGCATAACACAGTTCGTTACCACTGCCATTAACCCTGTGTGAGTGCTGAGTGGAGGGGAGTATGAAGCGGGCACTGACTGCGGGGAGGAAGGAGCGGCCATTTTGCCGCGGGACTGTGCCCGTCGCTGATTGGTCGTGGTCGTTTTGCCGCGACCAATCAGCGACTTGGATTTCCATGACAGACAGAGGCCGCAACCAATGAATATCCGCGACAGACAGACAGACAGACGGAAGTGACCCTTAGACAATTATATAGTAGATGTGAGGCACCCCACATCGTTTTATTAAATTAATTATTTATTCATTACCGTAAAAATACCTAGAAAGTGAAAGCAAAATCAATCAATCTATCCTATCTATCTATCTATTTATCTATCCATTTATCGATCTGTCATCCTATCAAGTGCTGGGGCATTCTGAACTGTAAGTGCTTTGATTGACAGCTCATTTGACCTATCTGAGACTGGGTTGTACAGAGAATTCCCCAGGTGGTCCCTGTTCTTAATGCAGTGTGGCTAATGGTCGTGTAGTCGATGGGAGGTATGTGTCACAGAGATGGCTTTTCTCTGTGATGTAACCCAGAGTATTTTCTCTAGTGCATGAAAGCACTAAGGTTCATTTGTTGCACCTGGGACCAGGTTACGGATAGATGTGAGAGATGGATGGGTCTAGATACCGACATACCTCACCTCTGGGTGTGGATAACAGCCTATGTAATGGAAGCTGCTGTTTGGCACATTGTCTGTATTAGAGTTGAGCGACTTTTACTTTTTTCGGATCGAGTTGGGTTTCGCGAAACCCGACTTTTTTAAAAGTCGGGTCGGGTGAAGTCGGGGGCTGACTGAAACACGAAACCCAATGCAAGTCAATGGGGAATCAAAGTCGGCAGTGAGTGGCGGACAGGAAAACACCTACAGTGCCCATTTTAATGCCAAAAACATCAATTCTTATTACTGAAGCTTGTCAATCTTAATTTACTCTCTGCTGATTCTCCTGGATCTCTCTTCCGCATTTGACACTGTGGATCACCAGCTCCTTCTCACTATGCTCCGCTCCATAGGCCTCAAGGACACAGCCCTCTCCTGGATCTCCTCCTACCTCTCTGACCGCTCCTTCACTATATCCTTTGCCGGCTCCTCTTCCTCTCCTCGTCCCCTTACTATCGGGGTTCCGCAGGGCTCAGTCCTAGGCCCCCTCCTCTTCTCTCTATACACGGCCCCTATTGGACAAACAATCAGCAGATTTGGGTTCCAGTATCATCTCTATGCTGATGACACCCAATTATACACTTCTTCCCCTGTCATCACCCCTACCCTAATTCAAAATACCAAGGATTGTCTGTCTGCTGTCTCTAACATCATGTCCTCCCTCTATCTGAAACTAAACCTCTCCAAAACGGAACTTCTTGTGTTTCTCCCTTCTACTAACCTCTCTCTACCCAACATCGAAATTACCCTGGAGGGTTCAACCATAACTCCCAAGCAGCATGCCCGCTGTCTTGGGGTCATATTCGACACCGAACTTTCCTTTACTCCCTATATCCGATCACTCACTCGCTCTTGTCACCTGCATCTTAAAAACATCTCCAGAATCCGACCTTTTCTCACCTTTGAAACTGCTAAGACTCTTACTGTCGCTCTTATTCATTCTCGTCTGGACTACTGCAACTCTCTTCTGATCGGTCTCCCTCTTACCAAACTTTCTCCTCTCCAATCCATCTTGAATGCGGCAGCCAGGGTCAAATTCCTCTCTAACCGCTTCACCGATGCCTCCATCTTGTGCCAGTCATTACACTGGCTACCCATTCGTTACAAGTCCAGTATAAACTCATCTCTCTCACCCACAAAGCCCTCCACAGTTCTGCACCGCCTTATATCTCCTCTCTCATCTCTGTCTATCGCCCTACACGTGCCCTCCGTTCTACAAATGACCTAAGGCTAACATCCCCCATAATCCGAACCTCGCACCTCCGTCTACAAGACTTCTCTCGTGCTGCGCCAGCTCCCTGGAATGCACTTCCCCAGACGATCAGACTGATACCTAGCCCCGACCTATTCAAGCGCGCTCTAAAAACCCATCTATTCAAACAAGCCTACCACATCAACAACTCAGTAAACTAACTTTGCCCTGTTCCCTCCTTCCAAATATTATTCTAAATCTGCACCCTACTATTCATCTGTTTCCACACCCTCCATGCACATGATAACTGCACTTGATACTTGACTATTACACTTAAACACACGGGCTGATGACCAGATCATGCAGCTTTGTATGAAAATCCCTATGTATTATGATTGCCAGACCTGAAATAACAAGCACTTTTCACCTATTGTGTCCCCCCATTTCCTTGTAGATTGTAAGCTTGCGAGCAGGGACCTCACTCCTAATGTCACTGTTTAAATTGTCTTAACTTGTATTGAATTTGTCTGTATATGTCCCCGCTTAATTGTAAAGTGCTGTGGAATATGTTGGCACTATATAAATAAAGATTATTATTATTATTATTATTACTTTATAATAATCGTTAGGCATTGAAAACTGGGGTCATTTGGCTAAAGTTGTGGGGGGGCTGGCTAAAGATTTTCGTGGGCCCAGAAAACGCGGAATACGTCACGGCGGTGGAGCAGGGAGAGGTCAGTATTTCAACTTTGCAAGTGCTGTGATCCTGAGCAAGCAGGGGGCCCACTCGTTGGTATTGGCACTGGCACAGGGCCCCTCATAATACGGCGGTGTGTTTGACGGCGGGTGGCGCCTCCCACCGGCAGAGACACTTTTGCGTACTATGAGGGGCCCTGTGCCAGTGACGTCGCCAACGAGTATGCCCCCCCCCCTACCTGATGAAGGAACCTGCACTTTCATCTGCACCTTCCTCTTTGTCCCCATGTAAGTTGGTATAGTATGCGGGAAGGGGAACCTGACTTTCAGCAGGGTCAGATTCTGGCTGTGTAGAGTGCAAGGGGAATGTAGTGGTCTGGGTCAATGTACCAGCAGACTCATCTAGCAGTGACTGGGCAATGGGCAGGATGAGGAGGAAATACAGATATAGGCCCAAATAATAAAGTAGGCTAAATGCAGTTCAAAATTGGTAACAGGACTAAACAGGTGGCATTGCTTTGTTCAGCGGAGGACAACTGTAAGGAGTGGCAGACACAGTTAGTAGGCCCAAATAATAAAGTGGGCTAAATGCAGTTCAAATGTGGTAACAGGACTAAACAGGCGGCACTGCTTTGTTCAGTGGAGGACAACTGTAAGGAGTGGCAGACACAGTTAGTAGGCCCAAATATTAAAGTTGGCTAAATGCAGTTCAAATGTGGTAACAGGACTAAACAGGCGGCATTGCTTTGTTCAGCGGAGGACAACTGTAAGGAGTGGCAGACATAGTTAGTAGGCCCAAATAATAAATGAACACTCTCTCGTGGGCGGCGGTACTGGCACAGGGCCCCTCATATTACGATGGTGTGTCTGACGTTGGTTGTGCACCATGACCATCAGAGACACTTCATTGTACTATGAGGGACCCTGTGCCAGTGCCGTCGCCCAAGAGTGTGCACACCCACCTGTCCAGGCAAACGGCAATCGCACGGGTGCTTACACCAGGTGGTAACCACGGCCCTGTGGGGGAAGTCAGCCCATTTAGGGAGGTATAAAAATGGCCTCTGGTGGATATTCATCAGCTGCAAATGGAGGAATTGAAGCTGTCAGTAAGAGGAGGCCAAAAGCAAGACATTTTTCAGGCAAGCTACGTGTCAGCAGGGGAAGGTGGGGCAAAATAATTTGAAATCCATGATTGGTTCATTTTAATAAGGTTAGATCCAGGCACGGTATATGTAAAGAGAAGAGCTCCATGGAGTAACCTGTAGTGTCGCCTGATGCATCCTTCACTTTTGGTTTGGGTGAAGGACACAAGGAAACATCTTGTTCCTGACCGGGAGCATCCACTGACGACTCGCTGCTTATATATTTTGAACTTTCTGAAGAGGAGGTGAAAGAGCTAGAGGCTGAGTCAGCAAGAAAAGCCAAAACTTTTTCCTGCTGCTCTGGCTTTAAAAGCGGTTTTCCTACTCCAAGATAAGGGAGCCTTCGAGGCCTTGTGTAGCCAGACGATGATGCTGGCTCAACACCTCCAGCCTTAGGTGCTATTTTGCTTTTCCCACTACCACCAGATGCTCCACCACCACCATCAGTACCAGCTGGCAACGACCGCCCACGGCCTCTTCCAACAGACTTCCTAATTTTTGGGAAAATCTAACCAAAATAACAACCGTTATATGGTACTGTAAAACAAGGTAGAAGGTGTATATAAACTTGATGACAATTTGAATCTCCCTTTTTGGGGGGGGGAGACTGCACCAAAACTCAGGCCCAGTGTATAACACAACACAATGTGCGTGGCAGAAAGTGGCTGGCTGATATACGACAAACTAACAGGACTGAAGTTTATCCACTTTGTGAGAATTTGAATCTCACTTTTTTTTGGGGGGAGACTGAACCAAAACTCAGGCCCAGTGTATAAAACAACACAATGTAAGTGGCAGAAAGTGGCTGGCTGCTATACGACAAACTAACAGGACTGAAGTATATCCACTTTGTGAGAATTTGAATCTCTTTTTTTGGGGGGGAGACTGAACCAAAACTCAGGCCCAGTGTATAACACAACACAATGTAAGTGGCTGAAAGTGGCTGGCTGATATATGAAAAAATACAAGGAATGTAGTACAATTTCAATCTCCCTACAATGATCTCAGGACAAGCATGGCAACAATAAAAAGGACTGCTGCACACAAAAGTGTGGACAAATAAACAAGATAACTGTGCAGAAAGGAGCAACAGGATTTTTGCTTTTAAAAAAGCAGTTGGCTTGCACAGCAGCGGTGCAAACAGCAATGCAGCTATCAGGGAGCCTTATAAGGCAGCCTAATAAGCTACAGAGCTGATGCACAAAAATATAGCCTCCACTGTCCCTGCAAAACAAAGGTGGTGTTGGACAGTGGAAATCGCTACAGCACAAGCAGTTTGGGGGTTAATCTTCCCTCCCGAACTATATCCCTTCTTCTGATGAAGCTGCAGCAATCTCTCCCTATGCTACGATCGGCAGAAGTAAGATGGCGGTCGGCATGCACGCCGCTTTATACCCCCTGTGACGCCGCAGAAAGCAAGCCAATCACTGTCATGCCCTTCTCTAAGATGGTGGGGACCGAGACCTATGTCATCACGCTGCCCACACTCTGCGTCCTCCTTCATTGGCTGAAAAATGGCACTGAACGCGTCATACGAAACGCGACTTTGGTGCGAAGATCACCGACCTCGTGGCCGATCCCACACTAGGATCGGGTCGGGTTTCATGAAACCCGACTTTGCCGAAAGTCTGTGATTTTTGAATTTGTCCGATCCGTTTCGCTCAACCCTAGTCTGTATGTTGGGAGGGAGAAGGCCTCCTGTGTGTGTGTTTGTCTCCAGACCGAGCCTGAATACTGGACACTACCTGTGTGCCCACAGGCCTGGTGGAGCAGAGCACTGCTATCGACATGTATGTTTTGTTTGCCTGATATTAAGGTTGTTTGTTTTCTGTTTTGCTTCTGGGTTTATGAAGCAATAAAACCACCCAAACTATTAATGGAACAAGCCTCTTGTCTTTCTCCTGATACACCCAAGTAAGTACCACCCTACATTAGTAATTGCCCTGCTATTTAGGTCAGCTGTTTGACCCAGTTTACCACCAGTCAAAGATTCTGCTCTCTCGTGTGTGTTTCACTGATTCCTGTGCTGTGAGTTCTCATCTACTGCTGCCTGACCTTTGGAACATGTTGTGACTACCCATTTGTTGTTGGCCCCTTACTTAGATTCGCTATAGCTCTGGTATTCTGACCCCTGACTGTAACCTAATTTAAACCTTCATCTGTTTCTCTAGTTAACTACCTCAGAACATCTGACTTCTTTGCCTCATGGCATGTCCATGAGTTGTGACTAGCATCATACTATCTTTCTATCTATCCATCTATCTATGTCTCTCTATCTACAGTATCTATCTATCTAAATATGTACACCTCTATATATCTCTTTAGCTAAGCCTTTTTTTTCAAATAGCTTTCAACAGAATTCATTGCTGTACAAAAATGCAGATAAAAACTGCAATCGAAAGCATGGCAGAAGAGCAATATGTGCACATAGACTTTAAGGTTACTGAAGTTTCCAGCCTCTGGGACACTTGCAGGTTGTCAACTAAGATTATCAGAGTTCACAGCCTCCAGGTGTTCCGGCAGTTGGGAACTCCAGTAACTTTAGCCCTTCTCCTCGAGCCTGTTTTCACCTTCATGACCAGGACAAATTTTACAATTATCTCAAATACTAACCCCAGGGGTTGATGACAGATGTGATTTTTGACAAATCACAGCTGTCATCAACCCCAAATCCTACTCTCCCGATTATCACAGCACCAAGGCAATCAGGAAGAGCTGAGAAAGGGCTCCAGAATTGGCACATCTTTGATGTGCCAATTATGGGGCAGCTGTGGACTTGTATTCTTAGGCTGGGAAGGGGCCAATAACCATGGCCTTTACCAGCCTTATAATATCAGACCACAGCTGTCTGCTTTGCCTTAGCTGGTTGTTAAAAATGGGGGGCTAAAAGTCATTTTTTAAAACTATTTATTTATGGCTCATTACAACAGGAAAATAAGATGAGAGATGGCGGGTTATTTCTTCTCTTTTCTTGCCTTAAGTCCAAGACATTATACAATAAATAATGTTTCCTAACATTTTTCCTGTAATATCCATTTTATCGTCGGTTTTGTATATTTTATTTCCAGCCCGTAAGAGTGGCAAATACTCCCAGCAGCGACCTTGGAGTCAGAGATGTGTCCAGAAGTCTTTCCATGTGGTTCCCATTCCATTTCAGCTGTGTTTTCATCCATTTCAGTGATTTTCTGCCCCCTTCCCCAGATCTCCTTGAAGAGTCTGCTGGAAAAATGCTTGAGTTTCCCATTGACTTCCATTATGCTCATTACTCGAAATTTGCTCGATTTTCTTGAATCGAGTGAGCATTTTTTTTCTCACCCATCACTAGTTAACATATTGTTTCTGCCATTTAATGCTGAAGTAACAAAAACCTCTTGCACAACAGTGCATGCATCTTTTACTTCATTTTATTTTCCTCTGCAGCTACTTAGTTGGCCATTGATGCATCTTAAAACAATTGAATACTGTTTTATAATGTTCCAAATTCACAAGCACAGAGTGGGCATTTTATAACAGCTGCTAAAAAGGGGGGATGTGTGTAGCTGGGTAATGATTCTACAGTGGGACATACAAAGCTTTAATTCAAGAGAGATTAGCTCTGAGATGCGTGCCATCCTATTTAAGCAATAACAGATTCCAAGCATGTTCTTGTATTTACCAGGAAATATGTCTCTAGCAAAAACAAATGACAAAAAACTGTATAGAGAACAGAGGGAGTCAAAAACTTAGAAATGGAATGGGAAACATTTATTTATGTACAGTGCCTTGCGAAAGTATTCGGCTCCCTGGAACTTTTCAACCTTTCCCCACATATCATGCTTCAAACATAAAGATACCAAATGTAAATTTTTGGTGAAGAATCAACAACAAGTGGAACACAATTGTGAAGTTGAATGAAATGTATTGGTTATTTTAAATTTTTGGGGAAATTCAAAAACTGAAAAGTGGGGCGTGAAATATTATTCTGGGCAGCATGGTGGTGCAGTGGTTAGCACAGCAGCCTTGCAGCGCTGGAGTCCTGGGATCAAACCCCACCAAGGACAACATCTGCAAAGAGTTTGTATGTTCTCTCCGTGTTTGCGTGGGTTTCCTCCGGGTTCTCCGGTTTCCTCCCACATTCCAAAGACATACTGATAGGGAATTTAGATTGTGAGCCCCATCGGGGACAGCGATGATAATGTGTGTAAAGCGCTGCGGAATATGTTAGCGCTATATAAAAAATAAAGATTATTATTCAGCCCCTTTCAGTGCAGTAAACTCACTCCAGACGTTCATTGTGGATCTCTGAATGATCCAATGTTGTCCTAAATGCCTAATGATTAGTGTTGAGCATTCCGATACCGCAAGTATCGAGTATCGGCCGATATTCACGGTATCGGAATTCCGATACCGAGTTCCGATACTTTCAGTGTATCGGAAACCGGAATCGGAAATTCCCATCATGCAAACTCCCGGTTTTTTATGAATCAGCCAATGAGGAATGATTTGAAGTGTGGGCACATCCTGTTCTGCATGGTGGGCACGTAACTACTGGCATGGCTGTGATTGGCTGCTGAAATGATGTCACGACGCCCTTTAAAAGTCGCCGCCGCCATTTTGTGCTCACTCTGCTGTGAATTCAGTCAGGGACAGGACGCTGTGTTCTGACTGAGGGCCAGTTTAGAGATTGTGATTTGCTTCATTGTGCTTAATCCAGGCTAAATCAGCAACCGCTGTGTGTTCACCTTGCTTTTGCCTTGCAGCGCTGTTCACAGCTGTCTGCAAGGTCTGTGTGTGAGTGCAGCTCACTCTGCTGTCTGTCCATAGCCACAGCCAGTTTTGGTCAGCTCAGGGTGCTTCACTGTCTCATACTTCTAAATCCTTTTTTTTTTTTGCAATTAGTGCAGCCAGCTGCACATTTTTTCAAATATATCCTATATTAGTGGCTTTCCATCTGTATCCTGCTAGATTGTGGAAAATCACTATATAGGATTAGATAGAGTAGCTTTGTTTGGCCTTGCAGCGCCGTTCGCGGCTGTCTGCACAGTCTGTGTGAGTGCAGCTCACTCTGCAGTCTGTCCGCAGCCACAGCCGGTTGTGTTCAGCTCAGAGTGCGTCACTGCCTCATCCTGCTAAATCCTTTTTTTTTTTTTTTTTTGCAATTAGTGCAGCCAGCTGCACCTTTTTTCAATAATATCCTATTACTGTCTTTCCATACGTATCCCACTAGATTGTGGAAAAACACTATATAGGATTAGATAGAGGAGCTTTTCTTGGCCTTGCATCGCCGTTCACGGCTGTCTGCACGGTCTGTGTGTGAGTACTGCACTCACTTTGTAGTTTCTGTTCTGCGAAACAAACCCAAAGTTCACCAAACACTCCACTTTACTGTTGTGTAGGCCACATAATCTCATAATAAAGTCTAGTCCACACTCCATAAAATAAGTGTTTCTTATACCTGTTAGCAGCTGTTCAGGAATAAGCACACTAAGCCGTTAGTACTTTTCTGCCTATCTTTATCACTCAGTCTATCACGATGAAGAAGGCAGGGAGTAAGGCACGTGGGCGTGGGCGTGGAGCAGGGAGAGGATGTGGGGATTCTGCGCCAGCTGCGGGCACCGGTGACTCATCATCCCCCAGTTTCAGCAGGGAGTAGACCTTCATGCGCAGCTTTGTCGGAGCTCGCCGTACCCCGCTGCTGCGGGACGAACAAATTGAAGCCGTTGTCGGATGGATGGCAGCTAACGCATCAACTTCAATTAGAGCCACATCCTCTCAGACACAGAGCACTGGAGAGCACCCATCTGTCTCTTCAGCACCTGCCAAATTGCCCAGGCAGTCAGAGAGCCCAGGACAGGAGCCATCTCTACTTCTATTCTCTGAATCTCTTGGCTTGGAAACAGGGGGCCAGCCAAGCAGTATTAGAGAATCAGAAGAAGAGGCTGTATGCAGTGATGCCCAACAGCTTTGTCTCTCTGAATCATAAGAGGTGGGTGGGCCAGTGCCTCCGGTTACAACTTCTCAGTACGCATCAGATGACGAGACTCAGGTGCCAGTTTCTGGTGTGTACTGTGCTGCCGAGACTACCCAGGAGAAGCAGTTGGTGGCAAAGGTAGCGTAGATGATGAGGTCCTCGATCCATCATGGCGTGAGGAACAAGAAGGTGGTGGGAGCAGCTCTGAGGAGAGATTCCCCGAACGGCTGGGAGAGGGAGGGGGAAGACTGCGCCGCCTGGAGCCTCCACTTCGGCACAGGTTAGGAGCATGCCTCTTCCAAAAGCCAAAGCGGGCGCTCCCAAGAGTTGCAGTGCCTGGTCCTTTTTTGACACAGTTGCAGATGACATTTGCTTGTCAAATGCAAGCTGTGTAGTCAGAAAATCAAATGAGGTAGAAATGTCAGTAACCTCAATACCTCAAACATGTGGAAACATGTGTGGACCAAGCACGCGGTGGAGTTACAAAAACACACTGAAGACCTAGGCCAACCTACAGCGGCACCTACCACCTCTTCAGCTCATGTTGTTGCCTCTTCCTCCCGCCCACACACTGCTGGTTCGGCTTCCTCACAGGATCGCCATGGAAGAACCTCTGGCACTGTTGTCCAGAGACCCAGTGTAATTTCACCCACAGCACCACATTCCCAGTCATCGTCACACTCCCTGCCCAGTCTACAGCCATCAGTAGCACAGGTATGGGAGAAAAGGCGGGCATTCTCGGCAAACCACCCACGAGCACAGGCTCTGAATGCAGGCATTGCCAAACTTCTGTCACTGGAAATGCTCTCATTCAGGCTGGTGGAGACTGACAGCTTCCGTAACTTGATGGCATTGGCAGTCCCACAATACAATGTGCCCAGCCACTTTTATTTCAGCAGGCAAGCCGTCCCTGCCCTGCAAAAGCATGTGGATGCAAACATCAAACATGCGCTACTAAATGCCGTTAGTAACAAGGTCCACTTCACCACCGATGCGTGGACCAGTCACCATGGACAGGGACGACACCTTTCCCTCACTGCCCATTGGGTCAATGTTGTGGAGCCGGGTACAGACATGGCGAGTGGCGCTGTACATGTACTGCCAACGCCAAGGATTGCAGGAATCCAGTCTGTGCACATTGACTCCGCCTCATACTCCAGTTCCTCAGAATCATTGCTGAAGGAGCCGTCACGGTCTACCTCCACCTTGACCCATGAACGCTTACCTGTTACAACCGATATGAGCACAGCTGTGGCCAAACGTCAACAGGCCGTACTTAAATTAATTTCTTTGGGGAATCGAAGCCACACAGCGCAGGAGCTCTAGCATGCCATCAATTCTGAGAGCGACAAGTGGTTTGCGCCAGCGATTCTCCAGACAGGCATGGTAGTGTGTGACAATGGCCGAAATCTGGTGGCAGCTCTGGCCCTTGGCAACCTCACTCACATCCCATGTCTGGCACATGTGCTCAATTTGGTTGTGCAGAGTTTTATGAGGGACTATCCGGATCTTGATGCACTGCTGCACAAGGTCCGCCTTGAGTGTGCTCACTTGCGGCGTTCCAGCATGGCTAGATCGCGCACTGCAAATCTGCAGCGCCGATTCTGTCTTCCGGAACATCGCATCATATGTGACTTCCCCACCAGGTGGAATTCCACGTTACATACAGTGCCTACAAGTAGTATTCAACCCCCTGCAGATTTAGCAGGTTTACACATTTGGAATTAACTTGGCATTGTGACATTTGGACTGTAGATCAGCCTGGAAGTGTGAAATGCACTGCAGCAAAAAAGAATGTTATTTCTTTGTTTATTTTTTTTTTAAATTGTGAAAAGTCTTTTCAGAGGGTCATTTATTATTCAACCCCTCAACCCACCAGAATTCTGTTTGGTTCCCCTAAAGTATTAAGAAGTAGTTCAGGCACAAAGAACAATGAGCTTCACATGTTTGGATTAATTATCTCTTTTTCCAGCCTTTTCTGACTATTTAAGACCCTCCCCAAACTTGTGAACAGCACTCATACATGGTTAACATGAGAAAGACAAAGGAGCATTCCAAGGCCATCAGAGACAAGATTGTGGAAGGTCACAAGGCTGGCAAGGGGTACAAAACCCTTTCCAAGGAGTTGGGCCTACCTGTCTCCACTGTTGGGAGCATCATCCGGAAGTGGAAGGCTTATGGAACTACTGTTAGCCTTCCACGGCCTGGACAGCCTTTGAAAGTTTCCTCCCGTGCTGAGGCCAGGCTTGTCCGAAGAGTCAAGGCTAACCCAAGGACAACAAGGAAGGAGCTCCGGGAAGATCTCATGGCAGTGGGGACATTGGTTTCAGTCAATACCATAAGTAACGTACTCCACCGCAATGGTCTCCATTCCAGACGAGCCCGTAAGGTACCTTTACTTTCAAAGCGTCATGTCAAGGCTCGTCTACAGTTTGCTCATGATCACTTGGAGGACTCTGAGACTGACTGGTTCAAGGTTCTCTGGTCTGATGAGACCAAGATCGAGATCTTTGGTGCCAACCACACACGTGACGTTTGGAGACTGGATGGCACTGCATATGAAGCGCCCCCACTGCCGCAGGGCCGAGGGGTACCCGGTACCGGGCCTCTGAGTCTCTGCTCTGGGGTTGTCACGGTGGCTAGGCCCGGTCCGTGACCCTGCTGAGGGGCGCCCAATGAAAGGTGTGGATGATGGTGGTAGTGCGGTGCAGTGCTGGTCACAGTAAATAATGAGGACACCAGGTTGCAGTCTCTTTACCTTTTTACTGAAGGTTTGGAGGTACCCAATCCAGAGCTCTGTTAACTGGGCTGGCTGAGACCGGCCGGTCCAACGGCACATCCGGAGTTCCCTTTTCAGGTGGGAATCAGTGTCTACCTTCTAGCGCCTGTGTGTTGTAGCCCTTCCCTGCTGAGCACCCTGGGATAGTCCTCACAACTTATTCTGTCTGTCTCTGATGTTCATTCTCTCCGTCCCCCAGATGATATGGCTAGGACGCACCCGTATGACGGGGTAGGCCTGGAGTTCTTCCGGGACTCTAGAGTCGCCCCTCTCCCACAGCTGCCTCAGAAGGATGCTGCCTTGATCTTACAGCACGAATCCTTCTGGTCCTATCGCCTCTTTGCTGTATTCCCGTTTTCTCACTTAGCACAATAAACCTCGCTTCTTGTCCTTTCTTAGGAATCTGTCAGGATCCCATCCCTGACAGGTCCTCTCTCTGGCTCTTCCCAGTTACTTCTCTCTGTCTTCCTGTCCAACCCCCAGTTTTACCAGAGTGTGAGTAGTGGCCTACTAGATAGAACCACTCCCCCTGGTGGCCGGAGTGTGAAGTGTAGTGTGAGTGTTACCTGGTCAGGTGAACTCCTTTAGTGCAATCAGACGTAACATCACTCCCCTTAGTGGCAGAACGACATTACTGCAACGACCAGGACTCTGGGGCGCTGCACTCCCCCCCGGTTAAATCCAGTACTCCCAGACTGGGAAAACAAGAACAACAATACATGTCAACAGAAAACACACAAAATTTTGAAATATCATAAACAATTAAACATAACAGTGCTTCCCTTTATGGGAGGTGAGGACTCTTGAACGTTGCGAAAGTTAGGTCATGCACAGTTTATGACTCTCAGTTCAGTGGTTGAAACAGCGGGGACCCCGGGTAAACAAAGGGGTCCCCTTTTAGAAGTTTTTGGAGCAATTTACTGTCCATTACTCCGTTGTCCATTTTAAAACCTGGAACAAAAGATATGCACACAAACATTTTCAACTAAATAGCAGCCCTCATTAATACCTCCAAGTTTTGTAGCGGAGGGGAGTTTGATTCTGAGTGCTGCGCGTAGACCTTCGCAGCGCAGGGGTTGCTACTGGCCTAACAGGGCCCGCTATGCTTGCTACCGCTGGTGTAGTGCACTGCCTTCTAGCTACACTTCTAGTGAGTCTGGGTAGCACTGGCAGGCTGGAGCTCTCAGGGCTGCTGCTACCAACAGTGGGCATGGCAAGTTCGCCGATAGCAGAGGGAGAATTTGCTAGTTCAATGGTCGGCACGGCATCTTCAGGTAGGGCTTGTTGAGGTTGCGGGGCCGGATGATCTGGCACCACCACTGGTTCTGGTAGGTTCGGCTGGTGGAACGTTAGAACAGGTACCACGATGGCCTGATTTATCTGAGTCCAGGACTGGGGAAAGTCACCAAGGACAGTGTGGATCATCTCCTCCTTTTCTACAGGTGGGGAGGTTCCTGGATTAATTTCCCTCGCTCTCAGCTTATCAGGGCAGGCTTTAAGGTGGTCCCTGGATATCACCGTTGAGGTCTCCCCTCCATCCTTGCTGATGAGGCAAACCTTCGTGTTGTCGAAATCGGATGGCAGGACAGTATACGGTTCCGCTTCCCATTGGTCGTCGAGTTTGTGTAGCCTCCTCTTTCGTTTGAGTACGTGCTCACCAGGTGGCAAGGGAATTGCAGGGGCATGCTGGTTGTAGTCCCTTTCCTGTTTTTGCTTGGCCTGAGCAAGGCTTCTTTTCACGCACTCCTGTACCTTGCGGTATCTTTGCCGCCTCTCGGCATCCCAATCGGCATCCGGCGAGGTATCTTCGGGGGTTAGGACCCCCATGTCCAGATCAACGGGTAACTTGCTAGACCTTCCTCGCATCAGGTACGCTGGAGTGCAGTTGGTGGAATTTACTGGGATGTGATTATTAGGGTTGAGCGAAACGGGTCGTTCATTTTCAAAAGTCGCCGACTTTTGGCTAAGTCGGCGTCTCATGAAACCCGATCCGACCCCTGTGCTTGTCGGCCATGCGGTACGCGACTTTCGCGCCAAAGTCGCGTTTCAATGACGCGAAAAGCGCCATTTCTCAGCCAATGAAGGTGAACGCAGAGTGTGGGCAGCGTGATGACATAGGTCCTGGTCCCCACCATCTTAGAGAAGGGCATTGCAGTGATTGGCTTGCTGTCTGCGGCGTCACAGGGGCTATAAAGGGGTGTTCCCGCCGACCGCCATCTTACTGCTGCTGATCTGAGCTTAGGGAGAGGTTGCTGCCGCTTCGTCAGAAGCAGGGATAGCATTAGGCAGGGTCCACTAACCACCAAACCGCTTGTGCTGTAGCGATTTCCACTGTCCAACACCACCTTCGGTGTGCAGGGACAGTGGAAGCTATTTTTTTTTTTTTTCCCTCAGCGCTGTAGCTCATTGGGCTGCCCTAGAAGGCTCCGTGATAGCTGTATTGCTGTGTGTACACCACTGTGGAAACCAACTGCTTTTTTCAAAGCACATATCCTCTTGTTCCTTCCTTTCTGCACAGCTATCTTTTTTGTTTGTCCACACTTTTTATTTAATTTGTGCATCAGTCCACTCCTATTGCTGCCTGCCATACCTGGCTTACATTACTGCAGGGAGATAGTAATTGTAGGACAGTCCCTGTTTTGTTTTTTGTTTTTTTTGTGGAAGATTAAGATTGGCATTTTTGCTACAGTGCCATCCCTGTGTGTGCCATCTCTCACTGAGTGGGCCATAGAAAGCCTATTTATTTTTTTCCTTGATTTGTGTTCTAAAATCTACCTCAACACAAAAACACTACATCAATCAGTGGGAGAAAAATATTGGCCTCAGTCAGGGCTTGTGTGCCACTCCTGTGTGTGCCATCTCTCATTCAGTGGGCCATACAAAGCCTATTTATTTTTTTGTTTTTTTTAATATTATTGGGTTTCTAAAGTCTCCGTGAAAAAAAAAAAATACATAAAAAAACAGTGGGAGAGTAATATTGCCCTTTCAGCTTGTGTGCCAGTCTTGACTCCTGGGTGTGCCACCTCTCTCTCTCTAATTGTGGGCCATAGAAAGCCTATTTATTTTTTTGCTTTTTTAATATTATTTGGTTTCTAAAGTCTCCCTGAAAAAAAAAAAATACATAAAAAAACAGTGGGAGAGTAATATTGCCCTTTCAGCTTGTGTGCCAGTCTTGACTCCTGGGTGTGCCACCTCTCTCTCTCTAATTGTGGGCCATAGAAAGCCTATTTATTTTTTTCCTAGATTTGTGTTCTAAAATCTACCTCAACACAAAAACACTACATCAATCAGTGGGAGAAAAATATTGGCCTCAGTCAGGGCTTGTGTGCCACTCCTGTGTGTGCCATCTCTCATTCAGTGGCCCATACAAAGCCTATTTATTTTTTTGTTTTTTTTAATATTATTGGGTTTCTAAAGTCTCCCTGAAAAAAAAAAATACATAAAAAAACAGTGGGAGAGTAATATTGCCCTTTCAGCTTGTGTGCCAGTCTTGACTCCTGGGTGTGCCACCTCTCTCTCTCTAATTGTGGGCCATAGAAAGCCTATTTATTTTTTTGCTTTTTTTAATATTATTTGGTTTCTAAAGTCTCCCTGAAAAAAAAAAATACATAAAAAAACAGTGGGAGAGTAATATTGCCCTTTCAGCTTGTGTGCCAGTCTTGACTCCTGGGTGTGCCACCTCTCTCTCTCTAATTGTGGGCCATAGAAAGCCTATTTATTTTTTTCCTAGATTTGTGTTCTAAAATCTACCTCAACACAAAAACACTACATCAATCAGTGGGAGAAAAATATTGGCCTCAGTCAGGGCTTGTGTGCCACTCCTGTGTGTGCCATCTCTCATTCAGTGGCCCATACAAAGCCTATTTATTTTTTTGTTTTTTTTAATATTATTGGGTTTCTAAAGTCTCCCTGAAAAAAAAAAATACATAAAAAAACAGTGGGAGAGTAATATTGCCCTTTCAGCTTGTGTGCCAGTCTTGACTCCTGGGTGTGCCACCTCTCTCTCTCTAATTGTGGGCCATAGAAAGCCTATTTATTTTTTTGCTTTTTTAATATTATTGGGTTTCTAAAGTCTCCCTGAAAAAAAAAAATACATAAAAAAACAGTGGGAGAGTAATATTGCCCTTTCAGCTTGTGTGCCAGTCTTGACTCCTGGGTGTGCCACCTCTCTCTCTCTCTAATTGTGGGCCATAGAAAGCCTATTTATTTTTTTGTTTTTTTTAATATTATTGGGTTTCTAAAGTCTCCGTGAAAAAAAAAAATACATAAAAAACAGTGGGAGAGTAATATTGCCCTTTCAGCTTGTGTGCCAGTCTTGACTCCTGGGTGTGCCACCTCTCTCTCTCTAATTGTGGGCCATAGAAAGCCTATTTATTTTTTTCCTAGATTTGTGTTCTAAAATCTACCTCAACACAAAAACACTACATCAATCAGTGGGAGAAAAATATTGGCCTCAGTCAGGGCTTGTGTGCCACTCCTGTGTGTGCCATCTCTCATTCAGTGGCCCATACAAAGCCTATTTATTTTTTTGTTTTTTTTAATATTATTGGGTTTCTAAAGTCTCCCTGAAAAAAAAAATACATAAAAAAACAGTGGGAGAGTAATATTGCCCTTTCAGCTTGTGTGCCAGTCTTGACTCCTGGGTGTGCCACCTCTCTCTCTCTAATTGTGGGCCATAGAAAGCCTATTTATTTTTTTGCTTTTTTTAATATTATTTGGTTTCTAAAGTCTCCCTGAAAAAAAAAAATACATAAAAAAACAGTGGGAGAGTAATATTGCCCTTTCAGCTTGTGTGCCAGTCTTGACTCCTGGGTGTGCCACCTCTCTCTCTCTAATTGTGGGCCATAGAAAGCCTATTTATTTTTTTCCTAGATTTGTGTTCTAAAATCTACCTCAACACAAAAACACTACATCAATCAGTGGGAGAAAAATATTGGCCTCAGTCAGGGCTTGTGTGCCACTCCTGTGTGTGCCATCTCTCATTCAGTGGCCCATACAAAGCCTATTTATTTTTTTGTTTTTTTTAATATTATTGGGTTTCTAAAGTCTCCCTGAAAAAAAAAATACATAAAAAAACAGTGGGAGAGTAATATTGCCCTTTCAGCTTGTGTGCCAGTCTTGACTCCTGGGTGTGCCACCTCTCTCTCTCTAATTGTGGGCCATAGAAAGCCTATTTATTTTTTTGCTTTTTTAATATTATTGGGTTTCTAAAGTCTCCCTGAAAAAAAAAATACATAAAAAAACAGTGGGAGAGTAATATTGCCCTTTCAGCTTGTGTGCCAGTCTTGACTCCTGGGTGTGCCACCTCTCTCTCTCTAATTGTGGGCCATAGAAAGCCTATTTATTTTTTTGTTTTTTTTAATATTATTGGGTTTCTAAAGTCTCCGTGAAAAAAAAAAAAATACATAAAAAAACAGTGGGAGAGTAATATTGCCCTTTCAGCTTGTGTGCCAGTCTTGACTCCTGGGTGTGCCACCTCTCTCTCTCTAATTGTGGGCCATAGAAAGCCTATTTATTTTTTTGCTTTTTTTAATATTATTGGGTTTCTAAAGTCTCCCTGAAAAAAAAAATACATAAAAAAACAGTGGGAGAGTAATATTGCCCTTTCAGCTTGTGTGCCAGTCTTGACTCCTGGGTGTGCCACCTCTCTCTCTCTAATTGTGGGCCATAGAAAGCCTATTTATTTTTTTCCTAGATTTGTGTTCTAAAATCTACCTCAACACAAAAACACTACATCAATCAGTGGGAGAAAAATATTGGCCTCAGTCAGGGCTTGTGTGCCACTCCTGTGTGTGCCATCTCTCATTCAGTGGCCCATACAAAGCCTATTTATTTTTTTGTTTTTTTTAATATTATTGGGTTTCTAAAGTCTCCCTGAAAAAAAAAATACATAAAAAAACAGTGGGAGAGTAATATTGCCCTTTCAGCTTGTGTGCCAGTCTTGACTCCTGGGTGTGCCACCTCTCTCTCTCTAATTGTGGGCCATAGAAAGCCTATTTATTTTTTTTGCTTTTTTTAATATTATTTGGTTTCTAAAGTCTCCCTGAAAAAAAAAAATACATAAAAAAACAGTGGGAGAGTAATATTGCCCTTTCAGCTTGTGTGCCAGTCTTGACTCCTGGGTGTGCCACCTCTCTCTCTCTAATTGTGGGCCATAGAAAGCCTATTTATTTTTTTCCTAGATTTGTGTTCTAAAATCTACCTCAACACAAAAACATTACATCAATCAGTGGGAGAAAAATATTGGCCTCAGTCAGGGCTTGTGTGCCACTCCTGTGTGTGCCATCTCTCATTCAGTGGGCCATACAAAGCCTATTTATTTTTTTTTATTTTTTTATATTATTGGGTTTCTAAAGTCTCCGTGAAAAAAAAAATACATAAAAAAACAGTGGGAGAGTAATATTGCCCTTTCAGCTTGTGTGCCAGTCTTGACTCCTGGGTGTGCCACCTCTCTCTCTCTAATTGTGGGCCATAGAAAGCCTATTTATTTTTTTGTTTTTTTTAATATTATTGGGTTTCTAAAGTCTCCGTGAAAAAAAAAAAAATACATAAAAAAACAGTGGGAGAGTAATATTGCCCTTTCAGCTTGTGTGCCAGTCTTGACTCCTGGGTGTGCCACCTCTCTCTCTCTAATTGTGGGCCATAGAAAGCCTATTTATTTTTTTGTTTTTTTTAATATTATTGGGTTTCTAAAGTCTCCGTGAAAAAAAAAAAATACATAAAAAAACAGTGGGAGAGTAATATTGCCCTTTCAGCTTGTGTGCCAGTCTTGACTCCTGGGTGTGCCACCTCTCTCTCTCTAATTGTGGGCCATAGAAAGCCTATTTATTTTTTTGCTTTTTTTAATATTATTGGGTTTCTAAAGTCTCCCTGAAAAAAAAAAAAAAATACATAAAAAAACAGTGGGAGAGTAATATTGCCCTTTCAGCTTGTGTGCCAGTCTTGACTCCTGGGTGTGCCACCTCTCTCTCTCTAATTGTGGGCCATAGAAAGCCTATTTATTTTTTTCCTAGATTTGTGTTCTAAAATCTACCTCAACACAAAAACACTACATCAATCAGTGGGAGAAAAATATTGGCCTCAGTCAGGGCTTGTGTGCCACTCCTGTGTGTGCCATCTCTCATTCAGTGGCCCATACAAAGCCTATTTATTTTTTTGTTTTTTTTAATATTATTGGGTTTCTAAAGTCTCCCTGAAAAAAAAAAAAAACATAAAAAAACAGTGGGAGAGTAATATTGCCCTTTCAGCTTGTGTGCCAGTCTTGACTCCTGGGTGTGCCACCTCTCTCTCTCTAATTGTGGGCCATAGAAAGCCTATTTATTTTTTTGCTTTTTTTAATATTATTGGGTTTCTAAAGTCTCCCTGAAAAAAAAAAATACATAAAAAAACAGTGGGAGAGTAATATTGCCCTTTCAGCTTGTGTGCCAGTCTTGACTCCTGGGTGTGCCACCTCTCTCTCTCTAATTGTGGGCCATAGAAAGCCTATTTATTTATTTTTTTTTTTTAATATTATTGGGTTTCTAAAGTCTCCGTGAAAAAAAAAAATACATAAAAAAACAGTGGGAGAGTAATATTGCCCTTTCAGCTTGTGTGCCAGTCTTGACTCCTGGGTGTGCCACCTCTCTCTCTCTAATTGTGGGCCATAGAAAGCCTATTTATTTTTTTCCTAGATTTGTGTTCTAAAATCTACCTCAACACAAAAACACTACATCAGTCAGTGGGAGAAAAATATTGGCCTCACAGGGCTTGTGTGCCACTCCTGTGTGTGCCATCTCTCATTCAGTGGCCCATACAAAGCCTATTTATTTTTTTGTTTTTTTTAATATTATTGGGTTTCTAAAGTCTCCCTGAAAAAAAAAAAATACATAAAAAAACAGTGGGAGAGTAATATTGCCCTTTCAGCTTGTGTGCCAGTCTTGACTCCTGGGTGTGCCACCTCTCTCTCTCTAATTGTGGGCCATAGAAAGCCTATTTATTTTTTTGCTTTTTTTAATATTATTTGGTTTCTAAAGTCTCCCTGAAAAAAAAAAATACATAAAAAAACAGTGGGAGAGTAATATTGCCCTTTCAGCTTGTGTGCCAGTCTTGACTCCTGGGTGTGCCACCTCTCTCTCTCTAATTGTGGGCCATAGAAAGCCTATTTATTTTTTTCCTAGATTTGTGTTCTAAAATCTACCTCAACACAAAAACACTACATCAATCAGTGGGAGAAAAATATTGGCCTCAGTCAGGGCTTGTGTGCCACTCCTGTGTGTGCCATCTCTCATTCAGTGGGCCATACAAAGCCTATTTATTTTTTTGTTTTTTTTTATATTATTGGGTTTCTAAAGTCTCCGTGAAAAAAAAATACATAAAAAAACAGTGGGAGAGTAATATTGCCCTTTCAGCTTGTGTGCCAGTCTTGACTCCTGGGTGTGCCACCTCTCTCTCTCTAATTGTGGGCCATAGAAAGCCTATTTATTTTTTTGCTTTTTTTAATATTATTTGGTTTCTAAAGTCTCCCTGAAAAAAAAAAATACATAAAAAAACAGTGGGAGAGTAATATTGCCCTTTCAGCTTGTGTGCCAGTCTTGACTCCTGGGTGTGCCACCTCTCTCTCTCTAATTGTGGGCCATAGAAAGCCTATTTATTTTTTTCCTAGATTTGTGTTCTAAAATCTACCTCAACACAAAAACACTACATCAATCAGTGGGAGAAAAATATTGGCCTCAGACAGGGCTTGTGTGCCACTCCTGTGTGTGCCATCTCTCATTCAGTGGGCCATACAAAGCCTATTTATTTTTTTGTTTTTTTTAATATTATTGGGTTTCTAAAGTCTCCGTGAAAAAAAAAATACATAAAAAAACAGTGGGAGAGTAATATTGCCCTTTTAGCTTGTGTGCCAGTCTTGACTCCTGGGTGTGCCACCTCTCTCTCTCTAATTGTGGGCCATAGAAAGCCTATTTATTTTTTTGTTTTTTTTTATATTATTGGGTTTCTAAAGTCTCCGTGAAAAAAAAAAAATACATAAAAAAACAGTGGGAGAGTAATATTGCCCTTTCAGCTTGTGTGCCAGTCTTGACTCCTGGGTGTGCCACCTCTCTCTCTCTCTAATTGTGGGCCATAGAAAGGCTATATTTTTTTTTTTTTTTTTATTAGTATTTGGTTTCTAAATTGTCCCTGAAAAAAACATTTTATCTTATTTGGTTTCTAAAGTCTCCCTGAGAAAAAAAAAAAAAAATTAGGTGGGAGAATAATATTGACATTAGTGCTTGAGTGACAGTCCTGCGTGTGTGTCATCTCTGTGATTTTGTGCCACAGAAAACAGAGTGTGTAACATTGTGCCTGATTTTCCTTGTGGTCTCACCAACCTGTTAAGGGATATAGAAATCATACTGAAGTTATAGCTCACCGTGTAAGTTGTTTGACAGCAACAAATAAAGTTACTTTGGTTAATTTTTTAAAACAATGAGGAAGTCTGGTGCAAGAGGTCGTGGCCGTGGGCGTTCATTGTCAGCTGGTAATGATGGTAGTGGTAGTGGAGCATCAGGTGGTCGTGGGGATAAAAATATTCCACCTAAGTCTGGAGCTGTGGAGCCAGTTTCGTCGTCTGGCTACACAAGGCCTCGAACGCTCTCTTTTCTGGGAGTAGGAAAAACGCTTTTAAAGCCGGAGCAGCAACAGCAAGTTTTGGCTTACATTGCAGACTCAGCCTCTAGCTCTTTTGCCTCCTCTTCTGAAACTGGTAAATGTAAAAGCAGCGCGTCGCTTGTGGATGTTCACGGTCAGGGACAAGTCGCTTCCTTGTCCTCCTCAGCAAAAACTACAACAAGAGAGAAGGATGCAGCAGGCGACACAACGGGTCACTCCATGGAGCTCTTTACACATACCGTCCCTGGCTTAGAAAGTGAAACACTTAACAGGCCATGCCCATTACAAGTAGATTCTGACATGGAGTGCACTGATGCACAGCCACAGCCAGAGTACTATGCTGCTCCTTTGACTCAGACCACCACATTGCCCTCTCAGGGTACAGATCCACAATCAGACCCTGATGAGACTATGTTGCCCCGCCACGAACGCTATACCACAGACCGACACAGTGACACAGACGAAGTTGCACACGAGCTCGAAGAGGAGGTAATAGATGACTCGGTTGTTGACCCCGATTGGCAGCCATTGGGGGAACAGGGTGCAGGCAGCAGTAGTTCAGAAGCGGAGGTGGAGGAGGGGCCGCAGCAGGCATCAACATCGCAACAGGTTCCATCTGCCGGGCCCCTATCTGGCCCAAAACGCGTGTCAAAGCCAAAACCTGTTGGAGCACAGCGTTGCCATCCGGTTAAAGCTCAGTCTGCAATCCCTGAAAAGGGATCCGATGCTAGGAAGAGTGCAGTCTGGCATTTTTTTAAACAACATCCAATTGATCAGCGCAAAGTCATCTGTCAAAAATGTTCTACTAGCTTAAGCAGAGGTCAGAATCTGAAAAGTCTCAATACTAGTTGCATGCATAGACACTTAACCACCATGCATTTTCAAGCCTGGACTACCAAACGTCCCTTAAGGTTGTAGCACCCTCGGCCAATGAAGCTAGTCATCAACGCAACATCCCTTCCATCACTGTAAGGCCACCATTTTCCGCACCACCGGCAGTATCTGTGCAGGTTTCTTTGCCAGCCAAAAGCAGTCAGGGTCAGGGAATCACCAGTTTTGTAGGCGGAAATATTGCATCTAGGGCACCGGCGGAAACAATACCGTCTCCAACCGTCTCTCAGTCTGCCATGTCCACCGGCACACCCGCAAGTTCCACGATCTCCATCTCTCCAGTTCAGCTCACACTACATGAGACTCTGGTTAGAAAAAGGAAGTACTTATCCTCGCATCCGCGTACACAGGGTTTTAACGCCCACATAGCTAGACTAATCTCGTTAGAGATGATGCCCTACCGGTTAGTTGAAAGCGAAGCTTTCAAAGCCCTGATGGAGTACGCTGAACCACGATACGAGCTACCCAGTCGACACTTTTTTTCCAGAAAAGCCATCCCAGCCCTGCACCAGCATGTTAAACAGCGCATCGTCCATGCACTCAGGCAATCTGTGAGTACAAAGGTGCACCTGACTACAGATGCATGGACCAGTAGGCATGGCCAGGGAAGTTATGTGTCCATCACGGCACACTGGGTGAATGTGGTGGATGCAGGGTCCACAGGGGACATCAATTTAGGGACAGTTGTGCCTAGCCCACGGTCTAGGAAACAGTTGGCTGTAGGCGTTCGCACCCCCTCCTCCTCCTCCTCCTCGTCCTCCTGCAGAAGCTACAGCTCTTCCACAGACCGCAGTCGGCCAACCACTCCATCGGCAGATGACACTGTTGCACACCAGTTGTCCCATTATGGGCCAGCTACTGGCAAGCGTCAGCAGGCTGTATTGGCTATGAAGTGTTTGGGCGACAACAGACACACCGCGGAAGTTCTGTCCGAGTTCTTGCAACAAGAAACGCAGTCGTGGCTGGGCACAGTAGATCTTGAGGCAGGCAAGGTAGTTAGTGATAACGGAAGGAATTTCATGGCTGCCATCTCCCTTTCCCAACTGAAACACATTCCTTGCCTGGCTCACACCTTAAACCTGGTGGTGCAGTGCTTATTGAAAACTTATCCTGGGTTCTCCGACCTGCTCCTCAAAGTGCGTGGACTTTGCTCACATATCCGACGTTCGCCAGCCATATGCAGACCTATCAGCGGTCTTTGAACCTTCCCCAGCATCGCCTAATCATAGACGTTGCAACAAGGTGGAACTCAACACTGCACATGCTTCAGAGACTGTGCCAACAGAGGCGGGCTGTTATGTTTTTGTGGGAGGATACACATACATGGGCAGGCAGTAGGATGGCAGACATGGAGTTGTCAGGTGTGCAGTGGTCGAAGATACAAGACATGTGTCAAGTCCTTCAGTGTTTTGAGGAATGCACACGGCTGGTTAGTGCAGACAACGCCGTAATAAGCATGAGCATCCCCCTAATGCGTCTGCTGATGCAAAGTTTGACGCACATAAAGGAGCAGGCGTCTGCACCAGAGGAAGAGGAAAGCCTTGATGACAGTCAGCCATTGTCTGGTCAGGGCAGTGTACAGGACGAGGTAGCGGGCGAAGAGGAGGTGGAGCACGAGGAGGATGATGGGGATGAGTATATTTTTAATGCGGAACCTTTCCCGGGGGCACTGGAAATTGGTTGCGTGTCAAGGCCGGGTTCTGGTTTTTTGAGGGACACAAGTGACGTAGATTTGCCTGCAACTGCCCCTCACCCAATCACAACCGGAGATTTGACAACTGGAACTTTGGCCCACATGGCGGATTATGCCTTACGTATCCTAAAAAGGGACACACGCATTACGAAAATGATGAACGATGACGATTACTGGTTGGCCTGCCTCCTTGATCCACGCTATAAAGGCAAATTGCAAAATATTATGCCACATGAGAACTTGGAACTAATATTAGCAACCAAACAATCAACTCTTGTTGACCGTTTGCTTCAGGCATTCCCAGCACACAGCGCACGTGATCGTTCTCACACGAGCTCAAGGGGGCAACAGACTAGGAGTGTTAGGGGTGCACACATCAGAAGTGGCGTTGGACAGAGGGGTTTTCTGACCAGGTTGTGGAGTGATTTTGCTATGACCGCAGACAGGACAGGTACTGCTGCATCAATTGAAAGTGACAGGAGACAACATTTGTCCAGTATGGTTACTAACTATTTTTCATCCCTTATCGATGTTCTCCCTCAACCGTCATTCCCATTTGATTACTGGGCATCAAAATTAGACACCTGGCCAGAATTGGCAGAATATGCATTGCAGGAGCTTGCTTGACCGGCAGCAAGTGTCCTATCAGAAAGAGTATTCAGTGCTGCAGGTTCAATATTAACCGAAAAAAGGACTCGTCTGGCTACCCAAAATGTTGACGATCTAACATTCATTAAAATGAACCACAACTGGATTTCGAAATCTTTTGCCCCACCTTGCCCGGCCGACACCTAGCTTTCCTATGAAAAGCTCTTGCCTGTGGACTACTGTGAATTACTTTTCTAATGTCTAATTTGCTGCAGCTGATTGTCCAGCATACGACATGTTTACACCTCCCTAAATGGCCAAACTCCCCACACGGGGCTGTGGTATCGTGACTTGGCGCAAGCACCCGTGAGACTGCTGTTTGTCTGAAGAGGTGGGTGTACTCGCTTTTGGTCGACGGCATTGCTACTGGGTTCCTCATAGTACAATAAAGTGTCTCTGGCGGTGGTGGTGCGCACCCAACGTCAGACACACTGTTGTAACATGAGGGGCCTTGGGCCTGTAACGCCGGCCACAAGAGAGTTCACCCACCCCCAGGTCAAACATTGCTCTACCACTTCCACAGTTATCTCTCACACTTCCACCAATGTTAAGTCTATGCGCTGAGATCCTTCCATACCTGCCACTGACAATACCATTGTGTTGACATGTATGATGGTACTTAACATAGTCAGGGGCAGTGTCCTCTATTTACCACAGTAAATACTTTGCGCAAAATTAGTAGGTCTGAAACAACGCAGAGGATCCCACCCCTGAACCTAATGATTGCACCCTTTAGTGTTTTTGTTTTGTTTTAATGCGAGACATTCACATTTAGTTGTTGTTTTGGACTACTAACTGGCAGACACTCATTACAATCGGCCTCCGTTGACCAGACCACTGCTGCCCGTGTACCCCTGTAACTAATAATAAAGTGCCTACAGCCAGCCCAATTTAATTATGTTAGGCCTTTGAAGCCTGTCTGCGGTCCCTCCTTCCACTAGGCCTCCACTGACCAGACCACTGCTGCCCGTGTACCCCTGTAACTAATAATAAAGTGCCTACAGCCAGCCCAATTTAATTATGTTAGGCCTTCGAAGCCTTTCTGCGCTCCCTCCTTCCACTAGGCCTCCACTGACCAGACCACTGCTGCCCGTGTACCCCTGTAACTAATAATAAAGTGCCTACAGCCAGCCCAATTTAATTATGTTAGGCCTTCAAAGCCTGTCTGCGGTCCCTCCTTCCACTAGGCCTCCACTGACCAGACCACTGCTGCCCGTGTACCCCTGTAACTAATAATAAAGTGCCTACAGCCAGCCCAATTTAATTATATTAGGCCTTCGAAGCCTGTCTGCGGTCCCTCCTTCCACTAGGCCTCCACTGACCAGACCACTGCTGCCCGTGTACCCCTGTAACTAATAATAAAGTGCCTACAGCCAGCCCAATTTAATTATGTTAGGCCTTTGAAGCCTGTCTGCGGTCCCTCCTTCCACTACGCCTCCACTGACCAGACCACTGCTGCCCGTGTACCCCTGTAACTAATAATAAAGTGCCTACAGCCAGCCCAATTTAATTATGTTAGGCCTTCGAAGCCTTTCTGCGCTCCCTCCTTCCACTAGGCCTCCACTGACCAGACCACTGCTGCCCGTGTACCCCTGTAACTAATAATAAAGTGCCTACAGCCAGCCCAATTTCATTATGTTAGGCCTTCGAAGCCTGTCTGCGGTCCCTCCTTCCACTAGGCCTCCACTGACCAGACCACTGCTGCCCGTGTACCCCTGTAACTAATAATAAAGTGCCTACAGCCAGCCCAATTTAATTATATTAGGCCTTCGAAGCCTGTCTGCGGTCCGTCCTTCCACTAGGCCTCCACTGACCAGACCACTGCTGCCCGTGTACCCCTGTACCTAATAATAAAGTGCCTACAGCCAGCCCAATTTAATTATGTTAGGCCTTTGAAGCCTGTCTGCGGTCCCTCCTTCCACTAGGCCTCCACTGACCAGACCACTGCTGCCCGTGTACCCCTGTAACTAATAATAAAGTGCCTACAGCCAGCCCAATTTAATTATGTTAGGCCTTCAAAGCCTTTCTGCGCTGCCTCCTTCCACTAGGCCTCCACTGACCAGACCACTGCTGCCCGTGTACCCCTGTAACTAATAATAAAGTGCCTACAGCCAGCCCAATTTAATTATGTTAGGCCTTCGAAGCCTTTCTGCGCTCCCTCCTTCCACTAGGCCTCCACTGACCAGACCACTGCTGCCCGTGTACCCCTGTAACTAATAATAAAGTGCCTACAGCCAGCCCAATTTAATTATGTTAGGCCTTCGAAGCCTGTCTGCGGTCCCTCCTTCCACTAGGCCTCCACTGACCAGACCACTGCTGCCCGTGTACCCCTGTAACTAATAATAAAGTGCCTACAGCCAGCCCAATTTAATTATATTAGGCCTTCGAAGCCTGTCTGCGGTCCCTCCTTCCACTAGGCCTCCACTGACCAGACCACTGCTGCCCGTGTACCCCTGTAACTAATAATAAAGTGCCTACAGCCAGCCCAATTTAATTATGTTACGCCTTTGAAGCCTGTCTGCGGTCCCTCCTTCCACTACGCCTCCACTGACCAGACCACTGCTGCCCGTGTACCCCTGTAACTAATAATAAAGTGCCTACAGCCAGTCCAATTTAATTATGTTAGGCCTTCGAAGCCTTTCTGCGCTCCCTCCTTCCACTAGGCCTCCACTGACCAGACCACTGCTGCCCGTGTACCCCTGTAACTAATAATAAAGTGCCTACAGCCAGCCCAATTTAATTATGTTAGGCCTTCAAAGCCTGTCTGCGGTCCCTCCTTCCACTAGGCCTCCACTGACCAGACCACTGCTGCCCGTGTACCCCTGTAACTAATAATAAAGTGCCTACAGCCAGCCCAATTTAATTATATTAGGCCTTCGAAGCCTGTCTGCGGTCCCTCCTTCCACAAGGCCTCCACTGACCAGACCACTGCTGCCCGTGTACCCCTGTAACTAATAATAAAGTGCCTACAGCCAGCCCAATTTAATTATGTTAGGCCTTTGAAGCCTGTCTGCGGTCCCTCCTTCCACTAGGCCTCCACTGACCAGACCACTGCTGCCCGTGTACCCCTGTAACTAATAATAAAGTGCCTACAGCCAGCCCAATTTAATTATGTTAGGCCTTCGAAGCATTTCTGCGCTCCCTCCTTCCACTAGGCCTCCACTGACCAGACCACTGCTGCCCGTGTACCCCTGGAACCAATTATAAAGTGCATAGAGCCTATTTTTTAATTTAATTTAATATTAATAAAGCCAGGATGAACTACGATATACCACGCTATGAGCTACCCAGTTGACAATTCTTTTGCGAGAAAAGCCATCCCACCCCTCCACCTGCATGTTAAAGACCGCATTGTCCTTGCATTCTGTCAATTTGTCAGTCCAAAGGTATACCTGACAACAGACACATGGACCTGTAGGCCTGGCCACGGAAGGTTACGTGTCCTTTGTGGCTCAATGGGTTAATGTATTGGATGCATGGTCCACACAGGGGACAGCCTGCAAAGTCTGTCTGCAGTCCCTAATTCAAGTTGGCCTCAACTGAATAAAGCTGAGCTTCTACCTTCTGGCTCTGATTAACTGCTGTTTTTAAAAAAATTGGCTTTTCCGTCCTTCTAAAGGTGTCTGCCCCTGCCTGGTGTTGTCCTCAACTGAATAAAGCTGAGCTTCAACCTTCAGTTCCAAACATACAACAAAAAACTGGTACAATACAAAAAGTGGCCTCCAGCTACAAAAACTTTCTCCTACAAGTAGTTAACTGACAGTTTTTTTTCCAGTGAAAACACAGATATGGCATCCAACGAGTGTTGTCCTGTCTCGTCTTCTTTATATTATTGCCAAGAAGCTGCAACTGAATAAAGCTGTGCTTCAACCTTCTGTTCCAAATTACCATTTTTAAAAATGCAATTGGCTGTTCCGGCCTACTAAAGATGTCTGTCTGCCCCTGCCTGGTGTTGTCCTCAACTGAATAAAGCTGAGCTTCAACCTTCAGTTCCAAACATACAACAAAAAACTGGTACAATACAAAAAGTGGCCTCCAGCTACAAAAACTTTCTCCTACAAGTAGTTAACTGACAGTTTTTTTTCCAGTGAAAACACAGATATGGCATCCAACGAGTGTTGTCCTGTCTCGTCTTCTTTATATTATTGCCAAGAAGCTGCAACTGAATAAAGCTGTGCTTCAACCTTCTGTTCCAAATTACCATTTTTAAATATGCAATTGGCTGTTCCGGCCTACTAAAGGTGTCTGTCTGCCCCTGCCTGGTGTTGTCCTCAACTGAATAAAGCTGAGCTTCAACCTTCAGTTCCAAATTACCATTTTTAAAAATGCAATTGGCTGTTCCGGCCTACTAAAGGTGTCTGTCTGCCCCTGCCTGGTGTTGTCCTCAACTGAATAAAGCTGAGCTTCAACCTTCAGTTCCAAATTACCATTTTTAAAAATGCAATTGGCTGTTCCGGCCTACTAAAGGTGTCTGTCTGCCCCTGCCTGGTGTTGTCCTCAACTGAATAAAGCTGAGCTTCAACCTTCAGTTCCAAATTACCATTTTTAAAAATGCAATTGGCTGTTCCGGCCTACTAAAGGGGTCTGCCCCTGCCTGGTGTTGTCCTCAACTGAATAAAGCTGAGCTTCAACCTTCAGTTCCAAACATACAACAAAAAACTGGTACAATACAAAAAGTGGCCTCCAGCTACAAAAACTTTCTCCTACAAGTAGTTAACTGACAGTTTTTTTTCCAGTGAAAACACAGATATGGCATCCAACGAGTGTTGTCCTGTCTCGTCTTCTTTATATTATTGCCAAGAAGCTGCAACTGAATAAAGCTGTGGTTCAACCTTCTGTTCCAAATTACCATTTTTAAAAATGCAATTGGCTGTTCCGGCCTACTAAAGGGGTCTGCCCCTGCCTGGTGTTGTCCTCAACTGAATAAAGCTGAGCTTCTACCTTCTGCCTCTTATTAACTGCTGTTTTTTAAAAAAATTGGCTGTTCCGGCCTACTAAAGGTGTCTGTCTGCCCCTGCCTGGTGTTGTCCTCAACTGAACAAAGCTGAGCTTCCACATTCTGGCTTTCGCCCTATACTATCAGATATTAAACTGCATTTGGCCTACTAGTGTGGTTAGGCCCTTGAAACAGTGTCTGCTGCTCTTGGGTTTGCTACTCCACTGAACAAAGCAATGCCGCCTGTTTAGTCCTGTTACCAATTTTGAACTGCATTTAGCCTACTTTATTCTTTGGCCCTATATCTGTTTCCTCCTCATCCTGCCCATTGCCCAGCCACTGCTAGATGAGTCTGCTGGTACATTGACCTAGACCACTACATTCCCCTTATACTCTACACAGCCAGAATCTGACCCTGCTGAAAGTAAGGTTCCCCTTCCCGCATGTTATACCACCTTACACAGGGACAGAGAGGAAGGTGCAGATGAAAGTGCAGGTTCCTTCATCAGGTGGGGGGGCATACTCGTTGGTGACGTCACTGGCACAGGGCCCCTCAGAGTACGCAAAAGTGTCGCTGCTGGTGGGAGGCGCCCCCGCCATGCAAACACACCGCCGTACTTTGAGGGGCCCTGTGCCAGTGCCAATGCGAACGAGTGGGCCCCCCCTGCTTGCTCAGGATCACAGCAATTGCAACGTTGAAATACTTACCTTTCCCTGCAACACCGCCGTGACGTAGTCCGCATTTCCTGGGCCCACGAAAAACTTGAGCCAGCCCTACTCCCCCCACAACTTTTGCCAAATGACCCCCAATTCCCTATGCCCAACTATTATTATAAAGTTAATTAAGATTGACAAGCTTCAGAAACAAGAATGGATGTTTTTGGCATTAAAATGGGCACTGTAGGTGTTTTCCTGGCCTCCACTCACTGCCGACTATGCTTCCCCATTGACTTGCATTGGGTTTCGTGTTTCGGTCGATCCCCGACTTTTAGCGATAATCGGCCGACTGCACTCGACTCGACTCTGGACAAAATCGGGTTTCACAAAACCCGACTCGATCTTAAAAAAATGAAAGTCGCTCAACTCTAGTGATTATATATGTCCACCAAGTCAGGCAACTTCGTTGGCCACAGGCTCCGTTCCTCTACGGGCAAGGTCTTTAGTAAGTCGATCACTACCTGGTTCATCTTTTCGCACATCCCATTGGTTTGGGGATGGTACGGTGTGGTTCTGATCTTCTTACACCCGTACAATTGGCAGAACTCCTGGAACACTTCCGCTTCGAATGCTGGTCCCTGATCGGTCAGTACCTTCTCCGGGTAGCCATGGGGCCTACAAAAGTACTGCTGGAAAGCCTTGGCGGCCGTCCTGGCCGTTAGGTCCTTGACAGGCACAACCACCAAAAATCTGGAGTAGTGATCCACGATGGTAAGAGCGTAGACATAGCCTGACCGGCTAGGTGTCAGCTTCACATGATCCAGCGCGACCAGTTCGAACGGCCGCTTGGTTATGATAGGCTGCAAGGGAGCCCGTTGGCTGCCACGGTCCCTCCTGCGTAGGCTACATGGACCGCACTCTCGACACCACGTCTCAATGGCTCTCTTCATGCCAATCCAATAGAACCTCCCTCGGAGTAGCCTTTCCAGCTTCTTCCATCCAAAGTGTCCGGCTCCATCGTGGTAGGCTCCCAGAACCATGGGCGCATCTCGCCTTGGCACTACTATTTGCCATACCAATTCGTGAGTACGTGGGTCGATGCTTCTCCGGCACAGCTTGCCATCATGGAGAAATAGTTTACTTCTCCCCTTCCACAGCTGTTGGGTCTCCTGTGGATCATCTGGGCCGGGATGCAACCCTGCCTGCGTCAAGAGCTCTTTCACCCGACGGATCGCGGGGTCACCATCCTGGGTCTCCGCCCATCCGTGGTGGGGCAGGGGATTCAGCATGGCATCCGGTTGGTTCTTGTGCCTGTTCTTCACATGATGGGAGTTCTGAGTGGCTTTGGGGCGATGGAATGCAGGCAGCTCCACCTCTTCAAGTGCCTCCGGGTCTTCTCCCGTTTCTGGCAAATTGGGCATTCTGGACAGGGCATCGGCATTTGCATTCTTGCGTCCTGCCCGGTACTTGATGGTGAAGTCGTAGTTGGACACTCGGGCCATCCACCGCTGTTCCAAGGCCCCGAGTTTGGCGGTATCCAGATGCGTTAGCGGATTGTTATCCGTGAAGACGGTGAATTTCGCTGAGGCCAGGTAGTGTTTGAACCTCTCTGTCACTGCCCAGACGATGGCAAGGAATTCCAGCTTAAAGGAACTGTAGTTGTCAGGGCTCCTTTCCGTGGGACGAAGCTTCCTGCTGGCGTAAGCGATTACCCTTTCCTGGCCTTTCTGGACCTGGGACAGCACGGCCCCCAATCCTACATTGCTGGCATCCGTGTACAGCACAAACGGTTGGTCGTATTCGGGGTAGGCCAGTACCTCCTCTCCCGTCAGTGCCGACTTTAAACAAGTGAAGGATCCCTTCAGCCCCTCGTTCCAATCAAATGGGGTGTTCCTCCCCTTACCCTTCTTCGATTGGCCCACCAACAGGTCTTGTAAGGGCGCGGCCTTCTTGGTGAAGTCCTTAATGAACCTCCGGTAATAGCCTACCAGCCCGAGGAACTGCCGGACTTCGTGGAGGTTGCTGGACTTTTGCCAGTCCTGGATCACCGTGACCTTGTCGGGGTCTGGGGCCACTCCTTCGGCGCTCACCACATGGCCCAGGTACTGCACTTTAGGTTTCAGCAGATGACATTTGGACGGTTTCACTTTTAAGCCAAAGTTGGACAGGGCTTCAAACACCTCAGCCAGGTGCTTCAGATGGTCTTCGTAGGTCTTAGAGAAGACAATGACATCATCCAAATACAGCAGTACGGTTTCAAAGTTCTTGTGCCCCAGACAGCACTCCATCATCCTCTGGAACGTCCCTGGGGCATTGCACAATCCGAAGGGCATGTAGTTAAATTCGCAGAGACCCATCGGTGTCGTGAAGGCCGTCTTCTCTTTGTCCGCCTCCGCCACGGGAACCTGCCAGTACCCACTGGTGAGATCTAAGGTAGAGAAGTAGTTAGCAGATTTTAGGGCAGCCAGAGACTCCTCTATCCTGGGCAGTGGGTATGCGTCCTTATGTGTAATGCGATTCAACTGCCTGTAATCAACACACATCCTCATTGTACCATCCTTCTTTTTAACAAGGACTAATGGAGCTGCCCTGGGGCTACAACTGTCTCTCACCACCCCAGCCTCCTTCATTTCTCGCAACATGTCCTTGGCACACTGGTAATGAGCTGGGGGTACAGGGCGGTATCTCTCTTTTATGGGCCGGTGATCTCCCGTGGGGATGTGATGTTGGATCCCTTTCACCTGTCCAAAATCTAAGGGGTGTTTGCTGAATACCTGCTCGTACTCGTGAACCACCCTGTAGGCCCCCTGTTTCTGATGGGCTGGGGTGGAGTCAGTGCCCACATGCAATTCCTGACACCAATCTTTCGAGTGCCCTGCAGAACCGTTGTCCTCTGCCACGTTTGACGGGACCAAGGGTTCAGGTGTCTGTATCACACTATTATTGACAACGAACAGTTTGGCGAGCGTGGCATACTTGGTGAGGTGAACCTTTTCCAACCCCACAATTGAGGACATGTACGGGCACCCTCCCTTGGCGGACGTCGACCACCCCCCGGGCTGTCAGGATAGTAGGCCTATTGTCTGAGTATACGGGTTCTACCAAGGCCTGGTAGTCCTTACCCCTGAGGCCTATGGCCGCCCGACACCATATTAACATCGCACTCCTGGGGGGTATCGCGATGGGGTTTGAGTCACTCACAGTGACACGACCAATCTCACCACCAGTCAGCTCTACCTGCTGTCTCTGCATCAGAGCTCTGATTTCTTTTTGCAGGGCGCGTTGTTCACTATGGCCAGTGGTTTCTGCTAACTGTTGCAACAAAACAATAACTTCTGCAAGACAATTTTCTATAACATTAGTACCGATGGTCATCATGGGATTACATTCACGGCGGTCAATATCAACAATTACAGTCCCTTGGGCCTTCAGTTCCACCCGCCCCACCTTGATGGTGACTTCTTTATACCCCACTTGTGGCAACGGCTGACCATTACTGGCTATGATGGTGAAATCGTCATCGGGGCCACGAGTAATATCGGTGTCCTCCCAATACAGTTTATAAAGCACGTAAGGCATAGTTGTCACCTGAGAACCGGTGTCCAGCAGAGCGTTCATGGGGATACCGTCGATCACAACAGGAAGAACTGGTCACCCTCCAACGTATTTGGCTCTCCAATGCTGCGGGCCTGATCGTCCTACTCCTGGGGGTTGGCCCTTTGCCCCAGGGGTTGCTCGTTTAAAGGACAGTACCTTGCAAGGTGGCCCACCTGGTGACAGCGGCGGCAGATGGGTCGTCCGTCCTGATGGAAGCGATCGTTGTCCCGGCCTCTGGTCGGTGGAGTCCTCCTCTGTCGCATCCAGGGAACATCTTTTGGTTTGGAGGCCAGCTGGATCTTCTCCTTGGGGGCCTCCTGTAGGGACTGCACCGTCCGGGCCAGGGCAGCAACGCTCTTGGTCAGCTCCTGCATCTGGAGGCGGAGTCCTGCAGGGGAGTCGTCCTCTAGGCTCTGGGCGTCGGCCTCGGCGGCAACTGGGGCATCCGACGCCACCTCCTGGTGGTATGTGAGAGTGGGATGCCTGGGTGGTATTGTGCGGCTGGGTTGTCGCTACTGCAGTGCCTGGATAGCTTTATCCTTGAATTGCGCAAAAGTCAAGTCTGGATTCTGCATGGCCAGGAAGTGTAATTGGCCCCTTTGGTGACTGCACAGGAGCCCCTCAATGAACCGCTCTTTCAGGAGTTTATCCTCATCTTGCATGCTGCTGGGGTCACTCTGCTTAATGTCCCGCAGCGCCTCCTGGAGATTAAGGGCATAGTCCCGTAAGCTATCCTGCGGTCTCTGTTTGCATCCATAGAAAGTCAGTTTAATTTCTGTAGCAGTGCGGGTATCAAAGGTGGCTTTGAGCTTTGCAAAAACCTGCTGCGCAGTTCCCTTATCCGCGGCGGGCCAGGACTTCACTTCCCTCAAAGCCGCCCCGAAGAGTTGGCCGATTATCATATGAACCTTCTGTGGCTCCGTCAGTGGATAGAACTCGAGCAGGCTGCAGATTCCCTCTTTAAAATCAGTTAATGTGTGCGACTCCCCGGAGTATTGCGGGAGCCAGGCCGCTCCGGGCAGGTATGGCATAGAGAAGGGCATTATGGCCTTTGTGGTGGCGGCAGTGTCCAACTGGTTGATGGGGGCAGCGGGCTCTGCGGCCACCGGTGCTGATATTAGGGCCGCGGCTACATCCGCTAAGGGGACCGGAGCTGCCTCTGCGTTCACAGCTGCAACCGCTGCCTCCGCTTCCCCTGACTCGGACATGGCTGTCCCTTCCTCCCACTAACCTGCTGGAGGTTGGAGTTTCTCTTCCGGGGTTGGCACCTTACCGCGCTTTCTCGTTCCGCGCTTCTTTTGACCGGTTCTGCCCACGAAGCTAAGGCTCCTCCCTCCGTGCGCGGCAATGGCGAATTGTGGCGGGAACTCTTGGCAGCAATTGGCAATACACAGTCTTTGCAATAAGTCACAGTCCAAGCACAACAAATCACAGTTCCAAGGCACACATGACCTGATTCTTCAGGCTTAAGTAGATCCTGTTCGTGACGCCAAGTTGAAGCGCCCCCACTGCCGCAGGGCCGAGGGGTACCCGGTACCGGGCCTCTGAGTCTCTGCTCTGGGGTTGTCACGGTGGCTAGGCCCGGTCCGTGACCCTGCTGAGGGGCGCCCAATGAAAGGTGTGGATGATGGTGGTAGTGCGCTGCAGTGCTGGTCACAGTAAATAACGAGGACACCAGGTTGCAGTCTCTTTACCTTTTTACTGAAGGTTTGGAGGTACCCAATCCAGAGCTCTGTTAACTGGGCTGGCTGAGACCGGCCGGTCCAACGGCACATCCGGAGTTCCCTTTTCAGGTGGGAATCAGTGTCTACCTTCTAGCGCCTGTGTGTTGTAGTCCTTCCCTGCTGAGCACCCCGGGATAGTCCTCACAACTTATTCTGTCTGTCTCTGATGTTCATTCTCTCCGTCCCCCAGATGATATGGCTAGGACACACCCGTATGACAGGGTAGGCCTGGAGTTTTTCCGGGACTCTAGAGTCGCCCCTCTCCCACAGCTGCCTCCGTTGTCTGCTTAGGTGTTTAAGTGAGACAGCCAACCTATAATTGGCTGCCCTGCCGTGGTTTGAAGTAGTGCTTAAAGTCTCTTACTTTCTCGGCGTTCCGGCCACCGACTTTTTGCACCTCAGAAGGATGCTGCCTTGATCTTACAGCACGACTCCTTCTGGTCCTATCGCCTCTTTCCTGTATTCCCGTTTTCTCACTTAGCACAATAAACCTCGCTTCTTGTCCTTTCTTAGGAATCTGTCAGGATCCCATACCTGACAGGTCCTCTCTCTGGCTCTTCCCAGTTACTTCTCTCTGTCTTCCTGTCCAACCCCCAGTTTTACCAGAGTGTGAGTAATGGCCTACTAGATAGAACCACTCCCCCTGGTGGCCGGAGTGTGAAGTGTAGTGTGAGTGTTACCTGGTCAGGTGAACTCCTTTAGTGCAATCAGACATAACATCACTCCCCTTAGTGGCAGAGCGACATTACTGCAACGACAGGACTCTGGGGCGCTGCACATACAACCCCAAGAATACCATCCCTACAGTCAAGCATGGTGGTGGCAGCATCATGCTATGGGGCTGTTTCTCAGCCAAGGGGCCTGGCCATCTGGTCCGCATCCATAGGAAGATGGATAGCACGGCCTACCTGGAGATTTTGGCCAAGAACCTCCGCTCCTCCATCAAGGATCTTAAGATGGGTCGTCATTTCATCTTCCAACAAGACAACGACCCAAAGCACACAGCCAAGAAAACCAAGGCCTGGTTCAAGAGGCAAAAAATCAAGGTGTTGCAGTGGCCTAGTCAGTCTCCTGACCTTAACCCAATTGAAAACTTGTGGAAGGAGCTCAAGATTAAAGTCCACATGAGACACCCAAAGAACCTAGATAACTTGGAGAAGATCTGCATGGAGGAGTGGACCAAGATAACTCCAGAGACCTGTGCCGGCCTGATCAGGTCTTATAAAAGACGATTATTAGCTGTAATTGCAAACAAAGGTTATTTCACAAAATATTAAACCTAGGGGTTGAATAATAATTGACCCACACTTTTATGTTTAAAATTTATAAAAATTTAACTGAGCAACAAAACTTTTTTGGTTTGTAAGATTTATGCATCTGTTAATAAATCCTGCTCTTGTTTGAAGTTTGAAGGCTCTAACTTATTTGCATCTTATTAAACCTGCTAAATCTGCAGGGGGTTGAATACTACTTGTAGGCATTGTATGTTGGAGCGGTTGTGTGAGCATCAGCCAGCAGTAATGGAGTACCAGCTGCATCAGGCGCAAAAAAGTCGCACTCCGCGCCGTTCAGACTTCACAACCACTGAGTGGGCCACTGTGAAGGACGTCTGCCAGGTTTTGCGTTCCTTCGATGATTCCACGCGGATGGCAAGTGCAGATGATGCACTAGTCAGCATGACTGTCCCCCTTATCTGCCTGCTTCAACAAACACTGCAAGCGCTAAGGGATGATGCTGTGGAAGAGGTGGAGGTGAGGAGTCACCAATTCCATCAGCTTCTGGACAGTCAGCGCTACGTGGTTCCTCACAAAGGCCTAGGCAAGGGACACTTTGTGAGGAGGATGAGGAGGAGTCAATGGAGGAAGAAGACATCGGTCCAGAGGAGGGAGTTACACAATTCTCCAGTAGTCAGTGTGTAGAGCGAGGGTGGGGTGATGCAGAGCAGGCAGAGATCACGCCTCATGCAGGGGACTGCGTTTATTGGCCAGTTGGCAGTCTGCAGCACATGGCTGATTACATGCTGCAGTGCCTGAGAAATGACCACCGCCTCGCCCACATTCTCAACATGGCTGATTATTGGGTGTACACCCTCCTAGATCCTCGCTACCGGGACAACTTACAAAGCCTCATAACACTGTTGAACCGGGAGCGTAAAATGCGGGAGTACCAAGACACACTGGTGAATTCCATCATCTTCTCCAGTCCAAGTGAGAGCAGTGCTGCTAGTGCTTTACAAAGCAGCTCAGTGCGTCGAGGCAGTGGAGGAAGCTCTGCACAAAGTTGGAGCAGAATCAGTGCCTCAGCACAAGGCAAGACCAGTATGGCCCAACTGTGGCATGGTTTTGTGTGCCCGCCACACATGTCTACACCATCACAGATGGCTCCAGTCAGCAGGAGGCAACATTTCCGTCAGATGGTGACAGACTACATGTCTTGCCCTCTTACTGTACTCCCAGACGGCTCTTCCCCCTTCAAATTTTGGGTCTCTAAGCTGGATACATGGCCAGAGCTAAGCCAGTATGCATTGGAGGTGCTGGCTTGCCCTGCTGCTAGTGTATTATCGGAACGCGTCTTTAGTGCCACAGGTGGTGTACTAACAGACCGTCGCATGCGACTATCCTCCGATAACGTTGACCGGCTTACTTTTCTGAAAATGAACAAGGCCTGGATCTCGCAGGAATTTGCCACTCCTCTTCCAGATTAAATAATTGGTTGGCTACAGTATCCAGGTCTCCTGTTGTGTTCATGTTTCTACCACCTGAACTGTAATCCCTGGGCTCCAACACCGTCGTTTGCTGCTCAGAAGTGCCGTCTGCACAGTCAACACATGACCCAGTGTTATTGGGTTTCAGTAACGTCAGCTGATCCCCAGCTGTGTAGCCGGCAATGTGTCCTGCGACTGCCACGCTGACACAACTACTGAAATTTAAGGGAACCTGTCCCGCCCCCCAAGGAGTTTGTTACTGAAAGAGCCACCTTGTGCAGCAGTAATGCTGCACAAGGAAAAGGTAGCTCTTTTAGTTTATCTCCTTGCACAAGCAGAACTTAACACTTATAAAATGTGTACCCTCATACCGTGAGACCGTCCCGGAGGTGGGACTTTTCTTCGTAATGGGACACAGCACAGCCATCATTCCTACCCCCTTGGTTCCGTGCGCCGCCTCCTCAGCGTTGTTTGAATCTGTCCCGTAGCCAGCGCTGTTATGTTATCCCTTGGCCATCGTGCGCCGCCTCCTCAGCGTTGTTTGAATCTGTCCCGTAGCCAGCGCTGTTATGTTATCACTTGGCCATGCGCACTTACCACTGCCTGTCTTCTGATATCATTTGTTGTCAGGCTGCCTGCGCATGTGCGGACGCGCTGCCCGAGATTCCGCCTCGCAGTCTCTTCTGATTTAATCACACTGCGGGCCTGGGATCCATGGGCATGCGCAGTGCATATCTTCACCTCAAGCTCTCACTCATCTCCCTCCGCCTTCTTCAGACTGTGCGCCGTCAGCTGATCCCTAATAGCATGCCACGGCCGTGACGCTGCACAGTCTGAAGAAGCCGGAAGGAGGGGAGTGAGAGGCAAAGATATGCACTGCACATGCCCATGGATCCCAGGCCTGCAGTGTGATTACATTAGACGACACTGCGAGGTGGGATCTTGGGCAGAGCGGCCACACAGGAGCAGCCAGCCTGACACCAAATGATGTCAGAAGACGGGCAGCGCTAAGTGCGCATGACCAAGGGATAACATAACAGCGCAGGCTACGGGACAGATTCAAACAATGCTGAGGAGGTGGCGCATGGCACCAAGGGGGTAGGAATAACAGCTGTGCTGCGTCCCATTACAAAGGAAAGTCCCACCTCCGGGACGGTCTCACGGTATCAGGGGACACATTTTATAAGTGTTTAGTTCTGCGTTTGCAAGGAGCATAATTAAAAGAGCCACCTTTTCCTTTTGCATCCTTAGTGCTGCACAAGATGGCTCTTTCAGCTACAAACGCCTTGGGGGGGTTAAAGGTTCCCTTTCAACTTCTTCCAATCATGCTTCAGCCTACACTCTGCTCCTCCTTGATTCCCTGGGCTCCAACACCGCCAGTTGCTGCCCGGAAGTGCTGTCTGCACAGTCAACAGTTGCTCCTCTGTTATTTGTGTTAACGCCAGCTGCTCCCCTGCTGTGTTGCGGCAATGTGTCCTGCGACCGCCACACTGACACAACTACTGAAATTTAAGGGAACCTGTCCCCCCAGGCTTTTGTTACTGAAAAAGCCACCTTGTGCAGCAGCAATGCTGCACAAGGAAAAGGTGCCTCTTTTCTTTGTGCTACTTGCACACGCTGAACCTAACACTTATGAAATGTGTCCCCTCACACCGTGAAACTGTCCCGGAGGTGGGACTTTCCTTCGTAATGGGACGCAGCACAGCCATCATTCCTACCCCCTTGGCGCCGTGCGCCACCTCCTCAGCATTGTTTGAATCTGTCCTGTAGCCTGCGCTGTTATGTTATCACTTGGCCATGCGCATTTAGCGCCGCCCGTCTTCTGACATCATTTGTTGTCAGGCTGCCTGCGCCTGTGCGGCTGCGCTGCCCGAGATCCTGCCTCGCAGTCTCTTCTGATTTAATCATACTGCGGGCCTGGAATCCATGGGCTTGCGCAGTGCATATCTTCACCTCAGGCTCTCACTCATCTCCCTCCGCCTTCTTCAGACTGTGCGCCGTCAGCTGATCCCTAATAGCATGCCACGGCCGTGACGCCGCACAGTCTGAAGAAGCCGGAAGGAGGGGAGTGAGAGGTGAAGATATGCACTGCCGGCTGTTCCCCTGCTGTGTAGCCTGCAACGTGTCCTCCAAACGCCACACAGACACAACAGATATAAACTGCCTCCAGTGCAGGCTTCGGCCTACACTCTGCTCCTCCTTGATTCCCTGGGCTCGAACACCGCCAGTTGGTGCTCGGAAGTGCTGGCTGCACAGAGAAAAACACCCACCACTGTGTCAGTGGGGTTCAGTAATGCCAGCTGTTCCCTTGCTGTGTAGCCGGCAATGTGTCCTGCAAACGCCACGCAGACACAACGGACACTAAGCTGCCTCCAGTGCAGGCTTCGGCCTACACTCTGCTCCTCTGCTCCTCCTGCTGACCCTGGGCTCTAACACCGCCAGTTGGTGCTCAGAAGTGCTGGCTGCACAGAGAAAAACACCCGCCACTGTGTCAGTGGGGTTCAGTAATGCCAGCTGTTCCCCTGCTGTGTAGCTGGCAACGTGTCCTGCAAATGCCACGCAGACACAACAGATATTAAACTGCCTAGAGTGCAGGCTTCAGCCTATACTCTGCTCCTCTGCTCCTCCTGCTCACCCTGGGCTCTAACACTGCCAGTTGGTGCTCGGAAGTGCTGGCTGCACAGAGAAAACACTTGCCACTGTGTCAGTGGGGTTCAGTAATGACAGCTGTTCCCCTGCTGTGTAGCCGGCAACGTGTCCTGCAAACGCCACGCAGACACAACAGATATTAAACTGCCTCCAGTGCAGGCTTCGGCCTACACTCTGCTCCTCCTGCTGTCCCTGGGCTCTAACACTTGTTTATTTTCACCAGTTAAACCAATATCACTGCACAAAATTTAGAAATAAACATTTCTGACATGCAAAAACAAAACTCCAAAAAATTAGTGACCAATATAGCCACCTTTCTTTATAATGACACTCAACAGCCTTCCATCCATAGATTCTGTCAGTTGCTTGATCTGTTTATGATCAACATTGCATGCAGCAACCACCACAGCCTCCCAGACACTGTTCCGAGAGGTGTACTGTTTTCCCTCCCTGTAGATCTCAAATTTTATGAGGGACCACAGGTTCTCTATGGGGTTCAGATCAGATGAGCAAGGGGGCAATGTCATTATTTTTTCTTCTTTGGCCAGCCACGCTGTGGCATAGTTGGAGGCATGTGATGGAGCATTGTCCTGCATGAAAATCATGTTTTTCTTGAACGATACTGACTTCTTCTTGTACCACTGCTTGAAGAAGTTGTCTTCCAGAAACTTGCAGCAGGTCTGGGAGTTGAGCTTCATTCCATCCTCAACCCGAAAAGGTCCCACAAGTTCATCTTTGATGATACCAGCCCTTTTCAGTACCCCACCTCCACCTTGCTGGCGTCTGAGTCGGAGTGGAGCTCTCTGCCCTTTACTGATCCAGCCTCTGGCCCATCCATCTGGCCCATCAAGAGTCACTCTCATTTCATGAGTCCATAAAGCCTTTGAAAAGTCAGTCTTAAGATATTTCTTGGCCCAGTCTTGACATTTTATCTTATGTTTCTTGTTCAAAGGTGGTCGTTTTTCAGCCTTCCTTACCTTGGCCATGTCCCTCCCCGAGTATCGCACACCTTGTGCTTTTTGTTACTCCAGTAACGTTGCAGCTCTGAAATATGGCAAAACTGGTGGCAAATGGCATCTTGGCAGCTTCACGATTTCCTCAATTCATGGGCAGTTATTCTGCGCCTTTTTTGCACAACACGCTTCTTGCGACCCTGTTGACTATTTGCCATGAAACGCTTGATTGTTCGGTGATCAAGCTTCAAAAGCTTGGCAATTTCAAGACTGCTGCATCCCTCTGCAAGACAACTCACAATTTTGGGCTTTTCAGAGCCCGTCAAATCTCTCTTCTGACCTATTTTGCCAAAAGAAAGGAAGTTGTCTAATAATTAAGCACACCTTATATAGGGCTTTGATGTCATTAGACAACACCCCTCCTCATTACAGAGATGCACATCACCTGATTTACTTAATTGGTAGTTGGCTCTCAAGCCTGAACAGCTTGGAGTAGGACAACATGTATAAAAAGTATCATGTGATCAAAATACAACTTGCCTAATAATTCTGCACACAGTGTAGGGGACATGGTCGTGGTGCTGCTGGTGGTGGTGGAGTAGCTGTTGCAGGGAGAGGATGTGGTCAATCTGTGCCTACTATGCACCCAAATGAAACACCTTCTTCAAGTGCACACAGGCGACAGACCGATCTGCGTAATTTTGTAGGCCAGAGTACTGCTGGACAAATAGTGAGGACAGAACAAGTAGAGGTGGTTTTAGATTGAATATCTGAGAGTGCCTCCAGTTCATTTACTTTGTCTTTCACCCAATCTCCTGCTGGAAAAGTATTTTGCAACTGCGGCTCAAGGGCATCTGTCTTCTACCTCATTCACTTGCAAATCAGGCAAGCAGCCTGAGCCCCAAGCAGGGGCTGGCTGGCACTTTTCAGCCTGGGGGGCAATCACAAGGCAGTGGCCCTCGAGTTGCGGTGGCCCTCCTTTTCCCTGCTTACCTCTGGCCATTGCATTAAAGCAGCAGACATAACAGGCTTTAAAAACAGGCTGGTACAGAGATATGGGAACAGAACTGAGCTTGCTGCATAGATATGGGAGCAGAACCGAGCTTACTACAGAGATATGGGAGCAGAACCGAGCTTACTACAGAGATATGGGAGCAGAACCGAGCTTACTACAGAGATATTGGAGCAGAACAGAGCTTCCTATAGAGATATAGGAGCAGAACAGAGCTTCCTATAGAGATATAGGAGCAGAACAGAGCTTACTGCAGAGATATGGGAGCAGAACGGAGCTTACTACAGACATATGGGTGCAGAACGGAGCTTACTACAGAGCAGTATAATATAGTAAAATATATAGATGAATTAGAAATGGCGACACACGCAAACGTCATCTGCATTAGTAATACATGCACCATTACATAATTAGTTGTAGGCTGGGTTCACAAGAGTGAAGTTTACATTCTGTATACGCACCACAACCTCCAGCCTCACGGAGGGTATCCCTCCAGTAAACCCAGCCTGACGGGGACAACCCCTTATAAATGGAAGTGTGCTCCTCTAAACCATGCAATCACTGCCAATCCTCCAACCGTAAGTGGTGAATTTCCAGAGCTGGGAAATGGGATTTCAATATTAGAACACGTCAACTTTGGTTCCCGTCCCTCCTCAAGGAAGTAAGGCAGACAGGCGTGATAAGACTATTAGAAAAACTACTGCCACACACACGGCAGTACATACTGGCAGAAGTGTGAGGGCATTAGTGCCTGTGTATGGACATGTCAGAGGCTAGAGAGAAGAAAGTTTGGTCCCTCTTAGCTTCTGGCAATGTTTTACCTCAGCTCACATTTGGGCCATACCATTGTAAAACAGGTAGACACATTTACCCACTGACCCTACTATTCATAAGGAACTGCTGTCTACCCCTTAGTTGCCCACTGTATATAGTCAGTGTGGGGATGTGGGCTACAGAACAACACAGGGCGATGACACTGCTACCTGAACCCTTCAGCTGCCCCACAATATGCAGGGAGTAAAACCAGTACAAAGTATGGCAGCCTCCCTGCAGAGCTGTCCATGGCCGGACTGGGACAAAAAAGGAGCAATGCCACACAAACCCCACCAGCCCACAGACTATAAAGGTACCGTCACACTCAGCAACGTTACAACGAGAACGACAACGATCCGTGACGTTGCAGCATCCTGGATAGCGATCTCGTTGTGTTTGACACGCAGCAGCGATCAGGATCCCGCTGTGATATCGCTGGTCGGAGCTAGAGGTCCAGAACTTTATTTCGTCGTCAGGTCGGCGTGTATCGTCATGTTTGACATCAAAAGCAACGATGTCAGCAATGTTTTACATGGAGCTAACGACCTGTGAGAACGATAAATGAGTCACCGTTACGTCACAGGATCGCTCCTGCATCGTTCTGGAGCTGCTGTGTTTGACGTCTCTACAGCGACCTAAACAGCGACGCTGCAGCGATCGGCTCGTTGTCTATATCGCTGCAGCGTCGCTGAGTGTGACAGTACCTTAACACTCCCCCTACACCCGATCAGTGAATTTTCCTATACTGTGTTGTGCCCTTCAACGCTCCTCTTAAAGGCGTTATTTGAAGAGCTATGTGTGAATGTCGCCACAGTGCCCACGATTGATCGCTTCTTTAGAGCGCCGGTTCTCGAGATCATGGGGGTCCCAGCGGTCGGACCCCAGCAACTACAAAGTTCTCGGGAAAGGGGATTACTTGGTATAATCCATTTAAATGAGTTTTCCAATATATATATATTTTATTTTCCCATAGTATTCCTGAAAATAATAAACCAATATTAACCCTCCCAAAGACCAATGTCACCTATCCGAGAACAGGACAGGAACAGGATTGGCAGGAGGAGTGGTACTGTGCAGTGTATATATACAGGACAGGAGGAGTGGTACTGTGCAGTGTATATATACAGGACAGGAGGAGTGGTACTGTGCACTGTATATATACAGGACAGGAGGAGTGGTACTGTGCAGTGTATATATACAGGACAGGAGGAGCGGTACTGTGCAGTGTATATATACAGGAGGAGTGGTACTGTGCAGTGTATATATACAGGAGGAGCGGTACTGTGCAGTGTATATATACAGGACAGGAGGAGTGGTACTGTGCACTGTATATATACAGGACAGGAGGAGTGGTACTGTGCAGTGTATATATACAGGACAGGAGGAGTGGTACTGTGCACTGTATATATACAGGACAGGAGGAGGGTACTGTGCACTGTATATATACAGGACAGGAGGAGGGTACTGTGCAGTGTATATATACAGGAGGAGTGGTACTGTGCAGTGTATATATACAGGACAGGAGGAGTGGTACTGTGCAGTGTATATATACAGGACAGGAGGAGTGGTGCTGTGCACTGTATATATACAGGACAGGAGG